>NC_053392.1:90563343-90870793 GCF_905171765.1 Bufo bufo
ATAAGTGGTTGTGCGTTAGTGCATTCTATCTCTTCCACCCCTGGGGAAGGGCTAGGTGGATGCCCTTGGGAAACCCTGGCAGCAGAGTCTTCAAACAGCATAAGAGACTGCTGCATAACTTGAGGCTCAGACAGTTTCCCTGATATGCATGGGGGTGATGTGACAGACTGATGGGCTTGGTTTTCATGCGCCATCTGTGCGCTTTCTGCAGAAGACTGGGTGGGAGATAATGTGAACGTGCTGGATCCACTGTCGGCCACCCAATTGACTAATGCCTGTACCTGCTCAGGCCTTACCATCCTTAGAACGGCATTGGGCCCCACCAAATATCGCTGTAAATTCTGGTGGCTACTGGGACCTGAGGTAGTTGGTTCACTAGGACGTGTGGCTGTGGCAGAACGGCCACGTCCTCTCCCAGAACCAGAGGGTCCACTAACACCACCACGACCATGTCCGCATCCGCGTCCCTTACTAGATGTTTTCCTCATTGTTACCGTTCATCACAATAAGAAAAAAATTATTTGGCCCAATGTATTGAATTCAAATTCAGGCCTTTTTTTTACAGGCACCTAACACTATCTGGCTATCTATTTAGGTACCGTATTACACTAATACAGGCACAGCAGTAACGACAGATTTAGCTGAATATAAATTGTAGGCCTAGTATTTAGGCGCTGGATGACAGGTATCCCTTTTACGGACAGAATTAGACTTGGAAATGCACGGTAGCGTGTGAAGTTATTGAGGATGACCCTATCCGCACCTTCAATCTAATATACCCTTTTATGGATAGATTTAACCTTGGCCTGATAGAGCAGAAACCACAAATTTAGGGAATTGCTAAGTTGGGAATTGTATTCAACCCAGAACAAAAACTGTGCTTCGGCAGACAGCAGACAGAATTACAATTGGCTAGCCACAGCTGAAACACCAGATTTAGGGTACTGCTATTTTGGCAATTGTATTTTACCCCTCAATAAAATAGCAAGCACAGCCAAGCCCCTGATGTAGGATATAGCAAAAAAAAAAAAACACTATTCATGGTTAAAAATGGACTTGGTGGCAGCTTGCGCTGGCGCACCACAAGACACAAAATGGCCGCCGATCACCCCAGAAAAAAGTGACTGAAAAACGCTCTGGGCAGCCTTAAAACAGTGAGCAATTGAATAGCAGAGGTTGTATGATACACAGCTGTATATCGATCACTTCAGTAAATAAATCCCTGCCTAATCTCGCCCTAACAGCAGCAGCTGCATCCTCTCCCTACACTGATCAGAGCAGAGTGACGTGCGGCGCTATGTGACTCCAGCTTAAATAGAGGCTGGGTCACATGCTGCACTGGCCAATCACAGCCATGCTGTTACGCTGAGCGCTCCGGGTGCCCTGCTGGCCTCGGAGCGCTCACAGCGTATGCCCCCAGGCAGCACTCCAGCATCTCGGCGTGTGCGTCATCGCTCTCTAGGGCACGCGCGCGCGCCGGGACTCTTAGATTCAAAGGACCAGTGCACCAGTGATTGGTGCCTGGTCAAAAGGGGTTATTTAGGGTTAAGGTTGTGAGAGGCAGTGCTGACTTAATTAGGCTGCACCTGTGCACTGCCCATTTATACCTTCTCCTCCCACAGCTTTCTGCCGGATCTTTGTGCCTTGTGCCTCAGAGAAAGCGTTCCCTACGATGTTAGTTTGCCTTACCTGTTGCCGTACCCGTTGCTACCGTCCACTCGCCTTTGAACCTTTGCCGTCTGCCCTGACCGCTGCTACGTCCGACTACGCTCTTACCTTCTCCCTGTGTACCACGCCTTATCAGCTGCCAGAGAGGTCGAGTTGTTACTAGGGGACACGACCTGGTAGTTACCGCCGCGGCAAATCCATCCCGCCTTGCGGCGGGCTCTGGTGAAGACCAGTAACTGCTTAGAACCGGTCCTCTAGTACAACCCGCGCCATCGCCTCTCTGGTCCAGAGGATTCACTACCTGTCCTGCCGGTTCGTGACACATGCCAATAGTAGGCATGGCTGTGATGGCCTCTTGGGGCAAGTAGTATGATGTTTGTTGATTGGCTGCTTTGCAGCCTTTCAAAAAGCCCCAAGAAAGCGCCGAACACCGAACCCGGACTTTTACGAAAATGTTCGGGTCCGTGTCACGGACACTCCAAAATTCGGTACGAATATACAGTTCGGGTTCGCTCATCCCTAGTCACGACCATAACCATGGTCGTGACACTAGGCCTCTCTTTGCTTTTCTGAGCAGGGAGGGAAGGATAATTACTTATTTCCTCACTACAAGCTGGAGATTTCCTTCCATTCTCCTGGGTATATGAAGGAAAGTAGGAGTCTTTTTCTTCACTTAGTACAGATTTGAACCTATGACTACTCTGACTCATATCCTCCTCATGTTCTCTGAGTCTCTCCATTTAATGGCGCTGTGCCTGCATTTTAGCTTCCATTTGATGGTGCCATGCCTCCATTTCAGTTTCCATCTGATGACGTTGTGCATCCTTTTCAGCTTCCTTTTCAACCATCAGTTGGCGATGCGCCTCGATGGCAGCCTCCATCTCAATCCCTGTTCTCTTGACAGCAAATTGTTCAGCTAATTCCTTTCTTTTTGCTGAAGTATTTGAGGACTCTGATAAGTGGGTGGCACTTCTGCTAGCGAAGGAAGTCACACTTGAGATTGTTGTACCACCTAAGGACCTAGCATAGTCTCTCATAAAAAGCTCATTCATTCTACTTCTTGCTTTAACTTCATCATAGTTTTCTGCAGTTGATAGTTCTCTCATGAGCTTTACCAAATCTTTTTTTTATTTTTTATATTAAATATTTTTATTTTATTTTTCAGCATATAAAAATTCAAGAAAACAGGAATACAAAGAGAATAGACGATAAAGATTCAAAAATATGCACAGGCATTTGTTACATAATTATCCTTAATAACATCGGAAATCTATCCTTATCCTGTTTCTTTTCTCATATCAAAAATATATACAATCAAATTAGTGACAGGAGTACAATATCCTGGGAAGGTGTCGTAAATGACCGCAGGTTGACATATGCTGCCATAAGCTCTGAGTCAGATTCTTCCACCGTCTCTACCATATCACTCAAGTTCCTTATTATAATTTCCTGCTTTAGCTTTTTACGAATGTCTTTAACCACCTCCCGTCCGCACGTTGACTATAAACGTCCGGGAGGTGGTTCTCTATTTCTGAATGGACATTCCAGAACGTCCATTCAGAAACTGTAGCTGCACGCTAATGGTGCAGCTGGTGATCGGGTTGACGCGCTGTCAGTGACAGCAGGGCAACCCAGAGATAAGGCAGGGACAGTGCCCAGGTGTCCCTGCCTTCTGGATCGCTGCATACACAGCGCTCACCGAGCGCTGTGTATGCAGAGCAGGAAGTGCTATGCGCTTCCTGTTCCAGCCCGGCGGTCATGTGTGACCGCCGGGTCCGGAGAGTGCAGGAGCTGTGTGAGGTCTTTCACAGACCTCCATCAGCCCTGCACTGAGGCTGTACAGTGCAGTATTGCGCTGTACAGCCTCTCTGGGTGGGTGTATTTCTCCTGTAACTGGGGCTACTATGTCAGCCCCAGTTACAGGAGAAATCAACAGTGAAAAAAAAAAAAAGTCAAGTAAATGTCCCCCAGAGGTCTTGTATGACCTTATGAGGGACGAAAAGTGTAAAATAAAAAAAATAAAAAAAAGTGTTAAAAAAATAAAATAAAAAAAAGGTTTCACATGTAACAACAAAAATTCCCCAAGTAAGGAATAAAAAAAAAAGTTACAAATAGAAAAAATAAAATAGACATATTAGGTATTGCAGCGTCCGTGACGGTCGGCTCTATAAATATATCACATAATCGACCCAGTCCGATAAACACCATAAAAAATATATATATATAACTGTCAAAAAAAGCTATTTTTGTCACCTTACATCACAATAAGTGCAACACCAAGTGATCAAAAAGGCGTATGTCCCACAAAATGGTACCAATAAAACCATCACCTCATCCAGCAAAAAATGAGCCCCTACATAAGAAAATCTCCCAAAAAATAAAAAAAACTATAGCTCTCAGAACATGGACACATTAAAACATAATTTTTTAGGTTTCAAAAATGCTATTATTGTGTTATTGTGAAATAAATAAATAAAAGTATACATATTAGGTATTGCCGCGTCTGTAACAACCAGCTCTATAAAAATATCACATGACCTAACCCCTCGGGTGAACACCGTAAAAAAATAAAAATAAAAACTGTGTCAAAACAAGTAATTTTTGTCACCTTACCTAGTGATCAAAAAGGCGTATGTCCCACAAAATGATACCAATAAAACCGTAACCTCATCCCGCAAAAAATGAGCTCTCAGAAACTATGGCTCTCAGAACATGGACACATTAAAACATAATTTTTCAATCTGCTCTATAAAAATGTCACTTAACCGAACCCCTCAGGTGAACGCTGTAAAAATAAATAAATAAAAACTGTGCTAAAACAAGCAATTTTTGGGTCACCTTGCCCCATAAAGTGTTATAATGAATGATCAAAAAATCATATGTACCCAAAAATAGTACCAATAAAACTGGCACCTTATCCCCTAGTTTCCAAAATGGGATCACTTCTTGGGAGTTTCTACTGTAAGGGTGCATCGGGGGGGGCTTCAAATGGGACATGTCATCTAAAAACCATGTGGAGTTCCTTTTCTTCTGCGCCCTGCCATGTGCCCATACAGCAGTTTATGACCACATGTGGGGTGTTTCTGTAAACCGCAGAATCTGGGTAATAAATATTAAGTTTTGTTTGGCTGTTAACCATCGATGTGTTAAAGAAAAAATTGGATTAAAATGGAAAATCTGCCCAAAAAGTTAAATTTAGAAATTTTATCTCCATTTTCCTTTAATTCTTGTGGAATGCCTAAAGGGTTAACAAAGTTTGTAAAATCGGTTTTAAGTAACTTGAGGGGTGTAGTTTCTACAATGGGGTCATTTACGGGGGTATCCACTATGTAGGCCCCACAAAGTGACTTCAGACCTGAACTGGTCCTTAAAAAGTGGGTTTTGGCAATTTTCTTAAAAACTTTAAGAATTGCTTCTAAACTTCTAAGCCTTCTAACGTCCTAAAAAAATAAAATGACATTTCCAAAATGATGGACAAAGGAATCAAATAAGAAAATAGCGTCTGCTCCTATAGGCCAAATGGATGAGGGTGCTCACCACACGGTCCACCTCAACCGTCAAAGAGAAGTACAAATGGAAAAAGAAATGAGGGGCACTCCAAATTCAGGAACAATAGACAGCACTAGGCCAGTAGATGTCTAAGAACAACTTTATGATAACAATAAATTTTTTGGTCACCTTGCCCCATTAAAGTGTTATAATGAATGATCAAAAAATCATATGTACCCAAAAATAGTACCAATAAAACTGGCACCTTATCCCCTAGTTTCCAAAATGGGATCACTTCTTGGGAGTTTCTACTGTAAGGGTGCATCGGAGGGGGGGGGGGGGGGCTTCAAATGGGACATGTCATGTTATAGAGGCTATACTGGGACTCGGATCATTTTATAATTTTATTGTTGCTGTTTTTCTGCCGATTTGATTGTTATCATAAAGTTGTTCTTAGACATCTACTGGCCTAGTGCTGTCTATTGTTCCTGAATTTGGAGTGCCCCTCATTTCTTTTTCCATTTCCAAAATTATGCCAGCATAAAGTAGACATATGGGGAATATTAATTAATAAATATTTTATGAGGTATCACTTTCTGTTTTAAATGCAGAGAAATAAAAATTTTGAAAATTGCGAATTTTTCTAAATTTTTAGTAAATTTGGGATTTTTTCATAAACAAAGGTGAAATATATTGACTAAAATTTATGACTATCATGAAGTGCAATGTGTCACGAGAAAACAATCTCTGAATGACTTGGATAAGTAAAGGCGTTCCAAAGTTATTACCACATAAAGTGAGATATGTCAGATTTGCAAAATTAGGCCTGGTCAGGAAGGGGGCAAATGGCCCAGATGGGAAGTGGTTAATGTATAATTTCCACTTATCATGCATTCTGGCGAACTTATTTCCTTTCAGTGCTGCTTCTTGCTCCAAATTTTCCAGCATCTTTGGGGTCGGTTTTCTGGCACGTGATTAACGTCTTAGTTCCTCGGCTTGGACTATATTTGTTAGCCGGAAGAAGCCAGTCAATACGGTGTTGGACCCCCTTTTGCCTTCAGAACTGCCTTAATTCTACGTGGCATTGATTCAACAAGGTGCTGATAGCATTCTTTAGAAATGTTGGCCCATATTGATAGGATAGCATCTTGCAGTTGATGGAGATTTGAGGGATGCACATCCAGGGCACGAAGCTCCCGTTCCACCACATCCCAAAGATGCTCTATTGGGTTGAGATCTGGTGACTGTGGGGGCCATTTTAGTACAGTGTAACCATTGTCATGTTCAAGAAACCAATTTGAAATGATACGAGCTTTGTGACATGGTGCATTATCCTGCTGGAAGTAGCCATCAGAGGATGGATACATGTTCTCATTCTGTTTACGCCAAATTCGGACTCTACCATTTGAATGTCTCAACAGAAATCGAGACTCATCAGACCAGGAAACATTTTTCCAGTCTTCAACAGTCCAATTTTGGTGAGCTTGTGTAAATTGTAGCCTCTTTTTCCTATTTGTAGTGGAGATGAGTGGTACCCGGTGGGGTCTTCTGTTGTTGTAGCCCATTCGCCTCAAGGTTGTGCGTGTTGTGGCTTCACAAATGCTTTGCTGCATACCTCGGTTGTAATGAGTGGTTATTTCAGTCAACGTTGCTCTTCTATCAGCTTGAATCAGTCGGCCCATTCTCCTCTGACCTCTAGCATCCACAAGGCATTTTTGCCCACAGGACTGCCGCATACTGGATGTTTTTCCCTTTTCACACCATTCTTTGTAAACCCTAGAAATGGTTGTGCGTGAAAATCCCAGTAACTGAGCAGATTGTGAAATACTCAGACCGGCCCGTCTGGCACCAACAACCATGCCACGCTCAAAAATGCTTAAATCACCTTTCTTTCCCATTCTGACATTCAGTTTGGAGTTCAGGAGATTGTCTTGACCAGGACCACACCCCTAAATGCATTGAAGAAACTGCCATGTGATTGGTTGACTAGATAATTGCATTAATGAGAAATAGAACAGGTGTTCCTAATAATTCTTTAGGTGAGTGTATATAGTTATATGACATCTAAGTCACTGTAAATAACTCTGCTTTTGTCTTTAACACATAAACATATGAACTGTATTTAAGGGAGTCTGTCACCAGATTTTGACCTTATAGACCGCTTACATAGCGCTCTAGCATAGCAGTCTATGATTCTAATGGTACCTTTGATGTTTTCTTGTGAAGTTCCCCCAAGGCAAAAACTGACTTTTATTCATATATTAATCAGGGCCCGTTCACATCGTTGGTGCCCAGGCTGTTCTGCCTCTTTTCGTCATATCCCCGCCCCAGCCTCTTCCTCTGCCCGCCCCGCTCTTCCTTTGCGTCCTCCTTCTCAAGTTCTCTGCAGCGAGATCCCACACCTGCGCTCTCCATTGCTTGGCCGGGGCATGCGCACTGCGATGCCCATTATGGGTGTCTCTGGTCCGCCTCCTCGCTGCTGTTTCGCGCAGTTGGGCGGCGCATGCGCACTAGCTACTGCGATTGTGGCATCGCAGTGCACATGCCCCGGCAAAGCTATGAATAGCGCAGGCGTGGGATATCGCTGCAGAGAAGGAGGACGCAAAGGAAGAGCGGGGCGGGCAGAGGAAGAGGCTGGGGCGGGAATATGACGAAAAGAGGCAGAACAGCTTGGGCACCAACGAGGTGAACGCCGCCCTGGGCACTTGCGAGTCCTAATTTACATATGAATAAAAGTCCGTTTTTGCCTTGGGGGAACTTCACAAGAAAACATCAAAGGTACCATTAGAATCATAGACTGCTATGCTAGAGCGCTATGTAAGCGGTCTATAAGGTCAAAATCTGGTGACAGACTCCCTTTAAGGTTATTAGCAGGTCTAGCTATATACACAAATGAGCCATATTAGCAACCTAGGACAGGTCTTAGCTAGCCAGCTACATGCTGAGCGCTGATCAGAAACATCAATTTTTCTGATCGGCCTGCTCAGTTTACAGTGCAGATTTTTTTTTTTTATGTAGTTCGTTTTTATATATATATATATATATATAAATCTCCATATACATACAGTACAGACCAAAAGTTTGGACACACCTTCTATGAATTAACACATGTGGAATTATATACATAACAAACAAGTGTAAAACAACTGAAAATATGTCATATTCTAGGTTATTCAAAGTAGCCACCTTTTGCTCTGATTACTGCTTTGCACACTCTTGGCATTCTCTTGATGAGCTTCAAGAGGTAGTCCCCTGAAATGGTCTTCCAACAGTCTTGAAGGAGTTCCCAGAGATGCTTAGCACTTGTTGGCCCTTTTGCCTTCACTCTGCGGTCCAGTTCACCTCAAACCATCTCGATTGGGTTCAGGTCCGGTGACTGTGGAGGCCAGGTCATCTGGCGCAGCACCCCATCACTCTCCTTCATGGTCAAAAAGCCCTTACTTTCAAAGTTTTCCCAATTTTTCAGCTGACTGACTGACCTTCATTTCTTAAAGTAATGATGGCCACTCATTTTTCTTTACTTAGCTGCTTGTTTCTTGCCATAATACAAATTCTAACAGTCTATTCAGTAGGACTATCAGCTGTGTATCCACCTGACTTCTCCTCAACGCAACTGATGGTCCTAACCCCATTTATAAGGCAAGAAATCCCACTTATTAAACCTGACAGGGCACACCTGTGAAGTGAAAACCATTTCAGGGGACTACCTCTTGAAGCTCATCAAGAGAATGCCAAGAGTGTGCAAAGCAGTAATCAAAGCAAAAGGTGGCTACTTTGAAAAACCTAGAATATGACATATTTTCAGTTGTTTCACACTTGCTTGTTGTGTATATAATTCCACATGTGTTAATTCATAGTTTTGATGCCTTCATAGTCATGAAAATAACAAAAACTCTTTGAATGAGAAGGTGTGTCCAAACTTTTGGTCTGTACTGTATATATATATATATACAGTTGCAAGAAAAAGTATGTGAACCCTTTGGAATGATATGGATTTCTGCACAAATTGGTCATAAAATGTGATCTGATCTTCATCTAAGTCACAACAATAGACAATCACAGTCTGCTTAAACTAATAACACACAAAGAATTAAATGTTACCATGTTTTTATTGAACACACCATGTAAACATTCACAGTGTAGGTGGAAAAATTATGTGAACCCCTAGACTAATGACATCTCCAAGAGCTAATTGGAGTGAGGTGTCAGCCAACTGGAGTCCAATCAATGAGATGAGATTGGAGGTGTTGGTTAAAGCTTCCCTGCCCTATAAAAAACACACACCAGTTCTGGTTTTGCTTTTCACAAGAAGCATTGCCTGATGTGAATGATGCCTCACACAAAAGAGCTCTCAGAAGACCTACTATTAAGAATTGCTGACTTGCATAAATCTGGAAAGGGTTATAAAAGTATCTCCAAAAGCCTTGCTGTTCATCAGTCCGCGGTAAGACAAATTGTCTATAAATGGAGAAAGTTAAGCACTGCTGCTACTCTCCCTAGGAGTGGCCGTCCTGTAAAGATGATTGCAAGAGCACAGCGTAGACTGCTCAATGAGGTGAAGAAGAATCCTAGAGTGTCAGCTAAAGACTTACAAAAGTCTCTGGCATATGCTAACATCCCTGTTAGTGAATCTACGATACGTAAAACACTAAACAAGAATGGATTTCATGGGAGGATACCACAGAGGAAGCCACTGCTGTCTAAAAAAACATTGCTGCACGTTTACAGTTGGCACAAGAGCACCTGGATGTTCCACAGCAGTACTGGCAAAATATTCTGTGGACAGATGAAACCAAAGATGAGTTGTTTGGAAGAAACACGCAACACTATGTGTGGAGAAAAAGAGGCACAGCACACCAACATCAGAACCTTATCCCAACTGTGAAGTATGGTGGTGGGGGCATCATGGTTTGGGGCTGCTTTGCTGCATCAGGGCCTGGACGGATTGCTATCATCGAAGGAAAAATGAATTCCCAAGTTTATCAAGACATTTTGCAGGAGAACTTAAGGCCATCTGTCCACCAGCTGCAGCTCAACAGAAGATGGGTGTTGCAACAGGACAACGACACAAAGCATAGCCGTAAATCAACAACAGAATGGCTTAAACAGAAGAAAATACGCCTTTTGGAGTGGCCCAGTCAGAGTCCTGACCTCAACCCGATTGAGATGCTGAGGCATGACCTCAGGAAAATGATTCAGACCAGACATCCCAAGAATATTGCTGAACTGAAACAGTTCTGTAAAGAGGAATGGTCAAGAATTACTCCTGACCGTTGTGCACGTCTGATCGACAACTACAGGAAATGTTTAGTTGAAGTTATTGCTGCCAAATGAGGTTCAACCAGTTATTAAATCCAAGGGTTCACATACTTTTTCCACCTGCAATGTGAATGTTTACATGGTGTGTTCAATAAAAACATGGTAACATTTAATTATTTGTGTGTTATTAGTTTAAGCAGACTGTGATTGTCTATTGTTGTGACTTAGATGAAGATCAGATCACATTTTATGACCAATTTGTGCAGAAATCCATATCATTCCAAAGGGTTCACATACTTTTTCTTGCAACTGTATATACAATTAAATTTTAGTTAGGTAGTGTTAGTGTAGATTTTTGCACGCACGCAACATCTTTGTGCGTGTGTGCATCCTGCAAATTTTTTTGTTTATACTTTTTTCTCTACTCCTATTCTCAATCTTTCAAAATTATTTCACGCCCCTTCACGTGTGAAAACACAAAATGCACACCCCTAACACTAAATAAAGGTTTACACATTTCACACGTCACACCCCAATTAAATAAAAATTGCCCATCCGTCCCAACGAGTATACTCAGCTTGCCTCCGATACTGAGTCTGCCAGTGAGGGAGAAGAGGATGCCACTTTCCTCTACTCCTACCCTTATCATGATCATCCGCTGATGAGGGACCCTCTAGAACAGTGGTCCCCAACCTTTTTTGCACCAAGGACCGGTTTCATGCGAGACAATTTTCCCAGGGACCGGGTGGGGGGGAAGGGGCGGGGGTTCTGGGGTGGGGCTTAGGGGGTGGGCGGGGCTGACTGATTCACGCGCAAAACAAAACACAAGGTGCATATTAAAATATATTACACTATATAATGACTATATAAACTGACTATGGTCTCTGCTGCACTGGTCTCTGCTGCACTGGTCTCTGCTGCACTTGTCTCTGCTGCACTGGTCTCTGCTGCACTGGTCTCTGCTGCACTGTACCGTATTTTTCACCCTATAAGATGCACCTAGTTTTAGAGGAGAACAATAAGAAAAAAAAAATTTTCATTACACCTCAGGTCAGACCAGCAATCAGACCCCCAATGTTTATCAGACCTCAGATCAGACTCCCAATGACTCAGATCAACCCCCAAACCTTTAGCCATCTATCAGCCCCCAATGTCAGCCATAAACCCCCCCCAATGTCAGCCATAAACCCCCCCAATGTCAGCCATAAGCCCCCCAATGTCAGCCATAAGCCCCCCAATGTCAGCCATAAGCCCCTCATTAGCCCCTCATGTCAGCCATAAGCCCCTCATTAGCCCCTCATGTCAGCCACAAGCTCCCCATTACCCCCTCAGGTCAGCCATAAGCCCCCATTACCCCCTCATGTCAGCCATAAGCCCCCCATTAGCTCCTCATGTCAGCCATAAGCCCCCCATTAGCCCCTCATGTCAGCCATAAGCCCCCCATTAGCCCCTCATGTCAGCCATAAGCCCCCCATTAGCCCCTCATGTCAGCCATAAGCCCCCCATTAGCCCCTCATGTCAGCCATAAGCCCCCCATTAGCCCCTCATGTCAGCCATAAGCCCCCCATTAGCCCTTCATGTCAGCCATAAGCCCCCCATTAGCCCCTCATGTCAGCCATAAGCCCCCCATTAGCCCCTCATGTCAGCCCCATGTCCCTCATGTCAGCCCCATGTCCCCCAGGTCAGCCATCAGCCCCTAGTGCAAATAAAATACAATAAAAAAAACACTTACCTCTCCTGCTCCTGGTCACCATCGCCATCCTCTTCATTTTTCTGTCGGCTGGCTGTGTATAGCGGCGCACAGTGTGAGGTCACAGAGAGACCTCACGCTGTGTGCAGCCATGCACAGCCGATAGCCGAGCCGAGGACCAGGAAGTGGTGAGTACAGATCCTTCACCATTTCCTGGTCCTTCTGTACTAATGAAGCGCTTCTATAATGGAAGCGCTTCATTAGTACAGAGTTAAAGACTGCCCTGATCGCCGCGGCCCGGCTAACAATCCTCCACGGCCCGGTCCTGGGCCGCGGCCCGGCGGTTGGGGACCGCTGCTCTAGAAGGTGCCCCAGAACAATAGCTGAGGCAGCCCCCAGAGTGAGGTTGGACCCCAGTAAGTGCAGCAGAGATGATTAAGTTTTGGGGACTCGTGCTGCATATGGACGTTGTAAAGAAGCCAAATGGTAGACAATATTGGAGTTCTGACATTTTCTAGCAGACTCCAATTTACAGTAACACCATGACCCGGAAGCGATTTGAGTCAATTAGGAAATTCCTACACTACAACGATAATGCACAGTGTCCATCCCAAAACGACCCAACATTGTTCAAGGTTAAGTCTGTCATTTACCACTTTAACACCAAGTTTTCTGAGGTGTACAACCCAGATAAAAATGTCAGTGTAGATAAATCCTTATTACTTTTCAAATGGAGGAATAGATTTCACCCGTACCTGCCTAGCAAAAGGGCAAGGTATGGCATAAAGATATACAAACTGTGAGAGTAGCTCCGGGTACACCCACAAGTTCCGCATTTCTGAAGGGAAAGAT
Organism: Bufo bufo; assembly: GCF_905171765.1. NCBI lineage: Eukaryota > Metazoa > Chordata > Amphibia > Anura > Bufonidae > Bufo > Bufo bufo. The sequence goes on from NC_053392.1 coordinate 90,576,302, forward strand.
TCCCGGATAGAACCCCCAGAATGCACCCCATCCTAGGAGTTAGTGGGAAGATCATGTGGGACTTACTGCACCCAATGCTGGATAAGGGTTACCACCTCTATGTGGATAACTATTATACCAGAATACCCCTATTCATGTCCCCAACTGCCAGAGGTACTATGGCTTGCAGCACAGTGTGCAAAAATTAGAGAGGCCTCCCTAGATCCCTAGTAGGGCAAACACTGAGAATGGGTGAAAGTAGGGCTTTCCGCAATGGGAACATGCTGGTGGTTAAGTACAAGGACAAGAGGGACGTCCTTGTACTGACCACCATTCACACTAACAGCAGCTCCCCTGCTGCTGAACGAGGTACCACAACCACTACCCCCAAACCAGTTTGTATCCTGGACTACAACAGGCACAGGGGAGGGGTGGATCTTTCAGATCAACTTCTGAAGCCCTAAAATGCCACACGATAAACCAAAGTGTGGTACAAAAAGCTGGCCGTACACATTGTACAGATGGCAATGTGCAATGTGTATGTGCTATTTCAATCTAAAGGCCACACGGGAACTTTCCTTCAGTTCCAAGAGGTGGTTATCAAGGCCCTAATTTTTCAAAGGCAGGCCGGGGAGGGTCCCAGTACTTCAGGAAGTCATAGTGCCCTTGTTGTTCCAGGGCAACATTTTCCAGGTCAAGTCCCCCAGACAGCAAGGAAGGGAAGGACCCAAAAAAGATGTAGGGTGTGTTCCAAAAGGGGGATAAGGAAAGACAACATTTACCACTGCAAAACCTGCTGAAAAACCTGGCCTGTGCATGCAGGAGTGTTTTAAAATCTACCACTCATCCATGGAGTATTAATTTAATTTCATCCATGATGTACCCTGTAGTTTTACCACCTTATATCTCTGATTTAGTCCGCATAGTTTACAGATCCACTTTTCACCAACCACTCCATATTAATTTCTGTGAAACACCTGTTAGGTCAAAAGTGCCCTTTCCACCCAATAAAATGTTCGTACGTGGGTGCTCTTTCCAAAATGGGGTCACTTCTTGGGGTTTTTAATTTCTGGGGACCTCAGGATTTTTTATTTTTTTTGTCTTTGTAATTTTAATTCATTGGAACATATTAAATAAGCTCTAAATATATTATTGAATTCTGTTTTTCGGGTACCATTTCCAAAATAATAGAATAAAAGTCAAGAAAATAAACACAAATCGGCGGCAGTGCACGGTTACAAGATCAGGGCCACAGGACTCAGGGGCCAAAACAGAGACCTTTATTTACAGGGAGAGAAAAAGATGCAAAAATGTCAAAGATTCAAGAGCAAAAACATTGCGGATTATTGTGATCAACAAAAGGCGAGGTACCTGGGAGACGAAACAAGTGAGGTACCAGAGATGAGTCACACAGTCAAAGAGAGCCCTTAAGGCAGAAGCATCATATCACGGCTCCGGCCCGGTGTCCATGAGAGACCTAGATCTTTCCATGGGGGTGAAGTAGCAGGGTGACCGACTGCTGGGGACATGTGGGGACTGAGCCCTTGATTCGGGAGAAGTGCTGCACGTCTGCTAATTGTATGCAATGAGTCAATGATTCTGTAGTAGAGGACATGTGAGCAGAGGTTCTGGGGCCCAGCATCTAGGGGGTTAGGGGGTTCTGTGTCTGGGGGAGAATGATTGCATAAAAGGGGAGGGGAGGGGAACTCTCTGTCTTCCACTTTAATATTGCTATAAAATGACATTTCCATAGATCCATCCATGATCAGCGCAGATGACTGAATAGAAAATCAGCGAGTATAAAATAAAAAATAATCACAGCCGGACTATCCCATTATATGAAGCAGAACTGAGTAGTAGTTGTGGGTTTGCAGTGTTTGTTATACTAAAAGTCTGGGAAATGGAGTGGGGGGCGTGTCAGTGTTATACATATTGAGGTAGTGTAAAGCAATGTGAACCACCAGTGCGGGTGACAATGTATGCAGTGGATGGGTGAGGGGCACACAGGGAGGTTAAGTACTAAAGTTCACCAAAAGTGTCAGTAGCATAACCGGGACGAAGAAGACAAAGTGCAGGTCACAGAAAAAGGACTGGGTCATCATCACCACCCTCATCATCTTCAAAGCTGTGCTATCAACTCAGTGATGGGACATAAAGTGCTTCACGCTGGGGACTGGAGGTGGAAATAAGAGGGGTAACGTGAGGGCATAGAGTACTTGCTTAGGGCATGACACAGTTTAGAACCAAAACAATGGGGCACTGGACACAAGATTGTCATAGGTGATGAAACAGCAGTTCTAATAAATATATCCCAGGAACTTAGTGCTCTGCAGGGGCATGTCTAATGAATATCCCAGGAACTGAGTGCTCTGCAGGGGCAGATCTAACATAGATTAGAGGAACTGAGTGCTCTGCAGGGGCAAGTCTAATACAGACCAGAAGAGCTGAGTGCAGTGCAAGAGCAGGTCCTGAATGCTCCTCAGGGGCAGGTCTAATTAATATCCCGGGAGCGGAATGATCCTCGGGGGAAAGTCTAATAAATATCCTGAGAGCTGAATGCTCCGCAGGGGCAGCTATAATACAGATTCCATGAGCTAAATGATCTGCAGGGACAGGTCTAATATCCGTGGAGCTGAATGCTCAGCAGGGGCAGGTCTAATATCCCGGGAGCTAATTGCACTGCAGGGGAAGGTATAATAAATTTCATGAGCTGACTGTTTTGTAGGGGCAGGTCTAATATCTCAGGAGCTGAATGCTCCACAGGGGCCTGTACACAGCAAAGAAGAAGACAGAAGAGATGCCTGCTGTGCGAGCAAGTGGATTAAGGTGAGTTAATTTTTTTTTTTTTTTTTTTTAACCTCTCCAGCGCTATTGTACTATTCATTCTGTATTTAAGAATGCTATTATTTTCCCTTATAACCATGTTATAAGGGAAAAAAATACAATCTACACAACCCCGATCCCGAACTTCTGTGAAGAAGCATTACAATGTTTTGCACTCGCACGGAAAAATCGTGCATGTTCCCGCAACGCACCCGCACCTTTTCCCGCAACGCCCGTGTGAACCCAGCCTTACTGAGACACTTGGCGCAACATACTTCAGTCCATTTATCCACACTAGTTAAACATGGTCACGTCCCATGGGGGACAAATACCCGTAACCCATAAGGCTTTGTTTTAAGGGACGACATGTAGGGAGTGATTGTCACATTCCTTTCATCACATTTATATTCCACTTACCAGTGTTATTAACATGACCTGTAGACCAAGATGAGAAACCATCGACTCCTATGTCTAATGTATGCAACAAAAAAGATAAAGTGAAGTCTCAAAGGATGCAGCTGTTGCTGGGTGATTCAATCATAAGAAGTGTGGAGCTTAAAGAAAATGGTTTTGTGAGATGTCTCCCTGGGGCTACTGCTAGAAGAGATAGAAGACGTATTATTAATATTGTTAAGCAAGCAAAGCAGGAAGGGGACGTGGATGTTCTTGTCCATCTAGGGACAAATGACCTGGCTTGCAATGAAGTGTCAGAGGTGAAAAAATCTTTTATCACACTTGGTAATGACGTACAGGATTTTGCATCCACCATTTCATTTTCTGAAGTTCTGCCTGTGCATAATGTTCAGAATGATAGGCAGAGGCGCATAAAGGAGTTCAACATATGGCTTGGTAAATGGTGTCAAGAGCAAGGATTTGGCTTTGTTTCTCATGATAGCTCTACTTGGAATAGAAAGGAACTGTACAAAAAAGATGGTTTGCATCTTTCTCTCAAAGGAACAAATGTACTTAGTGAACAACTCCAAGAATTTGCGAAAGAGTATTTAAACTAGGAAGGGGGGGCAAAAGAGTGAAAATAAAAGAGTCCAATTGCCCCCCGAAACAATGCCAGAACAGGCCAGAAGCACTGAGGTTAAGAAATGATAAGCTCAGAGTCCTGTCTACAAATGCTCGCAGTTTAGGTAAAAAAATCAATGAACTTGGGTCAATAATGGCATCTGAGAATGTAGATTTAGTGGCTGTTACGGAGACATGGTTTAATGAAAGAAATGACTGGGACATAACCATACCAGGGTACTCTTTATACAGAAGAGACAGAGAAGGCAAGAAAGGAGGAGGAGTGGCCCTGTATGTGAAAGATAGCATTAAATCTAACCTAATACAAGTTGGTGAGGCCAACATAGAGTCAGTTTGGGTTACGTTGCAGTTTGCTAACCATGCAGTAACTCGTGTAGGTGTGATATATAGACCACCTGGTCAAGTTAAAGAACTAGATGATCTACTAGTTGAAGAAATAGCTAAAATGACAATGAAAGGAGAAGTTATCATTATGGGAGATTTCAATCTTCCAGATATAAACTGGAAAACCAAAATAGCAAGTTCTACCAGGAGTACAGATATTCTAAATTCCCTACTGGGGTTATCTCTACAACAAGTGGTTGAGGAGCCAACCCGGAGGGAGGCCATTTTGGATTTGGTATTCACAAACGGGGATTCGGTATATGATGTCATTGTAGGCGAAACCTTGGGATCTAGTGATCACCAGTCAGTGTGGTTTAATATAAGAACTGTGAAAGAGTCCCACCACACAAAAACAAAAGTTTTAGATTTTAGAAAAACAGACTTTTCAAAAATGAAATTAGTCATAAATGAGTCCTTATCAGACTGGAACGGATTACATGGAGTCCAGGAGAAATGGGACTACTTAAAAGGTGCATTATTGAAGGCAACAGAAAATTGCATTAGACTCGTCAGTAAAAGCAAAAAAAGGAGGAGACCAATGTGGTACTCAGCAGAAGTGGCCCAAATCATTAAAAATAAAAAGCTAGCATTTTGTAATTATAAAAAAACCCAGAGCAATGAAGATAAGGAAATCTACAAGATTAGGCAGAGAGAGGCCAAGCGAGTTATAAGAACTTCTAAAGCGCAGGCAGAAGAAAAACTAGCTCAGTCTATGAAAAAAGGGGATAAGACATTCTTCAGATATATAAATGAAAAAAGGAAATTAAAACAAGGAATAACTAAATTAAAAACAAAGGACGGAAGGTATGTAGAAGAGAATAAAGGGCTAGCCGACTGCCTTAATGAATACTTCTGTTCAGTTTTTACAAAAGAAAAAGGAGAAGGACCTCCACTAGAAAGAATGACTATTAAATCGTTTGATGCATGTATCTTTACAGAGGAAGATGTTCTAAGTTTGCTGTCTAAGGTGAAGACAGATAAGTCACAGGGGCCTGATGAGATACACCCAAAATTATTAAAAGAGCTTAGTGGTGAGCTGGCAAAACCGTTAACAGATTTATTTAACCAATCATTAGTAACAGGAGTCGTCCCGGAAGATTGGAAATTGGCAAATGTCGTGCCCATTCACAAGAAAGGTAGTAGGGAGGAATCGAGCAACTATAGACCAGTGAGTCTGACATCAATAGTAGGCAAATTAATGGAAACCCTATTAAAGGATAGGATTGTGGAACATCTAAAATCCCATGGATTGCAAGATGAAAAACAACATGGGTTTACTTCAGGGAGATCATGTCAAACAAATCTTATAGATTTTTTTGACTGGGTGAATAAAATAATAGACGGTGGAGGTGCAGTAGACATCGCATATCTAGATTTTAGTAAGGCTTTTGACACTGTCCCACATAGAAGACTTATCAATAAACTGCAGTCATTGAGCATGGACTCCCATATTGTTGAGTGGATTAGGCAGTGGCTGAGTGACAGACAACAGAGGGTTGTAGTCAATGGAGAACATTCAAAACAAGGTAATGTTACCAGTGGGGTTCCACAGGGATCTGTACTGGGACCGATTTTGTTTAATATCTTCATAAGTGATATTGCAAAAGGCCTCGCTGGTAAGGTTTGTCTTTTTGCTGATGACACAAAGATATGTAACAGGGTTGATGTTCCTGGAGGGAAACGCCAAATGGAAAAGGATTTAGGAAAACTAGAAGAATGGTCAGAACTCTGGCAACTGAAATTTAATGTGGATAAGTGCAAGATAATGCACCTGGGGCGTAAAAACCCAAGGGCAGAATATAGAATATTTGACACAGTCCTGACCTCAGTATCTGAGGAAAGGGATTTAGGAGTAATTATTTCAGAAGACTTAAAGGTGGGAAGACAATGTAATAGAGCAGCACGAAATGCCAGCAGAATGCTTGGATGTATAGGGAGAGGTATAAGCAGTAGAAAGAGTGAAGTGCTTATGCCGCTGTACAGAACACTGGTGAGACCTCACTTGGAGTATTGTGCGCAGTACTGGAGGCCATATCTCCAGAAGGATATAGATACTCTAGAGAGAGTTCAGAGAAGAGCTACTAAACTAGTACATGGATTGCAGGATAAAACTTACCAGGAAAGGTTAAAGGACCTTAATATGTATAGCTTGGAAGAAAGAAGAGACAGAGGGGATATGATAGAAACTTTTAAATACATAAAGGGAATCAACTCGGTAAAGGAAGAGAGCATATTTAAAAGAAGAAAAACTACCACAAGAGGACACAGTTTTAAATTAGAGGGGCAAAGGTTTAAAAGTAATATAAGGAAGTATTACTTTACTGAGAGAGTAGTGGATGCATGGAATAGCCTTCCTGCAGAAGTGGTAGCTGCAAATACAGTGAAGGGGTTTAAGCATGCATGGGATAGGCATAAGGCCATCCTTCATATAAGATAGGGCCGGGGGCTATCCATAGTATTCAGTATATGGGGCAGACTAGATGGGCCAAATGGTTCTTATCTGCCGACACATTCTATGTTTCTATGTTTCTATGTTTCTAAGATTTGGTGTGGCTGCGCTGTACGAGGCTAGCTGCTGCAGCTGCCACACTGTACGAGACAGACTGCTGCAGCGCTGTACAAGGCGAGCTGCAACTGCTGCACTGTACAAGGCGAGCTACAACTGCTGCACTGCACAAGGTGAGCTGCTGCTACACTGTACAAGACGGACTGCTGCCACACTGTATGAGAAGGAATGCTGCCATGCTGTACGAGGACTGCTGCCGCGCTGTACAAAACAAGCTGTGACTGCTGCACTGTACGAGGTGAGCTGCTGCTGCCGCACTGTATAGTATGAGCTTCTGCACTGCGCAGGACGAGCTGCTGCTGCACTGCACAGGTTGAGCTGCTGCTGCACTGTGCAGGACGAGCTGATGCTGCATTGCGCAGGACGAGCAGCTGCTATGATGTAAAGGAGCTATATATGATGTGTAGAGCTATACCCGGCCTGATACCCATGTCCTGACAAGTGCACAGGTGGCAACATCTATGGACCTGCAGGCGGCATGCCGTTCCCTGCCGCTGTTACTGTATGGACATGCGAGACATGTATAGTGTAGGGATAAGGGCTGCATCTTTGAATGTGCTAGACATGAATAGACCCAGAGGACCCGTAGATCGTAGCCAAGCTAGTGCAGCACACGTTTTTTAACAAAAAAAACTTTTTCCCTTAGTCTTCACTTGTCTGACCAGTAGGAGCTGAAGCTGAGTGCAAACACTGAGTAAAGACAAGAACCGGATGCCAGCACCATGGAAGCTCCATGTTATGTAAACCAAGCCACCACGCCGTGCTGATCCTTACAGACCTCATGGCACCAGTCCATGCACTAAGTCTGGGCTTCTGGAAGCTTCCTACTGGGTCCTGGTCGAGGAGTACTAAGCCTCGGTGCAGTGTGAATGAGTTCTCGACTCGCCTCACAGTTCAGGTTCGGATAGCGGGATGTATCTGGAGATGATCTTCGGCATACTAATATGAAACTAAATCCCCCCAAACAGCAGGCGGGACAAGACACAGTCTCCTCGGGTACAGGACAGAACTGGAGGATGTGTGGAGAGGAGCCATGCTACCAAGAATTTGGTACATGGACTGGTAGAAACCCATTGACTTTCATGGCGTGTCTATTACTGATGCTTGATGTGTGCCAGAGGTCATCGCTCTCCCTCTTATCTCGATGGCTCCTTTGGACTGGCGTTGTGACAGGACATGAGCTGCCTCTATGTACAACTTCAGGTGAGGAAGGAAGAGATCTGCAAAGTCTCGGTCTGGTCACCAAGTCACAAAATTTACACTAAGCGTCCACCATGGGCTCAGGAGTTACGGGACTGCTCAGCTGGTAGGACATTGGTGGAGGGAGGTCAAAGGTGAGTGAAATCACCAATTTGCTTGGGGTGTCGTAGAGTTTGATTCTTCCACCCTTGTTGTGAGAAGGGATTGAAACGGGAGGGAGTGTCGGTTAACAGGTCTGAGTAGGGGCCTTGAGAGCGCAGAGGCAGTGGTGTCTGAGGAGAGAACATGTCGGACTGACTCCAGGACAAGCGCTGGTCTGGAAGGGTAGGGAGATCCCAGACACACTCATAATCAGATGGCTCAGAACCTATTCCGATACTTCTTTTTGGTGTCTTTGGCTCTTTCACCTCTTTCTTTGGGGATATTGGGACGTCCATACTGTCCAGGATGGCCTCAAGCCTCTGACTCACCTCGCAGAAGGACGGCCTGGACTCTAGAGCCATCTGGCAGCAGTGGACCGCCAGCTGCAGGAAGGTGGGGGGCAGCCAGAGGGAACCATCTCTCAGAGCGTCATGATGTCCAAGCCTAAGTCTTCAGTGCTGGGAAAATAGTCGGGGTCCGCCGGGATCCGTGCAATTATCTTGCATAATATGATTCCAAAGGCCAAGACGTCGGCCTTCTCATTGTACACATCCTCTGCAGGACTTCAGGGCCCATCCAGTACAGGTAGCCCACCACTGAGAGCGGCTCCATCTGATTGTGATCCAGAATTTTCTCGGCCAGTCCAAAGTCTGCCACTACGTAGTAGCGTGTAGTCGCTGTCGTCGTAGTGCACCAGACAGTTCTTGGAGGTGAGGTCGCGGTGGAAGATGCCCTTGGAGTGCAGGTAGCGCAGGCCCTGGGCAATATCCAGGCTCAGCTTGACGCGCCTGGTCCAGGACAGAGGCTCCCCTCTCTGCAGCAGCTGCTCCAGGTTACCGCCATTAATGTACTCAGTGAGGGCGTGAAGCTGGTGCTGCTGCAAACATACACCCATGAACCTCAGAATATTGGGGTGACAAAGTCTGTTCATCAGCTGCACCTCTCGGAGCATGTTGGCATGGTTGCTCATAATCTTGTTCATCTTGAGCACCATGATTTGGCCGGACTGACGATCCCGCACCTTGAGGACTTCGGAGAAGAATCTGGATCCAATCTTCTCGCAGTAGACGTCGGCGATGCGAGCGAGGCTGGAGATGGCGCTGCGCTTGGCCCAGTAAGAGGAGGGGCGCAGATGGCACGACCCATGACTGCTCAGCATCACCCCATGGCCGTCCACAGCATTCTCCACATCCACTGCCGATTCCATATTCAAGGATTGGTCACATGACTGGGATCCAAAAAGGATGATGATGAAACCTCACAACAGCAGAGGGGCCCCCAACATACACCAGGGGCCACAGTCTACAGCAGCTTATTGCTTGGGAGATGAGACAAGCTATAGCTACTAAATACAAAGGGGTCACCCCATGTGTGACTGCAGGTCTAATCCAAAAGAGGCTAGCCCCAATCAAGGGGGCTACAAGATGGACGACTTATGGTGAAGCGAAATCCAAGATGGAAACACTCCAATCATCAGAGTCCAAGATGGACGCCTACAGTCATCAGAATCCAAAATGGATGCCTAAAGCCAACAAAATCCAAGATGGACACTTCCATCCAATATGGAAGCCTCGAGTTAGCAGAATCCAAGATGGATACCTGTGGTCAAGAAAATACAAGATGGATGCCTCCGGTCAATTGAATACAAGATGGATGCCTCCGGTCAATACAATCCAAGATGGATGCCTCCGGTCAATAGAATCAGACATGGACGCCTCTGGTCAATAGAATCCAAAATAGACACCTCTGGTCAATAGAATCCAAAATAGATGCCTGCGGTCAATAGAATCCAACATGGATGGATGTCTCAGGTCCATAGAAACCAAGACGGACGCCTCTGGCCAATAGAATCCAAGATGGATGCCTCCGGTCAATCCAAAATAGATGCCTGCGGTCAATAGAATCCAACATGGATGGATGTCTCAGGTCCATAGAAACCAAGACGGACGCCTCTGGCCAATAGAATCCAAGATGGATGCCTCTGGTCAATAGAATCCAAGATGGATGCCTCCGGTCAATACAATCCAAGATGGATGCCTCCGGTCAATAGAATCCAACATGGACGCCTCTGGTCCATAGAATCCAAAATAGACGCCTCTGGTCAATAGAATCCAAAATAGATGCCTGCGGTCAATAGAATCCAACATGGATGGATGTCTCAGGTCCATAGAAACCAAGACGGACGCCTCTGGCCAATAGAATCCAAGATGGATGCCTCCGGTCAATCCAAAATAGATGCCTGCGGTCAATAGAATCCAACATGGATGGATGTCTCAGGTCCATAGAAACCAAGACGGACGCCTCTGGCCAATAGAATCCAAGATGGATGCCTCCGGTCAATAGAATCCAAGATGGATGCCTCCGGTCAATACAATCCAAGATGGATGCCTCCGGTCAATAGAATCCAACATGGACGCCTCTGGTCAATAGAATCCAAAATAGACGCCTCTGGTCAATAGAATCCAAAATAGATGCCTGCGGTCAATAGAATCCAACATGGATGCCTTCCAGTATATACAATCCAAGATGGACACCTCTGGTCAATAGAATCCAACATAAACGCCTCTGGTCAATAGAATCCAAAATAGACACCTCCGGTCAATAGAATTCAACATGGATGCCTTCCAGTATATAAAATCCAAGATGGACACCTCTGGTCAATAGAATCCAACATAAACGCCTTCCAGTATATAAAATCCAAGATGGATTCACTCTGACCAGCTGTCACACGCTCAGCCCAGCTCCTCCGGATGACATCCCCGGTAATCGCTGCCGCTCATCCATTAGAGGCTCTCGTTTCCCGGGAGCGGGGCCGTGTCCTCTCCGCTGATCCTGTACCGCGACACCGACATCTGAGCCACCTCAGGAATTTTTTATCATGCGACATGGCACCTAAAATCCATGTCTGCCAATTCAGGCCTGCCAGCAAAATCCATATTTTGCTATTTGCCTGCTGTGCGCCCATACAGCAGGCTACAAGCACATATGCTGTGTTTCCTGAATAGGGAGAAAATGGGGAACACATACTGGGGTGCATTTTCTCTTTTAACCCCTTGTGAAAGTGAAAAATTGGGGTCTGCTAGTAATTTTTTATTTTCACAAATGTGCTTTGAAATCCTTTAACAAGTGTTTCTGCCTTCTGTGAAACACCTGTTTGCTAAAAAGTACCCTTTCTACCACTTACAATGTTCGTACAGGGATGCTCTTTCCAAAATGGGGTCACTTCTTGGGGTTTTTAATTTCTGGGGACCTCAGGACTCTTTTAAAATCTGGCACCTAAAATCAATGTCTGCTAAATTAGGTCAGCAAAATCCATATTTTGCTGTTTGACTCCACAGCCCTGCTGTGCGCCCATACATCATTTTTTTTTAGCACAAATGGGGTGTTGGCGTATTTGGGGGAAAATTGGGAACAAAATGTGGGGTTCATTTTGTCCTGTTACCCTTTGGGAAAGTGAAAATGTGGGTGTAAAGCAACTTTTTTGTGAAAAAATTCTAGGAAACACCTTTGAAGTCAAAGTGCTCACTACACACCTTGAAAGATTCCTTGAGGGGTGTAGTTTCCAAAATGGAGTCACTTTTTGGGTGTTTCCACTGTAGGGCCACCTCAGGGTGTCTTCATATGCCACATAGCTCCCAATTACCATTCCAGCTAAATCCACTCTCCTAAAGCCATATGGTGCTCCTTCCACTCTGAAGCCTGCTGTGCGCCCATACATCAGTTTTTGAGCACATATGGGGGTGTTTCTGTAAACTAGAGATTCAGGGTAATAGATTTTGAGTTTTGTTTGGCTGTTAACCCTTTATGTGTTAATTTAAAATCTGCTAAAAAAAAAGTGAAATTTTGAAATTTCATTCCTATTTCCTTCAATTCTCGTGGGGCACCTAAAAGGTTAAAAAAAAGTTTGTAAAATAAGTTTTGAATAGCTTGAGGTATGTAGTTTCTAAAATGGGTTGATTTATGGGTGGTTTCTAATATGTAAGCCCCACAAAATAACTTCATAACTGAACTGGTCCTTATAAAATTGGGTTTTGGAAATTTTCTTAAAAATTTTAAGATTTGCTTCTAAACTTCTAAGTCTACTTTCACACTCGCATTTTGGCTTTCCGTTTGTGAGATCCGTTCATATATAAGGCACTTATCTGAATGGAAAAGGATCCGCTCAGAATGCATCAGTTTGCATCAGTTCAGTCTCCATTCTGCTTTGGAGACGGACACCAAAACGCTGCTTGTCCGTCAGATGAAACTGAGCCATTATCTTTAACATAGCCAAGACGATCTGTCTTAAAAACCATTGAAAGTCAATGGAGAACGGATCCGTTTTCTATTGTGCCAGATTATGTCAGTGAAAACGTTTTCACTGGCGCAATCTGGAAAACGGATCCGTTCTCCATTGACTTTCAATGGTGTTCAAGACGGATCCGTCTTGGCTAAGTTAAAGATAATACAAACGGATTCATTCTGAACGGATGCAGACGGTTGTATTATCTGAACGGATCCGTCCATGAAGGATCCGCACAAAACGCGAGTGTGAAAGTTGCCTAAGCCTTCTAACGTCCAAAAAAACTAAATGTAATTTTAAAAATGATCCAAACATGAAGTAGACATATGGGGAATGTAAAGTAATAACAATTTTTGGAGGTATTACTATCTATTATAAAAGTAGAGAAATTGAATTTGAATTTGCACATTTTTCCAAATTTTTTGTAAACTTGGTATTTTTTTATAAATTAAAATGAAATATTTTGACTAAATTTTAACACTGTCATGAAGTACAATATGCGATGAGAAAACAGTCTCAGAATGGCCTGGATAAGTAAAAGTGTTTTAAAGTTATTACCACTGGTCAGATTTGCTAAAAATGGCCTGGTCCTTAAGGTGAAAAATGGCAGGGTCCTGAAGGGGTTAAATTGCAATCTGAGATGCAAACTGAATACATTGATAAAATGACAAAGTGACATCACTAGGCAAGACCCACATATTGCAGCAAAAAGCTACGGCAGTATCTCGAAAAATCCATCCAAAAGTCATCACTAGAAAGTGTAGAAAAGGTTGCAGATAACATTTCTTTCTTTCTCTCTGGTGAGTAATGGGTAATGATTTTGCAGCCCCTTAGAAATGACGAGGTTAAACCATAGCAGTTGGGCAGCTTCTGATCGGACGTCACCACCGTCTCGCAAATTGAAAGCTGTGGTAGTAAAAACTGATTTGTGTATCACCAGGAGTTGTGAGTGTGCGCCTCGTAAATTTAATTAAACAGCAGGTGCAAAATCAGGTCATATGGCTTTGATGTGCCCCATGTGACAATGACAAGTAGACAATGATTCTAATATGAGAGCATTTGCATATATTTGCATTGGATGGCGGAGAACACTGTATCTTTCACCTTCTTTTGTACGATGTTTCGAGGAAGTTTTCTGCCATTTGAGGGAACTGTTGCGGCTGCATCATGACTGATAAACACAACACATTGTTATATATGACGGAAACCTGCTCCTGTCTGTGTGAAGAAGATTTAAAATATAATATGCATCATGCAGTGTCATAGCGAGTTACTGCATCATACCAACGTCCATTGTTGTCTGTCCAGTTGCTATTATCGTTATTTAGCAGGATTTGGAATTTGCACTTTATCGAGGCGTATAAAAGCAATGAACAACTGAGAATTGCGGTTTAATAAAACAGGTCTAATAGGCGGTGGTTGTTAAACCCTTGCATGAACTGCCTCCTCTTGGAAGAGGGCTTCAGAAATAATCACATGAATAATGACTCCATAAGGGATTAATGAGTGCATAAGACTTTGTAAGACAATACAGTAAATTTACATATAACACGCCCTGGTAAATCTCTTGAAGCATGGTGAATTTTTATTAAAAAATGACCATTCATTTCCAAAATCCTTGGTAGTCTAGGGTACTGAAAGTTTTTCTTTCAGTTCCTTGGTGGTCTTGGTCAGGGAAGAAGTCAATAGTATGTTCAAGTTTCTCCGGGGGTCCATTTCAGGGGAATCCTTCTAGGACATTGAGGTCCTTGGCTATTGCTTAGTTTTCCTCCCTTAAAACCAGATCTGCTAGTTATGGATAAGATTTGGCCGAAAACTTGACCATACATATTATTGCTGACCTTCATTTCTGCCCTTGTGTAGTGAAACCAGTCGTTTGCAAGACTGCAGAACCTGACTTCACTTTTCCCAGGTCCTAATTATTGGATCTTGGAGACCTCCAGAACTTGAGTACAGCAGAATTACTTAACAATCAGACAGTCACAAGGAAAGATATATAAGGCACTTATCAGACTGACAGGCAACAAATACAAAATTATAAATAGATGACAGAAAAAGGGATCAGGGTTTCAACGGATGGGGGACATGAAGTCCTGCAATGGAACAAATGGTAGATGGCAATGGCATTTAGGTGGAGTAGAGATGAGCGAATTTAAAAAAAAATCGATTCGCCAGTTCGCCAAATTTTTGGGAAAAAATTTGGTTCGATCCAAATATATTTGCGGCGAATTTCGTAAAAAAACGGCTATTTCCTGGCTGGGTCTTTATAGTGGTGTAGAACAATGTGCCTTGCAGTAACACGCATAGGGAGTCTGCTGTGGTAGTGAAACAATACTGTGAGTAAGTATGACATGCAGATGACAGGCGTCGCTCTTAGAATCACTGCACACTTCACTTATTTGGGCATTCATAGGGCCAAAAGTGACCAAATAACTCAAGTATAAACTCAGCCTTAAGCCTCATGCACACGTCCGTGGAACACGGACCGTGAGATACCGGCCTGGATTCCTGCTGAGTGCAGGAGCGCACGGCGTCATTGGTTGCTATGATGCCATGCGCTTCCTGCCACCGCTGCTGTACAGTAATACACTCATATAGATAATACAAGTATATTACTGTACAGCAGTGGGCGCACGGCATCATAGCAACCATGACGGTGGTGGCAGCATCAGAAGACCATAGAGTGGCTAGATGACACAGTGTGGAGGTGGCAGCAGCATGAGGAGACCACAGAGTGGAAAGGTGACATAGGGTGGACGTGGCAGCAGCATGAGGAGACCACAGAGTGACAAGGTGACATAGTGTGGAGGTGGCAGCAGCATGAGGAGGCCACAGAGTGGAAAGGTGACATAGTGTGGAGGTGGCAGCAGCATGAGGAGACCACAGAGTGGCAAGATGACATAGTGTGGAGGTGGCAGTAACATGAGGAGGCCACAGAAAAGCAAGGTGACAGTGTGGAGGTGGCAGCAGCATCAGGAGGCCACAGAGTGGCAAGGTGACATAGTCTGGAGGTGGGTGGCAATACCAGTACCCACTGAAGATGGTGGGTGAAAAAAGGAGCACTTGGCATCAGATGTGTGGCATCAGGTGGGTGGCAGCATCAGAATAGTAGCTGAGGCAGGTAGCCAGAATAAACAGTTCTCTTTTGTCAAAGTGTTGGTGTGGCATCATGGACAATCTAGTCTGATGCATCAGGCATTGGTGGGTGGAAATACTGGCTGATCCACGCCTGATTCCTCTTGACAAAGGTCAGTCTCTCCACATTTTGGGTGGACAGCGAGTTATTCTTGGGCCCCCACCGCACTAAACACCCCCCCAGTCAGACCTGCAAGAGGATGGACGATGGCGCAGAAAGGCATCGGCCAACTGACTACATAGGATGTCTCTATAGTAGTTCAGTTTGCCCTCCCTCTCAGCGGGTGCAAAAAAGGCCCCCATTTTGGACCGGTAGCGAGGGCCCAACAAGGTGGAGAGCCAGAAGTCATCCCTCTGCCGAATGGTGACAATTCGGCTGTGACTAAGCAAGCAAGTGAGCATGCAGCGGGCCATTTGTGCAAGTGACTTAGAGGGACTCCCTGCCTCCATCTCCACTGCATACTGCCACTGTGTGTCTGGATCCTCTGCCTCCTCTTCCTCATCGCTCTGTAGCTCCTCTGGCTGCTCCTCCTCCTCTCCGTTCACCTGTGTAGCAAAACCACCCATTTCGCTACACATTGCTTATGCTCCAATGTCCTCCTCCTTCAGTTCAGCGCCCACAGGGCTCATGTGGCCATGAGATCTAGGCGCCACGTCTCCAGTCCCCTGACCAGCCAGATTTACAAGCATCTGTTCCAGGACATGAAGCAGTGGAATGACGTTGTTCATCCCATAGTACTGGCGACTGACAAATAACGTGGCCTCCTCAAAGGGCCTGAGCAATCGGCAGGTGTCACACATAAGCTGCCACTGGCTGACATCAAAGTTAAACAGGGGAGTTCTCCTGTCCGCTTGGATAATCAAGAAAGCGCTTATGGCCTTTCTCTGTTCATACGGGCTGTCCAACATATGGACGGTGGAATTCCAAAGGTTGGAAACGTCGCATATCAGCCTATGTTGGGGGATGCCGTTCTGCCGCTGCAGCTCTAGGAGGGTGTGTTTTGCAGTGTACGAGTGGCTGAAGTGCATGCATTTTTAGGATGTCTTGTGCAACGGGCCCACGGGTTCAGCGTCTGGGGTATCCCTCGCCCCATAGGAGGTTTCTACGAAATATGTCCCTCTTATAGAGCAAGTAAACGTGACGCCATCTGCGGTTAAGCAGCGGAAGCACAAGGCTCCCTTTGTAATTGGTAATGTTGGTACCCAGAGGTAGGATTGCCAGAGTGGTGCAGGGTCGCGTACAGTCTCTGTAGATGATATTTACACGTGTCAAGGTTTTCCTACCTGGATATCCGTGGATCCCAGACGTGATGTGGTCCGAAGCAGTGCAAAAGGGTAGTTAACTGTGTAGAAATAAAGTTGAGTCCAGACTTGGTTGTATGGAAGTTTCTTTATTTTGCATAAACGATAATCCAAACAATCCACAAAACTAGTCTTGGTTCCCAGCAAGTTTTAGCAGGACTTTAGCAGGCAAATACTTCTGCAGAACAAACTTCTCTCTGCTGAATCTGTGGTGTACTCACTCAGCCCTGCTACTGTATGTCAGCATTATTAAATAGAAGTGCTTTCCTTTCTGCTTGTTGCTGTTGTTCTAAGTCTGTCTCTCACTGTGAATCCAGGAACTTCTTATCCTGGCTGGATTTTATGTAGAGCTTAGTCCCTCAGGGACGAGCGTCTGCTGTTTCTCCCTACAGCATGGAGTTCAGGAACCAACTGGTTTTCTCTAGACGTTACTGTCTCCTTGGAGGAGAGTGTCTAAGAGAGCTGGAAAGCCAGGTTCCACCCTCTGTAAAGTAGCACTGCCAAGTCTGCTGCCACCCGCTGGGGAACCAGGTTATTACATGAACAATACAAATGCATAAGAAGAAATGCACACTACATGGAGGACCTGGAATAAAGACATATGATAAAATGGTTAGTGCATATACAGACATAAGCAGGATGTAGGAGTGGTAATGCTACTTGGGGGCATTACATTTGCAGATGGGTGGAAGACTTCAGGAACCGCTTCACAATCAGATTGAACACATGTGCCATGCAGGGCGCATGGCTCAGCCCTCCTTGACACAGCACCGACACCATGTTCTCCTCGTTGTCGGTCACCATGGTTCCGATTTTCAGTTCTCGCGGAGAAAGCCAGGATTTGATTTCTTGATGAAGGACACGGAGCAGTTCCTCCCCTGTGTGACTCAGTTCGCCCAGGTGCAGAACAGCATGACACCGCCGTGCCCCGCACATATGGTATGCTGGAGGAGCACTGTGAATTGTCCCTGCAGTGGAGGCTGAGGACACGGTGGAGGATGAGGAGGAAGAGGCGGACATTGTCACGGGACCAACGGCATGAGAACGTGGAGACGGAAATGGCGTCACCTGGCCAAGTTGCTGGTGTGGCTGTGCAGGAACCACATTCACCTAGTGGACCATAAAGGACATGTATTGTCCCTGTCCGTAGTTACAGCTCCACACGTCGGCGCTGCCTTGCACTTTGGCAGATACCGACAGGCTCAAGGACTGGCCCACCTTCTGTTCTACATATGTGTGCAGGGCTGGTACTGCCTTTTTGGCAAATAAATGACGGCTTGGGACTCTCCACCTTGGCTCGGCATAAGCCATCAGTTCTCTGAAAGGTGCAGAGTCCACCACTTGGAAAGATGGGACTGCAACACTAGCAACTTGGACAGTAGTACATTCAGCTTCTGCGCCGCTGGATGAGTGCACGCATACTGTTGTCTCTTGGCAATCGCTTCGGTGATCGATTGCTGATGGAATGACTGATGAGGAGAAGGAGGAGGGGGAGGAGCAGGAGCATCAGGAGCAGCAGATGATGGGAAGGACAGACAGCTCCCTTCAGCTGAGGTGGTGGAGCCTTGACTGCATGAAACTTTTGCATGCCATTGGATGATGCAGGCTGGACCACCGCGTCGGAGCCACAGTTCTTCCAGGCCTCTTTATGGTGACACTCCAGATGTTGACGCAGGGCCGTGGTGTCAACATTGGCACCCTGGCCACGCTTCACCTTTTGCTCACAGATTCTACATATGGCCCTGTTCACCTCCTCCAGCGGCTTAACAAAAAACTGCCACACCACCGAGTAGGTGATTTTATCCCCAACACTACACACTGACTGACTGCTACTTCCGCTGCCTCCGTGAACCCGTGCACCGCTACTTCCTGGGCAGGTAGGCTCCTGCGAAGCAGGTGGTCTACCCCGGGCATGTTTGGGTACCGACCCCCCACTGCTGCCACCCTGCTGACTCCCGGCCACGCTAGCAACTTGCTGGCTCCGTTGCTGCCTTAAGGGCAAGCTGCCACCCTCTTCTCCCGAATATGAGGAAGCACTTTGTCACCCGACACCCAAGTGCGATCAGCTACATCATCATCGAGTACTGTCTGTACGTCACTGATGTCCTCCTCAACCGTCTCTGGGTCAGGAGCCTGACCGCTCGCAACACCAGCTCCCACCCCACTCTCCTCATCACTATTTGCCCGCCTAGCTGAGGAAGCGGCGTTTGTCTCCTCCGCATCTTGGCTGGCCAGTAGCTGCTGACTGTCCTCTAGTAGCTCTTCCTCGCTGTATAGTGGGGCTGAGCACACAGCATATAATTCTTCTCTGACTGAGGGAACAGAAAAGGACAGAGGCAGGTTCAGGACAGATGAGGGCACAGGGCCTACTCCCGGGCCATGCCAACTAAGTGTCGTGTCAGAGGAACCCACCTACTGTTGGCTGGGGGTGTCTGATGTCACTTGGGACGAAGTAGATGACCGAGTCAACCGTTTAAGAACTGCTGGGTTGCTGGTCAAGACACGACCGCTAGATGACACCAGGAGCTCAGGCCTCTCGCTGCAAAATCCTGATGCCACGCCCCCTTATTCTGCTGCGACCTGTGCCTGCGCCAGAAACATTTAGGCCTCTGATACTCCCCTGTGAAGGGCCTGGCACTTCTCTGTCTGACATACTGTTAGATCAAATAAATAAATAAAAAGGAAATTAAAAAATAAAAAATAAGTAATTTTCTCACTTCAGCACACAACGATTAATAAGCCCTTTTTTATCACTTATACACGCCAAAATGGGCTGTAATTTTCTCACTTCACCACACAGCGGCAAATACTTTTTTGTACATGACACAAAGGGCTTTACAACATATAACTGCACCGCTGACCGGCAAATATATTTTTTCTTTTTCCACTAATACACGCCACAAAAGGCTTTAGAACAGAAAACTGCACCACTGAACAGCAAATATATTTTTTCTTTTTCCACTAATACACGCCACAAAAGGCTTTATAACATATAACTGCACCGCTGACCCGCAAATATATTTTTATTTTGCCACTAATGCATGCCACAAAAGGCTTTAGAACAGATAACTGCACCGCTGAATGGCAAATATATTTTTTCTTTTTTCACTAATACACGGCACAGAAGGCTTTAGAACAGATAACTGCACCGCTGAACGGCAAATATATTTTTTCTTTCTCCACTAATACACACCACAAAAGGCTTTAGAACATATAACTGCACCACTTACCGGCAAATATTTTTTTTCTTTTTCCACTAACACACGCCACAAAAGGCTTTAGAACAGATAACTGCACCTCTGAACGGCAAATATATTTTTTCTTTTTCCACTAATATATGCCACAAAAGGCTTTAAATCATATAACTGCACTGCTGACCGGCAAATATATTGTTTCTTTTTCCACTAATACACGCCACAAAAGACTTTAAAACATATAACTGCACTGCAGACCGGCAAATATATATATTTTTTTTCCACTAATACACGCCACAAACAGCTTTAGAACATATAACTGCACCACTGACCGGCAAATATATTTTTTCTTTTTCCACTAATACACGCCACAAAAGGCTTTAGAACAGATAACTGCACCGCTGACCGGCAAATATATTTTTTCTTTTTCCACTAATACACAACAAAAAGGGCTGTAATTTTAGCACTTCACCACACTATGGCTAATGAGCCCCTTTTTCCCCACAAATACAAGCCAAAAAATGCATTAGAACATATAACTGCACCACACAAGGGCCAATAAGACATAGAAACATTTCCTTGTAATAAACCCTGTTAATAGCTGTATCAAACAGCACTTGCAGCCCAATAACAAGAACGGTTTGCTGGAATTACAGAGCTGTATAATGGCAGTTTGGGTCCCCAGTCAGTGCAGCAAGGTGTAATAGGATTGTTCCTATTATCCAGGCTGTAACTTCCCCTACTGAACCCTGTTCAACATAAATACTGTGGATTAATTCCTCGCTATCCTTTCCCTACACCATGAATAATTTTGCCCTGCATTTGTAAATCGTTTTTTTAGCACAATGAAGTTTTTTCAAACACTGTCCCTAGCGCCTTCTGACGTCTCTTCCTGCATTAAGTACACTGGTAAATGGCAGACTCTAAGATGGCTGACGCTATTTATAGGGCTGTGACATCATAGGGCTGGCTGCTGATTGGCTGCATGCATGGTATTATGGGTGATCCCACCTTCCCAGCATTCTTCATGTCCTCACATGTGCAGCAGCCATTTTAGGAAAAAATGTGATTCGTTACCACGAAGCGCGGGGAAATTCAGCTTCAGTGCGAATAAAATTTTTCTGAAATTCGGATCGAATTCCACTTCGTCAGCTTCGATTCCCTCAACTCTAGTGGAGAGCATTGAATGTAGTTAAGATGAATAAAACCTAGCAGAAACTCACTCTGAACTGTTAAATCCATCAAGACTGTAGAAAATCAAAACTCAGCGAACAGAAAATTAAAACCACAACACGCACAACTGCATCAACAACAAGACTGGAATCACAAATCTCAGGATGCACGCTAGGATTTAAGATTCTGGGATCAGCTACACAGAGCTATTACTATAACCAGCAAAGAGGCACAGAAACTAAAGATATTTAAAGACATAATAAAATAAAATAAACTCCTAGCAAACACAAATTCATAACAGAACCAGAATCAGGGATAAGGCAGTTACAAACAGCGCATGGCATCTGCTTCAAATAAAGTCAGTGAGAAAAAGGCAAGAGATTCCTTTTGGTCGTAACATCTTGCTGACACTTTCCAATATATCACTAATTTGCAATTCAAGCAATTCCTGTTGCAAACTGTTTCCTATGGTACCAGCATACTGCTATTACAACAATGCTTAATAACTACTGTAACTATCAACAACCATAAATATTGTGGCTAATTACGGGTACTACTACAGTGCGTGATAACCAACATAGCAGCAATACCTGTCTACAGCCACAGATATGATACTTGCACATGCAGCACCACAAATCTGAGGGTATCTTCAAATAAAAATCTGGCATGCTTTTGTATTCAGCCCCCAGTACTCTGATACTTATAAATTAAATACAGTTTGACCAATTGCCTTCAGAAGTCACCTAATTAGTAAATAGAGTCCATCTGTGTGTCATTTATTCTCAATATAACTGCAGCTGTTCTGTGAAGGCCTCAGAGGTTTGTTAGAGAACATTAGTGATCAAACAGCATCATTAAAACCATGGAACACGCCAGGCAGGTCAGGGATAAAGTTGTGGATAAGTGTAAAGCAGGGTTAATTATAAAAAAAAACATCTCGCGGAGCACCATTCAATCTATTATCCGAAAATGGAAGAAGTATGGCACAACTACAAACCTACCAAGACATGGCTGTCCACTTAAACTGACAGCCCAGGCAAGGAGAGCACTAATAAGAGAAGCAGCCAAGAGGCCCAGGGTCACTCTGGAGGAGCTGCAGAAATCCACAGCTCAGGTGGGATAATCTGTCCACAGGACAACTATTAGTCGTGTACTCCACAAATCTGGCCTTTATGGAATAGTGTCCATAAGAAAGCCATCTTTCAAAGCAATCAATAAGAAGTCCAGTTTGCCACAAGTCATGTAGGGGACACAGCAAACGTGTAGAAGAAGGTGCTCTGGTTAGCCGAGTCCAAAATTGAACTTTTTGCCCTAAATGCAAAATATTATGTGTGGCAAAAAACTAACACTGCACATCACCCTGAAAACACCATCCCCACCATGAAACATGGTGGTGACACTGGCAGCATCGTGCTGTGTGGATGGTTTTATGCAGCAGGGAAAGGGAAGCTGGTCAGAGTGCCAGAAACAGCAGTTTGTATTTACTGCTGCTGGATGTGCTACAAGTCATATTTTAGACTAAATAGAGACTTGTATACGTTTACCTCTGGACTAATTCTTCACATTACATTTACACTTCACCGATGCCTGGGGAGTACACCGTGACATGACACCTCATCATGCAAACGTATTCAGCTGTTCTTGTAACTCCCACAGAAGTGAAAGGAGGATTCTGGGAGGGAGTGCCGGAGGTTGCTGATCCTTGTACTAGACTAGATTGTCGATTCCTCTTGCTTTGTTTTTCTGTATCATTGCTTCCATTGCGGTCAAGAACCATGCGGCCAATAAGCTTTCAGCTGCCTTTCATTTAACTAATGATGACCCCGCTGTATAGTCCGTCTTCACTGTTAATGACGGTGAGGCGGGGAATTCCTTGGTAGGCCTCCAGTCTCCTGCACCCGGAGATAAGACGAAGGAGTAATTATTTCTCTTATTTCTCAGGACAGATAATTATTGTAGCCACTAGGTGGCAGTATCGCACAGTGATGCAGCCTCCTACTGGTGTAAATTGTACAGGAGGCCCTGCAGTATCTTCTAAGCTTCCCGGGCTGCTGGCATTGAAGGAGGAGAAAACATGTCTGGCCATCCTACTGCCCTCCCTGCTGTCAGAAAACTGCATTTGCTGGAGAGAAGGACTCCTCTGCGGTGCTGGGCTGATTTCTCAGGTGTGTGACAGTAGTGAGCTGTTGGAGACTGTAATGGGGAAATAGGGGGATTTGTTTATAGCAGACACAGATCTATGAATGCAGAGTTCAGAGTGGCATTGGGGGGACTCTGCCCTAAGCCCCCTAATGCCTCTGCTTTAGGTGCACCCCCATTAGTGCCACAGCTCCAGATGCCCCCAAATGCCCCCACTCTAAATGCACTCTCTAGTTGCCCCCTTAATACCTCTGCTCCAGGATCACCACTATTACCCTGCCTCAGGCGACACTAATGCCTATGCTTTAGGTGCACTCCCATAAATGCCCCAACTCCAGATGCCCCCAGTCTAAATGCACCACTAATATTGCCTCTTCTCCAGTTGCCTCTGCTCCAGGATCTCCACTATTACCCTGCTTCAGATAACCCTGTCTCTGCTTCAGTTATGACCCTCAGTTTATGCCCTTTGCTCACATTGCACCTCTAGCACCTTTGCTTGGGCTTTGTTAAAGGTTATGATCCGCAAAGGGGGTTGTACTTCTGACCGAAAAATTCTGCACAGTGCTTCATATTCTCCAGTATTGACACAACTGGTTTACATGGCGGCAGTGATGATATTGCGTATTTACAGGCATCACTGCTGCCATTTAAAGAGATACTGGTGGTGGAGTGGTGGAGGATTTAAAGGGGTTGTCCAGGTTTTCAAGTTATCCTCTCCACACCATAGGGCATAACTATATGAATAGTGACGCCGATTCTGCGACCCCCACTGATCCCAGGAACGGGTCCTGTTCCCCCTATTTGATGGTGCTAAATAAAGGGCAAACTTGGAGGAAAACCTGGTAGAGGTGGCAAAAGACTTGAGACAGGGAGGAGGTTCACCTTCCAGCAGGACAACAACCCTAAACATACAGCCAGAACTACAATGTAATGGTTTAGATCAAATTCATGTATTAGAATGGCCCAGTCACAGTCCAGACCTAAATCCCATTAAGAATATGTGGCAAGAATTGAAAATTGCTGTTCACAGACACTCTCCATCCAATCTGACTGAGCTTGAGCTATTTTGCAAAGAGGAATGGGCAAAAATTTCAGCCTCTAGATGTGCAAAGTTGGTAGAGACATACCTCAAAAGACTTGTAGCTGTAATTGCAGCCAAAGATGTCCTACAAAGTATAGTTCTAAAGGAGGCTGAATACAAAGGCATGCCACACTTTCCAGATTCTTATTTATAAAAATTTTGAAAACCATCATTTTCTTTTCACTTCACACATACTTGCTACTTTGTGATGGTCTATCACATAAACTCCCAATAAAATACATTTAAATTTGTGGGTGTAACGTGAAAAAATTTGGAAAAGTTCAAGGGGTATGAATACGTTTTCAAGACACTGTATATCCACAAGTGCCCGCTAGTCCACCCAACCAGCCATCATACCTTCTCACCTGGTTAAAGGTTGTGACCTGCAAAGGGGGTTGGACTTATGACCGAAAAAATCTGTACAGTGCTTCATATTCTCCAGTATTGACACGACTGGTTTACATGGCGACAGTGATGATATTCCTTATTTACAGGCATCACTGCTGCCATGTAAAGAGATACTGCTGGTGGAGTGGTGGAGGATTTAAAGGGGTTGTCCAGGTTTTTAAGTTATCCTCTCCACACCATAGGGCATAACTATATAAATAGTGGGGCCGACTCTGCAACCCTATTATCCCAGGAACGGGTCCTGTTCCCCCTTTTTGATGGTGTGGCAGGCTACATATATGCCTGTGGCGAAACCAACCTCGCCACTGGGTTTTGGAGAGGCTTGTTTATCAGCCTCTTGTCTCAGGATTATGGCCCATACTAACTTTTAAACCCCTGAACCTATTCAAGTTAATTTTGGATAGGTTTGTCCCCAAGTTATACTGTTTAAATTGATGTAAGTTATATGTATGGCCAATGTAAACTCACAAAGTTGTAACAATTTATAATAAGTGTAACTTGTCAGCTTGGGAGGAATATGCTGGGTGTGTTTCTATTGTGCCATTGTCCCATTGTGTGTTTAAATGGTGATGTCTGTCCTGTTATATCCACATGTGTATTGGTGATTTCTCTTTGTCTTGAGAGATAATTGGATTACGCCTCGGGTGTCTCCAGGGCAGAGAGGAGGAAACCATGATACATTGTGGGGATGTATTGTCTCTGTGTATCCTACAGTGCTGCATATCTGTCCTATGTCACAGTCTTCATTCTGGTCCCCTAGGGGCGTGTACACCAGATGGGCTTGGTTGTTTTATACCTCCCTGTGGGCGGACCTGTAATTGCAACAACTGTAATAAAAAACAGGCTGGGTGTGCCAGGACCTCAGACCACTGCTTGACCCTCAACACGGAGCCTTGTCTCGTTATTGGGGGGATCCGCTGTATGCTGTTAGAGACTGATTGCCAGGAATGTACGCTGATTCCTGTTCGTCTGCTAGCAGCTCTTCGTGAGGTTCCAGTTTGAAGTGCTATTTTGTATCCAGTTCGGGAGTTCGGTGTTCTGCAGTAGCTGTGCCTGTCTCTCAGAAAGGGGCACATCTCCTAAACGGATTTTAACCCCTTGTCTGCGGAAACGGTCCGTTGCATTGGTGGCAAGCAGCGGGATCGTTCCTACAGCCAGAAGGACAGCTACAGGAGACACCATTTCTTTGGATTTTACAACTTAAGGGCAATGCATGTCTCAGTACAGCGACCCTAAAAGCACCAGGATGGAACCAGCAGTGGAGTACAGATACTCTGTGGAGGAATTTGACCGTATGATGTGGTTGCGGCTGAACTTCTTCGGACCCAATCCAGCTGAGAAATACGTGAAGTTCGTGAGGAGTCTAGTGTTCAAGACCCTACTATACCGGGCAGAAGGTGACGGTCAGCTGCCACGTTGGGTGGACCTCCATCGGAAGTTACAGTTGCGTGACAGAGGGAGTTCAGTCTCCTCTCCCCAGCGGCAGAGTGTCCAGCAGGGAATTGGGAGCCCAGTCTCCATTCCCCAGCGGCAGTGTGAATTGCAGGGAATTGGGAGCCCAGTCTCCATTCCCCAGCGGCAGTGTGAAGTGCAGGGAGAGGAGAGCAGCGTCCTCCCTCCCCAGCAGCAGGCTGAGTTACAGGGGGCAGAGGTAGTTGTTCCTGCCCCCCAGCAGCAGAGTGATATGCCGGGAAGGCAGTGTGAAATGCAGGGAGAGGAGAGCAGCGTCCTCCCTCCCCAGCGGCAGGCTGAGTTACAGGGGGCAGAGGTAGTTGTTCCTGCCCCCCAGCAGCAGAGTGATATGCCGGGAAGGCAGTTTGAAAAGCAGGGAGAGGAGAGCAGCGTCCTCCCTCCCCAGCGGCAGGCTGAGTTACAGGGGGCAGAGGTAGTTGTTCCTGCCCCCCAGCAGCAGAGTGATTTTTTGGGAATTGGGAGCCCAGTCTTCATTCCCCAGCGGCAGAGTGTCCAGCAGGGAATAGAGAGCCCAGTCTCCTTTCCCCAGCAGCAGGACACTGTATTGGGAGCGGAGACGGTCGGTCGCCCTCCCCAGCGGCTGGAAGTATGTATGAGAGAGGAGCTCGTTACCCCCTCTCCCCAGCGGCAGCTTAACGCACCAGGGGGAGACAGTAAGCCCCACAACAGTGCAGATGGGACCGTGGTCTCTGCACTTACAGCACAGGGGGTAGAGACAGTCGGTCTCCCCCTCCAACAACCAGACTCTAAGCCAGGGAGCAACACAGAGACCGGGAGTACCAGCTTCCAACATAACCTTGGTGGACTCACTGGACAGAGACAGGCTACCTAATGCAACAGGTCCAGTATTGGGTTGTGGGTGGGCTGCCAGACTAACTCAGGTACCGACCGGCGTGAGGTCAGGTATCTGGTTAGTCTTCCCTGGGGGGGGGGAGATGTGTGGCGAAACCAACCTCGCCACTGGGTTTTGGAGAGGCCTGTTTATCAGCCTCTTGCCTCAGGATTATGGCCCATACTAACTTTTAAACCCCTGAACCTATTCAAGTGAATTTTGGATAGGTTTGTCCCCAAGTTATACTGTTTAAATTGATGTAAGCTATATGTATGGCCAATGTAAACTCACAAAGTTGTAACAATTTATAATAAGTGTAACTTGTCAGCTTGGGAGGAATATGCTGGGTGTGTTTCTATTGTGCCATTGTCCCATTGTGTGTTTAAATGGTGATGTCTGTCCTGTTATATCCACATGTGTATTGGTGATTTCTCTTTGTCTTGAGAGATAATTGGATTACGCATCGGGTGTCTCCAGGGCAGAGAGGAGGAAACCATGATACATTATGGGGATGTATTGTCTCTGTGTATCCTACAGTGCTGCATATCTGTCCTAAGTCACAGTCTTCATTCTGGTCCCCTAGGGGCGTGTACACCAGATGGGCTTGGTTGTTTTATACCTCCCTGTGGGCGGACCTGTAATTGCAACAACTGTAATAAAAAACAGGCTGGGTGTGCCAGGACCTCAGACCACTGCTTGACCCTCAACACGGAGCCTTGTCTCGTTATTGGGGGGATCCGCTGTATGCTGTTAGAGACTGATTGCCAGGAGTGTAAGCTGATTCCTGTTCGTCTGCTAGCAGCTATTCGTGAGGTTCCAGTTTGGAGTGCTATTTTGTATCCAGTTCGGGAGTTCGGTGTTCTGCAGTAGCTGTGCCTGTCTCTCAGAAAAGGGCACATCGCCTAAACGGATTTTAACCCCTTGTCTGCGGAAACGGTCCGTTACAATGCCCTGCTTCTCCTTTTATTCTCTTTGGGACCATTGGAAATAGCCAGTATTCTGCCATCTCCAGTGACCCCATAGAGCCAGTACTCTGCCATCTCCAGTGACCCCATAGAGCCAGTACTCTGCCATCTCCAGTGACCCCATAGAGCCAGTACTCTGCCATCTCCAGTGACCCCATAGAGAATGGATGGAGAGGCAGGGCATATGTTCGACCTGCCACTCAGTCAAAAAGGGGGATCAGTGGGAGCTCCAGCGTTCAGACCCCCATGGATCACTTAGTTATCCCCAATCCTATGGATAGAGGATAAATAGAAAAGTGGACACAGGCCCTTTAACAGGAGAGCATTTCTATTTTAGTTTGACACATATTTTGGGCCAGATTTTTAATTTTTATTTTTTTAAACCCAAAGAAAATCTTTAAGGATACGGAATGTGAAAAGGTCCAACAGCTATGACACTACAGGTGATAAGTGTCTGATTAGTGGGGGTCTGACTGCTGGGACCCCCAAGATCAAGGGAACGTGGTCTTAAGACCCTTGTGTACATAGATTGGTGGTAATGTAATTGAATGTCTCAGGACCCCTTTTTCATGATCAGTGGGTGTTCCAGCAGTCAGACCCCAGCAATCTGATATTTATCACCTATCCTGTAGATAGGCAATAGGTCATTATGGTAGGACAACCCTTTTAATTATAATGTAGATTATGTACAATATGAGGAGGTAAAGATTTTTTAAAATTTCATGCCAGACATTTGTGCTTGCATACTATAGGAAAAGGCATCGGGCTATGTGCACTTCCACGGTCCTGGCCACCAGAGAGGCCGGAGCTTCTTCCTACAGTGTCCAAGCACAACCACTGCTGCTGCATTGCAAGATGGTCGAAAAATGAATCAAGACAGCATAGGAGGCAATATGGACAATTCTCTACATGATAAATTCCATTTGCTGAAGTGAGACAATCCCTTTAAATAATACTACCTCCTTCCCCCTACCTGTTAGAATAGGTGATTGTCAGGAAGGAAGTGTTCCTTCCTGACAATTGCCTGCTCGTCAGTGAAGTTAAAGTGCTACATTTACATACAGCGATCTCCTCCACTGTATGGGCATGAGCAATGGCTACTGTAATCACTGCTCCCCATACAGATTCATTGGGGAGAATTTATCATGAGGGGAATATCTGAAGTCAGGTTTACTTGAGTCTGTCTTGGCACACTTTATGCCACATCTATCAAATGTCTCTTGTTTGATAAATTTACCTTAGGGCCCCTTTCACACGGGCGTGAATTTAGACCGGGTGCTATGCGTGAGGTGAATGCATTGCACCAGCACTGAATCCGGACCCATTCACTTCAATGGGGCTGTGCAGATAAGCGGGGATTTTCATACATCACTTGTGCGTTGCGTGAAAATCGCAGCATGTTCTATATTCAGAAATGAATGGGGATGCGTGAAAATCGCATAGCGTCCGCAAGCAAGTGCCGATGCAATGCGATTTTTACGCATGGTTGCTAGGAGATGATGCTAGTAAATTGATAAAAGTCAATTTACCGTATTATTTCCCCTTATAACATGGTTATAAAGGAAAATAATAGCATTCTTAATACAGAATGCTTACTAAAATGTGGATTGAGGGGTGAAAAAATAAAATAAATTAACACACTTCATCCAATTGATTGCGCAGCTGGCATCGTCTTCTTGCTTCTTCTTTCAGGACCTGCAAAAGGACCTGTGATGACGTAATCGCGCTCAACACGTGGTGAGCGGGGTGATGTCAACGCAGGTCCTGCTGAATGAAGATAGATCTTCTATCTTCATTCAGCAGGACCTGCA
This sequence comes from Bufo bufo, assembly GCF_905171765.1. Classification (NCBI taxonomy): domain Eukaryota; kingdom Metazoa; phylum Chordata; class Amphibia; order Anura; family Bufonidae; genus Bufo; species Bufo bufo. Next base: position 90,606,225 of record NC_053392.1, read on the forward strand.
CTGACGTCACCACGCTCACTATGTGGTGAGCGTGATTACGTCATCAAAGGTCCTTTTGCAGGTCCTTAAAGAAGAAGCAAGGAGACGATGCCAGCTGCGCAATCAATTTGATGAAGTGATTTAAAAAAATATATAATTTAACCCCTCAATCCACATTTTAGTAAGAATTCTGTATTAAGAATGCTATTATTTTCCTTTATAACCATGTTATAAGGAAAAATAATAAAATGAATAGAACACCTAACCTAAACCCGAACTTCAGTGAAGAAGTCCGGGTTCGGGTCTGGGTACGACATTCAGGTTTTTTTCCTGCGCATGCAAAAACGCATTGGACTCGTGTGAAAAAACTGAACATCAGAACGCAATCGCAGTCAAAACTGACTGCAATTGCGTGCCAACTTGCGCGGTTTTCCCGCAATGCACACACAATGCATCCGGAGAAAATCCAGGACGCCCGTGTGAAAGAGGCCTAACCCTAACACTTTTGTCTAGAGATTGCGCGAGATTGCGACTTTTTAAAAAAGTCTCAGTGATAAATCTGGAGTAAAACTCATTAACATGGCTAACCACGCCCACTTTCCCACCCATGTTACAAAACTGGAGTGAGCAGTGTAAAAAATTCAAAAAGTCACAACATTTTTGTGCGAGACCAAAAAGTCACGATAGCCTCATTTTGTGATTTTTTTGAAGCCAGAATTCTGGAGTGAAGGCATGAAAAATCAAGGCCACTGTTTCAGGGCAGCAAAGTGAAAGTTTAATCTGCTGCCCAGAAACTATGATTTAGGTGTCCACCTTAAAAATTATTTTACCCGATTAATAAGCGTTTCGCTCGTTCATCCGGTGATCTGCTGCACTATTACACAGGCTGTTTATTGGGAACAAGCATTCATATGATCATTCGTTCATGATAATCTGCCGACGATGATCGGGCAGTGTAAATCCACCGTTAGTGATCTGAGAAAAGACAGTACTGCCTTCATGCCACTTATTTTATTTATTTATTTTATGCACTTATATAGCGCTATTATATTCCGCAATGCTTTACAGACATTAGCATCAAGCTTTCCCCAATAGAGCTCACATTCTAAGTTCCCTATTAGTATGTCTTTGGAGGGTGGGAGGAAACCGGAGAACCCGGAGGAAACCCACACAAACACGGGGAAAACATACAAACTCCATGCAGATGTTGTCCTTGGTCGGATTCAAACCCAGGACCCCAGCGCTAACCACTGAGCCACCATGCTACCCTTATAAATGATATAAGCATGTACAGGACTGCCTCTCAGTGTTTCCCTGTAATTTGTGTTAGGCACAGATAGTACTGCCTCCCTGTTTCTCCTTGCTATAATGTAGGCATGAGTAGCCTGCAATCCGTGACTCTACCTATAAATGATATAAGCACAGATAATACTATCTCTCGTGTCTCTCCTTGTAAATTTGGTACTCACATATAGTATATCTTCCTGTCTCTTCCTGCAAGGATGTAAGTAAAGATAACATCCAAGTCTTTACCTGTAAATGATCCAGACACAGATACTGATATCTCCATGTCTCTCCTTCTAAATTTTGTAGTAACATATAACATATCCGCTGATGCTGCTGTAATCACAGGACTGAAATAACTAGCAAGACACAATTCAATTTTTGGAGGGAATTTTTCTACATTATTTATCTACATTATTATTTTTCATCTATCTATCTATCTATCTATCTATCTATCTCATATCTATCTAGCTGATATCTATCTATCTATATATCTATAGTCTCATATCTATCTAGTTAACTTATTCTTAGATGATAGATTTGCGTACTAAGTATACTAAGTATTAACTGCCTGAATGAAGTACATTAAAAAGACACTTTATTCGTTTCACATTTAAAAGATTGGTTCTCCACCAAATATAACAATCAAGCTGGTGGTGCGATTAGGAGTGTAGAAATTGTATGTATATACTACCTCCTCTGCTCCCGCCACCATAAATCCTCTCCCTTTTAATACATGGGAGGTATATGTAGTAGGGTAACTAGGTCCACACCAGGCTATGCAAGGTCTGTCCAAATAACCAACTGTCTCCAGTATTGAAACTTGGAGTGAGAGACTAGACCCCTGGTGTTATGTGAATGGACCCTTTGCTGGTCACCTCTACACTGAATGAGCGGCTCTGCACTAATTATGATCTATGAAGACTGAACATAGGAAGGCACATTTTTTTGCTCAACGCATTTCCCTGCCGATAGTGATCGGTCTTTCTTTAGGAGCATATCGCACCCAGACTCAGAGAGTACTGTTCAGAGGTTGTACTACATCACTCTGATGGTGAGTGTGTAGTTATAGAAACATACGGCAAGCCCGCTTGCCTCTGATGCTGTGCAAGCAGACCAAATGAATTTTAGTATAGCAGACGCTGCACGCCTCTTATGGCGTGCGTGCAGCAAGATAGAGCCTCCGGCACTATGAGGGCCGTAGCGCGAGCGATTCCTGCATTGTTTAAATGAAGAACACTCCACCCTCTGAACCGCCAAGCCTCCAAGACAGGAACCAATGGAGTACGGATGTGGTAACCTCCCCCTGTCAATATTCAATTGCTATTGGCGCCAGAGTGACCACTTGGTACTGTGATATTTTGCTTACTTGGGTTTCCGTGAGTATGGGGGAACAGGCAAACCTTTTCAGACGTTAGAGGAGGGAGGGCTAGTCCCCAGGTAGATTTAAAGAGAGAAGCCATCCCCTTGATTGTCCGAAGGAGTATATATAAATAAAAGGGCCAACAAAAATCATACATTGGCATAGGTAGTCGTAACCTAACCTGGTGTCACTGAGCCCATCACTCCCCTTCATACATTCCAGAATGAAGAGGAGGTGCCATGTGACACCTACTAAAATACAAAGGTAAAACAATGTATATAACAAAAAAGTACTTAATGTTCTAATTCTGTATGCCAATATCAACTGACATACAGATACAATGTATAAGATACACCCTATAAGTGGCTGCCGCACTATTGTGCGGTGCGTCTGCGGTCCCCATCACAAGCAACGGAGAGCCTGGTGACAGGAATGAAAGTCCTAATCACCCGAATCCCCCGAAGACGCTGAATGGGACCGAGGTATGCATGCCTCGTCTCCGTCTTAAAGATGTTATGCGGCGCAAAGGCATATCCCATTTGGATAAGGGTATGCTGTAAATCCATGGGATGCACAACCATCAGAGTGACATCATTCTCATTATCGCAGAGATCACCACTTTTACGCATCTTGTTGAAATCTCAGATAGGTACAAACTTCTAGTCAGTATCCAAGTTTCCACCAAAGATAGCAGTATAAGCAACTGCATATGAGAGAAGAATATTTTGATATATAGAAATATTGCTGTTCATTGAAGGAAATACCTATAGGCTCAAATTATGCATTACTGCCCCAATATGTGTAGTGTCCCACTAGATAGGCGTGGGCACTACACAAGGGTCAATTGGTGTGCGTGTACTCCTACTCACAAGGAACAGAAATGTTATGTTTAACTATGTATTTTAAGGGCTTCTGTCACCCCATTAAACCGTTTTTTTTTTTTTCTTTACTAATAATCCCTACACTGCGATCTCAGCATACATAAGCTAATTAATGATTTTCGTTCAGTAGAATTTGCTAAAAATCGATTTTTATAATATGTAAATTACCTTGCTACCCTTGCTACCAGCAAGTAGGGCGGCTACTTGCTGGTAGCAGCCGCATCCTCCGATCGTAATGACGCCCCCTCCGCTTGTTGATTGACAGGGCCTGCGGACGGGATCTTTCTCTGCTGGCCCTGCCTGTTTTCATTCAATATCTGGCGCCTGCGACGCGGCTGTACCTATCTTCAATCTGCGCAGGCGCACTGAGAGTCGGCCACTCACTTGGCCGCTCCATCCTCAATGCGCCTGCGCCGATAACGTCACATCTACACCCGGCGCAGGCGCCAGATATTGAATGAAAACAGGCAGGGCCAGCAGAGAAAGATCCCGTCCGCTGGCCCTGTCAATCAACAAGCGGAGGGGGCGTCATTACGATCGGAGGATGCGGCTGCTACCAGCAAGTAGCCGCCCTACTTGCTGGTAGCAAGGTAATTTACATATTATAAAAATCGATTTTTAGCAAATTCTACTGAACGAAAATCATTAATTAGCTTATGTATGCTGAGATCGCAGTGTAGGGATTATTAGTAAAGAAAAAAAAAAAACGGTTTAATGGGGTGACAGAAGCCCTTTAATGTATTTTCTAATGTTTTTTTATATGCAATGTTCCCCTGTGTAAATGCTTAGCAGGCCTAGTTAGGATGTAGTTAGACATCCTAGACACTAGGGGGAGATAGGGAGGTCCGTCAAGCGGAGTTACCTCTCCGAATATATGCACAACCTCCGCGAGGGAGAAGAGGTGGAGTTCACCCCTGCCGAGGGCCTGCGAGGCCCATATGCTACTGCCCTGACCCGTCCCAAGAAAGAACCGGAGGACTGGGAAGCAGATGAGGACTATACTGGCTGTGAGCGCGAACCTGCGCGCTACCCTGAACCGGCCCATCATGCGTTTCAAGAGCGGGGCTCTTTCATTGGCCCGAATGTATTCTGGCAGCCAACGGTAGTGGAGAAATGAGTGAGCCCCTATCCGTCCCCTGAGCTGCCTCGCCGGGAGAAGACCATAAAGGAGTTGGAGAACCTGGAAAGATTCCACGTGACCCTGGACAACATCCGAAAGGGTAAAAAGCCAGATGCGTCACCTGAACCTGCAGCGGCTGCGCAGGATGCGCCATCTATTGTACCAGTGTCGGCGGCCACATCGGAGGACAGCGATCCTGAGTCCGAGAGCCTAGATGACCAGATCGTCCGTCTGGAGGAGAAGCTGCGGGAGTTACGCCGAATTGCCACCGCCAGAATCCGGACGCCACCTAGGAAGGAAGAGGTCCGCCTTCAGTACTCGGACATCGCGGGGTCAGAGGTAAGGGTACCTGTCCCTACCCGCCCGCCACCTACTGCTACTGCGGCTGCGTTGAGGCCTCCAAGAAGGCCCTCTCACACTGTGACTTGCTGCGCAGAGCCAGTTATTCCAGAGCCCACCGGACCGCTTGCGGCGGCGGTACCTAGGCCAGCACAGCCTACAATAATTATGCCTGGACTGATGCGGTCCGCAACTGTAATTACCCCTAGGCCTATGGGGCCCATACCTATTAGGGGTCCATTTATGCTGCAGTTGCCCCCCAATATAGTGTTGTGGGCACATCCGCCTGTGGACGCTTACTACAGGCCCCATTTGCAAGCAGAACCAGGGAGCACCACTGTGATGTCCAGCGAATCTGACATGCCCCTGTGAATAGGCCTGCTAGGCCATTGATTTGATTTTCCTTTTTGCCAAGGGATTTACTTCAAGAGGATTTAACCCTTCCAGGACAGGAGTCCTTTGTTTTGGTCCTTTGTTGCTGCTGCCAGTTACCCACGGCTCAGTGGTATGGTCGCCCACTGAAATAAGAATTGCATCAAAGCCATATTGGTTTACAGGACCTCCTGCCTGCTTCTACATTATCTCACCAAGTTGTGCCTATTTTTATGTTGCACCTTTAACCCTTTAACCCCCTTTTCAGGTTGATTAAGGGTATAGCAGCACTTGTTTTTATATATATATGCCAATGGAATAATGTGGGCTATTTTTTATGTGCTGTCTTTTTATTGTGCAAAATTAAATTTCAAGGAAACGGGCCCGGAGATAGACTCAAAAGTACATGAGCCTCTGAGATTTTGCTATTTTAAAGAAATGTGCCCAGAGACGGACTCAAAAGTACCTGAGCCTCTGTGATCTTCTACCTCTGCGGGCTTGTTGGTAACACTTGCTCTAAAAATAAGAAAGAAACCTGGGTACGGACTCATGTTTGTTCCTTGAGCCTCCAAGAACTTTTAATTGTTTTATATTTTGTCTACTGTTCTATTATGGACAATTTACACTTATGGACTATCCTGGTTTATTGATACGCTGCAACAGGTTAGCGCCCCTGTTCCCTTCCACTATCCTGAGAGAAAAGAACGATGCCCCTTTTCACCGTTACTTGCTCCTAAGCCAGTGGAACTGCCTGATTTATGCATATAATGTATTTTTGCAAGTGTAGATAAAATTTTCCTGCTTTGCATTATTTTCTCTTTTTCAGGTGCAGTATCCAGCTGGGCAGGGCCCCTCCATGTTGCGACGAGGACGGGCAACGTTATAGCGTGGTGGTTTGTAGTGTCCCACTAGATAGGCGTGGGCACTACACAAGGGTCAATTGGTGTGCGTGTACTCCTACTCACAAGGAACAGAAATGTTATGTTTAACTATGCATTTAATGTATTTTCTAATGTGTTTTTATATGCAATGTTCCCCTGTGTAAATGCTTAGCAGGCCTAGTTAGGGTGTAGTTAGACATCCTAGACACTAGGGGGAGATAGGGAGCCCCTAGTATAAATGTCCAGGCCCAGACAGGGAGAGGGAGTTCAGAGTCAGGAGTCTGTGGAGACAGAAGTAAGCAGGCACCAGCCAGAGATATGCTGAGGGCCTCCTCCTGACATGCAGCTTGATAGCCCAGGCTGCTAGTTATGACCAGGAGGCTAGTGAGGAACCCTAGCCTGCCTGAAGATCAAGAGAGCCTTAGTTAGCTCAGAAATCACACCAGTAGCAGGACAGAACCTCCTGGGAGAAACCTGCAGTCATCCTCAAGCCAAGTAAGGATATTTCCAGCCAAGATAAGTAAACTAATAGGCAGAGGAACTATAAAGCAAAGCAAGGATTAATACGGGAGGAAGATATATATTTACCAAGGATTTAAGCCAGCATTTAGGCATCCGGGCCTTGGGATTGAAACCAGACAGGAGTTCTAAAAGAACAGTGTACACTATTTCTGAGGAAAGGTACAACCTGATTCTGAGTGTGTTGTGGATTTACCCTCTGAGTATCTTGCATGATCACTACCTGCCATCTTGTGAAATAAGCCTGCTTGTGAAGCTTGTGATATAAAGGACTGCATTACTATCTCGATGTACAAAGTTGGACTGTTTAAGTAAAGCAACGTTTGGTTCACTATACCACCTGTGTACCTCACTTATTCCAACTATAAATCGGTGTGCCACCATTACAGGCACTGGCGTCACGAATCCAAAAGGGACCTTGCTTCAGGCACTCAAAATACCTGTAACATCCAGGGCACCTCATCCACCATCAGGCCTGGTCCCTACATACCGAGTGTGCCGCAGAGGAACTGTGTCTACCTCTCCTTCACTGTCGCATGCCTGACCAGGGTTCTCCAATACAGTGAGTAACCCTCAATTGCCCATAACCGTGACCCCACTTCGCTATACCCTGCAGGTCTGGCGTGCTGCATATGCGCAGTCTCCTGCACTACTATTCAATGAAACAGGCATATGATATAGAGTCATTCAGTCCTTTGGGTTTCGTCGTGTCCAAGGTAAAGATCCACTGGGCCTCCTTTCCCAGGAGTAAAATGTCTACATCACCCCCTCTGGGGGTGTTCCACACCCTGAAACACCATACAATCCATCATTGTTCCCCTATCCGTCTCCTGAACTCACGTTTCGTTTTTCCCACGTACTGTAAACCACAAATACATGTTGCCAGGTACACCACTCCTACTGTTCTGCAATTTATAAAAGGACCTGATATTATAGCTGTGTCGAGTGGTAGAACTTGTAAATTGACTCCCTTTCAAGATGGCCTTGCAGGCCACACAATAGGCACACTTAAATGTGCCATTCGGCTTTTTTGATGTCAACCAGGTCTCACTAATCGGGGAGCTGAATGCACTATGGACCAGCTTGTCCCTTAAATTGCCGCCACGTCGATACGTGATCCGAGGGTATTCACCCATAAGGTCGCCCACATCTGGGTCAGATCTAAGAATGTCCCAGCGCTCATCCAGGTGTGCTGTATCATAGGTCCCTATGATACGCACCTGGACATCATCCAATGCCCTGCTTTTGGGATGCAGAAGGCTATCCCTTTCATATGCAGCCGCATGCTGGTAAGCTTGTTTAAGGAGTGCAATCGGGTACCCTCTTTCGAGAAATCTTCTCTGGAGGTCATTGGCCAACTCTTTGAAGTCAGACCACTGAGAACAATTCCGTCTAGCCCTAATATACTGCCCCTTTGGAATGCCCTTTTTGAGTGAGTGCAGATGATAACTATCCCATCTCAAAAGGGCATTGGTGGCCGTGGGTTTTCGGAATATCTTAGTTCTCAACCTACCAGAGGGATCGATTTCAATGAACAGATCAAGAAACATGAGCCGTGTCTCATCAACCTCTGATGTAAAAAATAGGCCCAGGGTGTTGTCATTTAACCTGGATACAAATTGAATTCGGTCTTTGTTCCCTTCCACAGTATAAACATATCATCTATGAACCTCATCCATGTCAAAATGGATGAGGTCCATTCTTCCATTAATTCACTGAACACAGTCTCCTTTTCCCACTAGCCCAGGTATAGGTTGGCGAAGGTCGGGGCACAGGGACTGCCCATCGCCACCCCCTTGAGCTGGTGGTATATGTTACGATCGAAAATGAAGACATTTCGCTGTAGGATGAAGTCCAGGAGTGTCATTACCAGTTCATTATGTTCCCTGAGGTGAGAACCTCTTTCCGCAAGGAACACCTGTACAGCCTCACATCCCGGTTGATGTGGGATTGAGTTGTACAGGGCCTCGACGTCTAGACTGGCGAGGAGGGTGTCGTTGTCACATTGGATGTCATTAAGCCTTCTCAGGACATCCATTGAGTCCCTTACATAGGAAGGTAGGCTGGTGACAAAAGGTCTCAAGATCTTATCCACGTAAATGCTAATCTTTTCAGTGAAACCGCCTACACCCAACACTATCGGCCTACCTTTGAGAGGGATAGTTCCCTTATGTACTTAAGGTAAACTGTAGAAGGCCAGTAGCGTCGGGTGTATAGGAAACAAATAGGCAAACTCATTTTCACTTTGGCCATTTTGAGGATTTCTTTTAGCTCCCTTTTAAATGTTTCAAGAGGATTCTGATCCAATTTGGCATAGCAGGCCCTGTCATCCAGAATCCTTTTGCACATACCCACATAACTCACACCATCCAAGATTACAATGTTGCCTCCATTATCGGAGGGTTTGATTACAATTTCTGGATCTTTCTGTAACAACTCAAGAGCTTCCTGTTCCTGCTCTGTCAGGTTATGCGGGTATGGGCTATCTACGTGCAGGGATCTGATTTTATTAGAAACAATAGTGAGGAATACATCAAGGGGAGAGTATTTTCCAGTCTGGGGGTATTTTTTGGATGCCATTTTTAGATCTGTAAATGGACCCTCACCTATCCCTCTCTGCCCCTCCTCCAGGAGACCAGCTAGTATCTTGACATCAGATAATTCACTCTGGTCAATGCCAAGTTTAGCGCATTGCTCCCTATCGTGCGTTAGGAAGAATTTTCTCAGTTTCAATTTTATAATAAACAAGTTAATATCCTTAACCCATGTAAATGGTTTGAATTTACAGTCCGGAACAAATGACAATATTTTACTTAGGATCCCCATCTCGGCACTGCTCAATACCCGCTTAGAAAGATTCATAACCTGTGATGCATCGCTAGATACAGTTCTCACTAATTTCCTCTCCTGTTCTTAGTGGGTATTCTATGGTCTGTGGGGGGTCCCTAAAAAACCTCCCCGATGACTTCTCTCACTAGTACCACGTCCGCAACCCCTACTACCACCCCTTCCTCTGCCTCTTCCTCTCACTCTAGCTTTGAAACTAGTCCCTGTACCCGTGTCTGGGTCTTTTTCGTATTCTGAAGAGGATAAATCTGTCTTACTTTCGGTGGGATTTTTAGTTAGTCTGCTACCTGAAAAATCAAGAATTTTTCCTTCTCTAAAATCCCTGCTGTTCCTGATGAACTGATTGTTCTTTCTCTCCTTGACGTATCCTGTGAATCTCTCAACTGACTGTTGTAAAAGTGTTTCCCTTTTAGTAAAGTCTGCAAGAGGGGAGAACTTTTTGGCTACCTCAATACATTCCTGTAGCTCTGCTGTATTTTTTGTTAGTAACTCCTTTTCTTCCTCTAACAGAATCTTCATCAGCCAGAGTGATGAATCCACAGACTCCATCTGCGGTATGCCAGACCTTGCAGGGGAATTATGTGTGAGGTCACGGTGTAGGTAAATACAGTTCTGGTTACTCACGGTTATGTCGTCCCTGGGCAGGCTCGCATAAGTCAAAAGGAGAACAGCACAAGGATTCTCTGGGGCACACTCTGGTGTGAGGGACACTGGCCAGATGTTGGTTCAAGGTGCCCTTGATGGTCTGTATTAATGTGCCAGTGGCAATGTCCCTTGTAGTCATGACGCCAGTACCTTTTGTATGGAGGTACAACCATTTACTAGAGTGTTAATAGAGGAACTTGAGTCTGAGGCAAGCAGGATGGAACTCAAAATGGCACTTTACTGATGATGACTCTCGATAACAAAACATCCAATGCATTAAAACAGTCTCTTGATACAATCCGGCATTAAGCACAATCTCCCATACATATGGGGAAAGGGAAATGCAAATCCTCAATGAAGTACAGGCTCTTGTAATACATAAGAAAGCTACTGCTCAGACTAGGCTGGTAATAATAAGAAAGTCTTACACTGGTAACAACTCCGGCCTGATCCTAATCCTTGTTCAAAGGTGCTTTTCTAAATCCTGAAACTTCTATTCCAATGTTGTTCTGACAGTTGGCCTGACTGTCCTCAGGATTTGAACTGGAGATGTAGATGCTTCAAGCTATCTCCTACACCTTCTACAAAGGTGCCTAATAAGTCCTCAGGTAATGACTATCTTGCTAATCCTTTGTCTTGCATAAACGTGATAATTCCTTAAATACTCGGCTGCATGCAGTTTAGACATTAGTCACCCTGGAAGAGCGATCTATAGTAGTGGATTGCTCACCTCTAGGTAGAATACTTCTAGGCCTTAACCCTGGGCTAAGGAGCCGACAGGGACAGAGTAGAGAGGCTAGGAATATGCCTCCCTCCAGATATTCTGAACTCTCACTTGGATTGACCTGAGCTCATCTGCACTGGTTTGGATTGACCTCAACCAGCCAACAACTTAACTGAATTGAACTTGTTCTCAACTGCCTAACTTAGGTCTGAGCTAAGCTATATATACACTGCTCCATCTTGTGGAGAAACAAGTGTAGTGCACCCTGACTAGGCCTGTGTAAAGGATATTTGCATATGGAATCACATTGTGACATGGAGAATATGACAGGAGATAAAGTACAAAATACAGGCATATCACATGACATTAATACATAATTAAAATATGTTTGCGGGCCCACGGTCACTTGAGTAGGACACTGCATACCCCATAGTATAACATGTGTCGACACCCGACACATCCAGTAGCAGGAAGACGGTCACCTGTAAGACACCAATACATACGCCATATACAATCACCTCCAAAAAGAGCAAATATAAATATGGACTTTGCAATGTAATACAAATACATTTTAGGCAAATATGTCACATCTAATATATATATATATCAGTAGTTTGGGTGAATAGTGGGTGTTGACACTTTTCGGTGCTTGACGGGGAAATATGGGCGACGATCATCAGCAAGGGCAATAAAAAGTCCATGGCAGGTAAAGAGTCCCAATTAGCATTGGTATATATCAAAGTGCAAATATAATAGCATATAAAACTTTTAAGAAAATAGTTTAGTGCAATGATCACAGAAAATGTCTTTCTGGGCATATGGCTTAAAACATTATAAAACATGGTCCATTGCAAAAATCCCTAATCAACCTAAAAAGGGGGCTAAAAGAGAAAAATGTGCAAAAACAGGCACAATAGTGATGAAGAATGATTGTTGCTCAGTAGGGAATCCTGAAACAGGCACAATGTGGCATTGGATCAAAAGAGTGACTTAGGAAACTGTCACTGGCCGTGGTGAACTGGCAGCAGCTAAACATTGTAGCAATAAAGGAAATCCCAAACTGGAAAAGTCATGGAAAATTGGATTAAGTGAGCAGGCCTATTCACAAATAAGTGTCCATTCCACCCTGGTCATCAAAGATGGTGAACCCAGGCTCTGCTTTTAATTGAGGTTGGTAATTTGGGTCAAATAAAGGGTTAACCTTTGTAATGGTATTTGCTGGCAAGTAGATTGGGAAAGGACCTACCCATTGCATGGGTTCTTTAAGTTGTGGGGCAGATACTCTTTGTGGACGGACCCGGCTGGTAGCATAGGATAATTTTCTCCTGGATGCTGAAATCATAGGCACATCAGGGATAGCTTTTGTATATAAAGGTACCGTGGCAATTGACTCTGATGTAGCAGAGTCCATAGGAGTGCGTTTTTTCTCAAGTGACTGCATTTGTTCACACTCACTATGTTGAGTCTGGTCTGTCGAGTGCAGCAATGTGGTGTAAATCTTCTAGATGTATCTCCAGTCTGGCAATCCTTTCTTGTATTGCTTGGGTCTTGGCATCAGGCTCTGCAGCAGCAGGTTTCATCTTCAGTTGACGCATCTGATCAAGGTATGCGCTGAACCGTTCCTGATTCACAATGTCCTCAGGTGTTTGAACTTTGCGCGGCAGCTCTGGTTATGGATATGGGCTGATAGGGCGCTCCAGCACATTGGGTTGCCAGAAAATGTTGGGTGCAATAAAGGTGGCTTTCTCTTGGTAAGTGGTATGGATCGGCTTACTGGGGACCTCTGGGGTAGTCTCAGATAGTTCATCAGCGTCCTCCCAGTTTTCTTGTTTAGGCCGCGGGCGCGTCACAGCTGTGGTGTACGGACCTCTCAGGCCCTCCGCAGGGGTAAATTCAACGGGCTCACCTTCTCGGAGATTGTGCATGTATCCCGGCAAGTAGCTCCGCTTCACTGATCTGCGGTTTACGAATAGATCACAGCCAGTGGTAAGATCTTTTATGAAGCCGAACCCACGATCCTTGTCGAAGGCGATTACGGTGCCCGACCTCCGTTCCAGGTGGGGCTGACAATCTCTTGGGTCCTCATGAATGGCTTTGGCGACCTTCTCAAAGTATATCTTGGCTTGAGTCGTCTTGTGTACCGCAGCAGCACGTATCTCCTGCATTAAGATAGGCCATAAGGGATTCGGCCTAGGGAAACCTCCATTCAAATTTAGGCAGGGGCAGGGCGGCCTCTCCGGTTCCGGAGAGTAAGCTGGTGGCTGACCCATTTCGAGTACTGCGGCTCCGGGCTGTGCATCGGCAGGTGCTGGAGTCTTGTTCACTGCTTCGGTGCCCGTCATTCCTGGGAGCGCAGTCTCCGGCATGCTTTCAGACAGCAGGACATGCAACAGTCCTTACCACTGCTCAGTCAGACTTCCTCCTCTCTCTGGAACGCCCCCTAGGTAATCCAGTATAGGGGAGGCGGTGCACATGTTGTAATCCATGCAAATGAGGCTTCGTCTGTGGCGCAGCAGAAATATTTCTACAGTTTTCTTTCAAATGTGGTGGCGCGAAGTTTTCCCGCTTTTAGAGGGGAGTGTCTTTAGTTTTTACCACCAAGCTACTCTGTGATGGCGCAGCAAACAATTACAAGTCCTTCGGCAGCCATTTTAAGTACAAAACAGTCCATTCAAATACAGCAAGCAAAGTTACTGACTTTTCAAAAATCCATAATTTTGCAGTTTTAACGATGCAGTTTTGTAGTAGAAGAATAGCGCAATACATGCAGACAGTCTTTAAGCAGTTTTAACAGTTACTTGGCCCAATAGAAGCGAAAAACAGTTGGGGCTCATTCAAAATTGGCAATCCACAATAAAGCAAGGTTTTGCAAGTCCTGTTCTCACACAGCGCCAATTTCAATTATTGCAGTGCACAAAAATACAACAATGCACAAGTCCAGTTCCTTAAAGGCACAGAGGATATTTTTCCTGTTCTATAAGGTACAGAGGATATTTATCCTGTTTATGAAGCCAATTTTAATTATGCGGTATGCCAGACCTTGCAGGGGAATTATGTGTGAGGTCACAGTGTGAGCAATAGGTGGGCCGAGGTAAGTACAGTTCTGGTTACTCACGGTTATGTCGTCCCTGGGCAGGCTCGCATAAGTGAAAAGGAGAACAGCACAAGGATTCTCTGGGGCACACTCTGGTGTAAGGGACACTGGCCAGATGTTAGTTCGAGGTGCCCTTGATGGTCTGTATTAATGTGCCAGTGGCAATGTCCCGTGTAGTCGTGACGCCAGTACCTTTTGTATGGAGGTACAACCATTTACTAGAGTGTTAATAGAGGAACTTGAGTCTGAGGCAAACAGGATGGAACTCAAAATGGCACTTTACTGATGATGACTCTTGATAACAACACATCCAATGCATTAAAACAGTCTCTTGATACAATCCGGCATTAAGCACAATCTCCCATACATATGGGGAAAGGGAAATGCAAATCCTCAATGAAGTACAGGCTCTTGTAATACATAAGAAAGCTACTGCTCAGACTAGGCTGGTAATAATAAGAAAGTCTTACACTGGTAACAACTCCGGCCTGATCCTAATCCTTGTTTAAAGGTGCTTTTCTGAATCCTGAAACTTCTATTCCAATGTTGTTCTGACAGTTGGCCTGACTGTCCTCAGGATTTGAACTGGAGATGTAGATGCTTCAAGCTATCTCCTACACCTTCTACAAAGGTGCCTAATAAGTCCTCAGGTAATGACTATCTTGCTAATCCTTTGTCTTGCATAAACGTGATAATTCCTTAAATACTCGGCTGCATGCAGTTTAGACATTAGTCACCCTGGAAGAGCGATCTATAGTAGTGGATTGCTCACCTCTAGGTAGAATACTTGCAGGCCTTAACACTGGGCTATGGAGCCGACAGGGACAGAGTAGAGAGGTTAGGAAGAGGCCTCCCTCCAGATATTCAGCTACATGGCTGTTGCTTTCTTGAAGGCTCATGAGAGAACTGCATTCAACTGAACTCTCACTTGGATTGACCTGAGCTCATCTGCACTGGTTTGGATTGACCTCAACCAGGAACTGAACTGAACTGAAGTGCACAGGACGGCACACACAGCACACCACTGCACAGCCTAACTTAGGTCTGAGCTAAGCTAGTTATACACACTGACACTGCTCCATCTTGTGGAGAAACAAGTGTAGTGCACCCTGACTAGGCCTGTGTAAAGGATATTTGCGTATATGGAATCACATTGTGACATGAAGAATATGACAGGAGATAAAATACAAAATACAGGCATATCACATGACATTAATACATAAATAAAATATGTTTGCGGGCCCACGGTTACTTGAGTGGGACACTGCACATCTCCCACTTTTTCATTCTGATCTCAAACTAATGTTTGGTAAGATCGGATTTCTGAGACCCCTTGGTACAATTTTATTTTTAAGATAAATGTCCAAGATTTGTACCTCCCACCACGAGCATACTTGGTTTTTGACCACCCTTGTACCCAAGTAAGCAAAATATCACAGTACCAAGTGTTCACTCTGACGCCGATAGCAATTGAATAATGACAGGGGGAGGTTACCACATCCGTACTCCATTGGTTCCTGTCTTGGAGGCTTGGCGGTTCAGAGGGTGGAGTGTTCTCCATTTAAACACTGCAGGAATCCCCCGCACTACGGCCCTCATAGTGCCAGGGGCTCTATCTTGCTGCACGCACGCCATCAGAGGCGTGCAGCGTCTGCTATACTAAGATTCATTTGGTCTGCTTGCACAGCATCAGAGGCAAGCGGGCTTGCCATATGTTTCTATAACTACACACTTACCATCAGCGTGATGTAGTACAACCTCTGAACAGTACTCTCTGAGTCTGGGTGCGATATGCTCCTGAGGAAAGACCGATCACTATCGGCAGGGAAATGTGCCTTCCTATGTTCAGTCTTCATAGATCATAATTAGTGCAGAGCCGCTCATTCAGTGTAGAGGTGACCAGCAAAGGGTCCATTCACATAACACCAGGGGTCTAGTCTCTCACTCCAAGTTTCAATACTGGAGACAGTTGGTTATTTGGACAGACCTTGCATAGCCTAGTGTGGACCTAGTTACCCTACTACATATACCTCCCATGTATTAAAAGGGAGACGATTTATGGTGGTGGGCGCAGAGGAGGTAGTATATACATACAATTTCTACACTCCGACTCGCACCACCAGCCTGATTGTTAGATTTGGTGGAGAACCAATCTTTTAATTGTGCAACTAATAAAGTGTCTTTTTAACGTACTTCATTCAGGCAGTTAATACTTCATATCTATCTAGCTCATATTTATTTATCTCATATCTATCTATCTATCTATCGCTATCAGTAGAGATGGCCTTGCGGTTCGCCCGGCGGTTGTTTCGCTGCGAACTTTGCGTGTTCGCGATTCGCCGAACATGCGAACATATGGAGATATTCGCGCCCGCCATATTCTTTTACATTGTGAAGAACTTTGACCCATGACACATCCATCAGGTGGTACAGGACAGCCAGTTGAGACGTTTCAGCACATGGACACACCCCCTACCTTATAAATAAACCTGATCTGGCCGCCATTTTACATTCAGTCTTTTGCCAGTGTAGGGAGAGGTTACTGTGTGGAGCAGGGACAGGCTGTTAGGGACACCAAACGCTAGCTAATAGGGCGACAAAAAGTCATTTTAAGCACTAGTATAGGCGTGCTATCAATATGTGTGATACACAGAGGGGTGCGATATACTTATAATATACTTATATAATGAGTCAAACACACATAGATCTATATAGTGATCACCTGGAAGTCATGGGCCTAGGGGCTAGGGGCTTACTAGGGCCATTTTTATTTAGGGTAAGGCTTCGGAGGGGGTCGCTCTTAGCAGGGCGGATGGTTTGTGGTTAGGCTATGAGGGCCAGAATAGCTCCCCCTGCAGGGCAATATCAGGGACAGTTCTTTGCCCACCCTGTCCTTCAATACCACATCATCATCTAGCCCAGGGATAGATGTTTTTTTGCTTTCCCTCCTGGATTCATGGATGTGCACTGGAACCCCCCTGGATTGTGGTAGGACATATGGTTTCTGATTTGGTGCCGCCGAGCACCTGATTTAGTGTGCCGAGCAGTTGGTATTGCCTACCACATCTATGCTTTTTGCTTAACTTTAATAATTAAATTTATTTTCATTTTGAGGGATATCTTTTCCATTCACACGTCCACAAAATGGGTCCGCATCCGTTCTGCAATTTTGCGGAACGGGTGCAGCCCCATTCATTTTCAATGGGGCCGGAATGGGCTGTCCGCAGCCGCATTTGCGGATCTGCATCCTCATTTGCGTATCCGCACTTCTGCATCTGTGCTTCCGTTTCCGCAAAAAAATAGAACATGTCCTATTCTTGTCCGCAATTGCAGACAAGATTAGGCATTTTCTATTATAGTGCCGGCGATGTGTGGTCCGCAAATTGCGGAATGCACATTGCCGGTGTCTGTTTTTTGCGGATCCGCAAAACACTTTCGGACGTGTGAATGGACCCTCATAGTAAAATTATTAAAGGTTACGTTTTATCTTCATGTATATGCTAATAGATTGTCTTGCTTGTACAATGTTATAATATACTTTCTATGTTAGAAAGTATATTATAGTGCATTTGTATTGTGCGGCAGTTGTGTTCGGTTCTGCTGCGATACTGCAGGTATATAGAGGGAGAAATGCTATTGGAACAAATAATTTCTACTGGTGTGATATACCAGTCGCCCCCCCAAAAAAACAGATTGAAGCGGGGTGTTATATATCAATATACTTTCTTTATAGTGCATTTCGGTACTGTATAGTGCATTTGCGCATGCGCGTACGCGAAAACTATATTGCCGATATTTCGCATTGAAAAAAAATAATGAATGGAGATCACAAATTCGAATAATACATCTGGTATGTCACTGTCCATGTTGTGGGACTATTTGTGCACTTCTAGTAATTATTTCTTGGCTGCAAATATGAGCTGAAGGTTTTTCAGGTTCGTCTGCTATTAAAATGAATGGGACCCGCCGCGAACTTGCGGTTCACGAACATTTGATCGCGTTTGCGAACCGTCCCGGCAGATGTTCGTCCATCACTATCTATCATATCTATCTAGCTCATATCTATTTGGCCTCATGCAAACGACCGTTTTTCGGGTCCGCATCCGAGCCGCCGTTTTTGCGGCTCTGATGCGGACCCATTCACTTCAATGGGGCCGCAAAAGATGCGGACAGCACTCTGTGTGCTGTCCGCATCCGTTGCTCCGTTCCGTGGCCCCGCAAAAAAAAATATAGCATGTCCTATTCTTGTCCGTTTTGCGGACAAGAATAGGCATTTCTACAATAGGCCGTCCGTTCCCTTCCGCAAAATGGCGGAAGGCACACGGGCGGCTTCCGTTTTTTGCGGATCCGCGGTTTGCGGACCTCAAAAAACGGAACGGTCGTGTGCATGAGGCCTTTATCTGATATCTATCTATCTCTATCATATCTATCTAGCTGATATCTTTCTATCTATCTATCTATCTTTCTATCTATCTATCTATCTATCTATCTATCTATCTAACAAAGCAATGGTTAATCACTAAGCGTTTCTGTGATATATATCATTATTTCATTGCATATATAATTGATTTCTGCTCATCTTTTAGGAGTCTCGCCGTCATGGTGCCAACATACTAGACTGAAGCCGCACTGCTAACAAACAACAGCTGCAGTGGGCAATCTGGCTCTTGCGTGGAATTAAATTTAAGGTGTATCTGGCACAACTTTGCAAGTGTCTTGACCGTCTCTTTCCCACATGTGTGAGATTAGGAGAGAATTCTGATGGAATATGCTTAAAAAGCTGTTAAACTCACAGTTGCACCTGGTCTGTCTATTGCGAAATGGCTTATCATTTTTCTTACTCTTTTCATTGCATTTTTACGTGAATGAAAGTCCGTTTTTCAACTTACCTGTCAGAGAAGCGCAGAAAATATCACGATAATACAAATAAGAAAAAATGTTGGAAAGATAGATGCATTTCCCTATCTAATAAATGAGCAGATGGGTATTTTGGCAGGGAAAGCGGTTTATACTGACCCTCAGCTATGGGCTTCACAATGACAGTCTGTTGCACTGCCTTCCCAGTAATACCCTGTACTGCTTCTAGTCTTTCCAAATTGATCTAGAAAAACTTTTCTATAATCATCTGAACACTTATGGGGTCATTTTTCAAACTGGTGTAAAGTAGACCAGGTTTAGTTGCCCAAAGCAACCAATCAGATTCCACCTGTCATTTTTAACAGCTCCTTTGGAAAATGTAAGGTGGAATCTGATTGGTTGCTATGGGTAACTAAGCCAGTTCTACTTTACACCAGTTTGGACGTATCTGTTTCAGTAAGTAATATGGTAACAGTTCTGGAGCATCCATTCATAGAGCTCTGGATTGTGCCATTCCTTTGTTATTCCTCCTAGAAGCGTCTGAATACATTGACAACTGAGTGTTACAATTCCCCTTGTCAAAGAGGTGTGTTCCTACACAATCTGATACTCTCAACCAATACTAACTATATAAGGACACAGTGCTGACAAGGGGAATGACAATGCCCATTTATCACTTTATTAACATATTTCTGGGCAGAATGAAAGAGAAACTGCACAGAGTCCTAAAAAAGATATCACAGCACTGTTAATTTGTGGCAAATGTGGGAACTTATTAAAAAAAATGACACACACCATACTGACAAAGGGACCAGTGACACCCAGTTGTCAATTTATTTATATATTTCCAGGAGGAGTAACCAAGGGACGGCTACCACTGAGTTATAAGAAAATATCCTCTAGGTTTGTTATTTATTAGAAGATAGAAGTACATATTAACTGATACAGAAATGTCAGAAGAGCAGACAGGAGCTTTTTAGTAATTAAAGGGGTTGTCCCACAAAAAATATTCTACAATTTTCAAACCAGCACCTGGATCTGAATACTTTTGTATTTGCAAGTAATTAAAAATTTTTCATAGCCACTGAGTTATTCAATAAAATGTATCTGTATAGCGCCACCTGCTGCTTGTTTTTTTCTTATTTCTTTGTCCTGCTCACTAAGAAGGCCGCACATGCTCAGTTTCATCCTTCAACTGCTTCCTGAGCTGTGATAGGGAGAGCTAAGACACGCCCCCTTAGCTTCAGCAGAAAAGACACTCCCCTTGAGCTGCCAGCTTGATATAAATCTAGCAGAGCAATGAATGTGGAGATCTCTGGATCCATGTGAGGTACAGGGCTGGTTCTAGCTTTGTTAGAAGGAGATTGTACTGTATGATCTCTAATTTTCATTTTTTACATTAGTCATGGGATAACCCCTTTAAGGCATTTGTCACACTAATTATTTTGGTACGCTGTAGGCTTCATTTCATTAAAGCAAAGCACTGTCCATCAAAGCAGTGCTCCTGAGATTCAACCGTTGTATGGCTTGGTAGTCCCCACGGGTTTACTTGTACAACATGTATATTCAATAAGTGGCAAGGTGTTAAAGAAGTTGTGCCAGGTTATCATTTATCTGCAGGATACGGAATAACTAACTGATCATGGGGTCCAAAGACTGGGACCACTATCCAGTCCAAGAATGATGGGATCCTTATATGGAGGGATTCTCATGGGATTTTGATCATCCTATATTGTTTATGGCCATTTTGGCGGGAATTTCCCCCCCAAAAGTAGTGGTTAAGTTGGCTAAAAATAGCCATTGTCTCTGGGTAGAGGGTAGATGATGAGGATTGGCTGTTAAGGTCACCTATGGGGGGGTCATTGCTGGGCAGAGTAAATGTTGATGCCCAGCAACAGTTAGGTCATTGGGCGATGTACCTTTGTGGGGAGCAGTTTTGTGTATATATATATATTGCAGTGGCTGACATTTCTATTGCTGTCAGCCAAGCCGCAAGTGAGGAGCTGCTTCCTGCCCGTTTCTCTTTCTGATAACTTGCCTACTTTCTGCAGTCCGGCCCAGTCTCTTACCTGATGGAAGATCTAATTACTGCGTTCAGGAGACGTGCCGAGGATGAGGGAACGTCCATCTGGTTTGAGGCTTGTCTGTCTGACCTTGCGTCTTCTATGTCGGAGTTGCCTGGAGCGGTAGGATCTGTGGATGCCAGGACCTCTTCCTGCTCTGTGGCGGACCTCTTCCTGCTCTGCTGCCTTACCTGCGCTGCGCTCTTCTCAGCGTGAGAGGAGGCAGTGCACCCGTTTCTTCCCTTCCCCTTTTAGGTCCATTACAGAGCAGTGAAGAGCTGATAAGCGCCATGCACCTGACGTCGGGTCCGGAAGTAGCAGTGCGGGAGTGACGTCACATCTAGTTGCGCGGCAGCTTTCTGTGTCGCCAGGAACTTGGCATCCTTGATGGTTCTTGTGTTCCCTCTCAGCCAGGAAGCTCCTTGCCGGCCACCCTGGAAGAAATACAAGTGGGGGAGTCAGCATCTTCACGATGCAGGACGGGTCGCAGACACAGGACTGGTGGCCAGTGGGTGCAGCGTTTAGCCCAGCAGCTCCACTCTGGTGTTGAGCAGCAGGCGGATGCGTGCTAGGAAGATCAATCTCCGCCGCCGCTTCTGATGATGAGTGCCTTAGTGGCTTGGCACCTGTCCTTGCATCTTTGTCCTCTGTCCTTTCTTCTTTGCAGGGTATGATGCCTCCTTTCTCTCCACCAGCTGGGCCGACGGCTTTAGCGCATGATGTCGCTTCTGCGTGGCGGTCGGTAGGGCAGAGGGACGGTCAGGATTCTGATAGTAAAGATTCCCTCCCTCTGCCATTATTTTCTAAAAGAAAGGGGGTGGCAGAAACTTGTTATAAGGAGGCTCTCCCTTGTGATATGTCTTCTTTAGGTTTTAATTTATCCATATCAGTAAAAGAGAAGATATGGAGAAATGAATTTGTAGATATTTTATCTGTTACCTGCATCTAAGGAATTTGTAGTTAAATTAGATAAACGCAAAGAAAAATCAGAGGAAGACAGAAGGCGTCCGATCCCTCAGACTTTTAATAATTTGTTGCAGGCTTATTGCATTTTCTGTAGCTTAATGGGAGAAAAATTCCCTCAAAAATGTTCTGGTCTATTTCAGCATTTGGATAATGTTTTAGATGCTTATAAGAGTTTTGGAGGAGTTGGTTGGTTTTCGTATGATGAGGGCGTTAGACAGAAACTGTCCGTGTACCATAGCATGCGTTGGGGGGCAAAGGATGTGGGTTTGTGGCTAAATTTGTTGGTGCCACTGCGCACGTCCTTTTCTACTTCAAGACAGCAGCCCTCCTCGACGGTTTCTCAGTCGTCTATTCTGATAAAGCATTGTGTTCTGTGAAATATGCTACTTTTGACTAGGCAGTAGATCTGGTATACTCATTTGGTAAGGGAGCTCTAATGGCGAAGGCCGACATTCAGTCGTCTTTTCGTTTATTGCCAGTACACCCTTCTTGTTTTAATTCTCTTGGTTTTCATTTTCAGGGTTTATTTTATTTTGATAAATGTTTGCCTATGGGTTGTTCTGTGTCTTGTTTTTATTTTGAAGCCTTTTCCTCTTTTCTAGAATGGGTCGTCTCTGTTAGGTGCATGAAGGGTTCAGCAACGCATTATCTAGATGATTTTTTGTTTATAGGTCCTGTTGACTCCCAAGTTTGTTCTGATCTGTTAGATTCCTTTTTCGGTATTTGTTCTGAGTTTGGTGTTCCTTTGTCTGTTGAGAAAACTGTTTATCCTGTTTAGAATACTTAGGTATTATTATTGATTCAGTAAAAGGTGAGTTTCGTCTTCCTGCTCAGAAAGTTTTTAGAATATGTTCATTGATTACTGAGCTGTTAGGTCAAAGGAAAGCAACGGTAAAAGAAATTCAATCTTTATTAGGTCTCTTGGCTTTTACGTGTAGAGTTATGCCAATGGGACGGGTTTTTTGTCGGCAGCTAGCATCTAGAATTTCAGGTATTCGTAATCCGGTTTTTCATGTCCGTTTGGGTAAAGATATCAAGGATGATTTTGCAATTTGGTTGGAATCTTTTCAGCAATATAATGGTCGTTCTTACTGGCAGGAGCAATTTGTATCGGCTCCTTCTCTAGATTTGTTGACTGATACTTTTGGTGCTTTTGGATTTAGGGCTTATTGCAGCGATCACTGATGTGCTTCTGAATGGCACTCATCATGGGTGGCTAATGGTGTGGCTAGGAATAT
This sequence comes from Bufo bufo, assembly GCF_905171765.1. Lineage (NCBI taxonomy): Eukaryota > Metazoa > Chordata > Amphibia > Anura > Bufonidae > Bufo > Bufo bufo. The sequence goes on from NC_053392.1 coordinate 90,629,397, forward strand.
CGTGGTTTTGGAATTGTTCCCTGTTGTAGTGGCTCTAGTTTTATGGAGTAGGTTATTTGCTAATAAAAGGATTTTTCTGCATACGGATAATAAAGAAGTATTGTTTGCTGTTAATTGTTTGTCCTCTAGATGTCCACTTGTTGTTAAGCTGCTGCGTCATTTAGTTCTTCTCTGTTTAAAATTTAATATTTGGGTGAAGGCATATCATATTCCATGTACACTGCGTGCAGAATTATTAGGCAAATGAGTATTTTGACCACATCATCCTCTTTATGCATGTTGTCTTACTCCAAGCTGTATAGGCTCGAAAGCCTACTACCAATTAAGCATATTAGGTGATGTGCATCTCTGTAATGAGAAGGGGTGTGGTCTAATGACATCAACACCCTATATCAGGTGTGCATAATTATTAGGCAACTTCCTTTCCTTTGGCAAAATGGGTCAAAAGAAGGACTTGACAGGCTCAGAAAAGTCAAAAATAGTGAGATATCTTGCAGAGGCATGCAGCACTCTTAAAATTGCAAAGCTTCTGAAGCGTGATCATCGAACAATCAAGCGTTTCATTCAAAATAGTCAACAGGGTCGCAAGAAGCGTGTGGAAAAACCAGGGCGCAAAATAACTGCCCATGAACTGAGAAAAGTCAAGCGTGCAGCTGCCAAGATGCCACTTGCCACCAGTTTGGCCATATTTCAGAGCTGCAACATCACTGGATTGCCCAAAAGCACAAGGTGTGCAATACTCAGAGACATGGCCAAGGTAAGAAAGGCTGAAAGACGACCACCACTGAACAAGACACACAAGCTGAAACGTCAAGACTGGGCCAAGAAATATCTCAAGACTGATTTTTCTAAGGTTTTATGGACTGATGAAATGAGAGTGAGTCTTGATGGGCCAGATGGATGGGCCAATGGCTGGATTGGTAAAGGGCAGAGAGCTCCAGTCCGACTCAGACGCCAGCAAGGTGGCGGTGGAGTACTGGTTTGGGCTGGTATCATCAAAGATGAGCTTGTGGGGCCTTTTCGGGTTGAGGATGGAGTCAAGCTCAACTCCCAGTCCTACTACCAGTTTCTGGAAGACACCTTCTTCAAGCAGTGGTACAGGAAGAAGTCTGCATCCTTCAAGAAAAACATGATTTTCATGCAGGACAATGCTCCATCACACACGTCCAAGTACTCCACAGCGTGGCTGGCAAGAAAGGGTATAAAAGAAGAAAATCTAATGACATGGCCTCCTTGTTCACCTGATCTGAACCCCATTGAGAACCTGTGGTCCATCATCAAATGTGAGATTTACAGGGAGGGAAAACAGTACACCTCTCTGAACAGTGTCTGGGAGGCTGTGGTTGCTGCTGCACGCAATGTTGATGGTGAACAGATCAAAACACTGACAGAATCCATGGATGGCAGGCTTTTGAGTGTCCTTGCAAAGAAAGGTGGCTATATTGGTCACTGATTTGTTTTTGTTTTGTTTTTGAATGTCAGAAATGTATATTTGTGAATGTTGAGATGTTATATTGGTTTCACTGGTAAAAAATAAATAATTGAAATGGGTATATATTTGTTTTTTGTTAAGTTGCCTAATAATTATGCACAGTAATAGTCACCTGCACACACAGATATCCCCCTAAAATAGCTAAAACTAAAAACAAACTAAAAACTACTTCCAAAAATATTCAGCTTTGATATTAATGAGTTTTTTGGGTTCATTGAGAACATGGTTGTTGTTCAATAATAAAATTAATCCTCAAAAATACAACTTGCCTAATAATTCTGCACTCCCTGTATAGGTAACTCTATTGCTGATGCCCTTTCCCGCTTTCAGTTTCAGAGATTTCGCACGTTGGCAAGAGGGGCCGATATAGAAGGGGAATTGTGCCCTCAGTATCTGTGGAATCTGATTTGGTCTTAGGTATGTCTTATCTGCAATCATCAGTAACTCCGTCCACTCGGTCCGATTATGTCCGTTCTTGGAGTCGTTGGTGTCAGTTTGTGGAATGTAGGGGTTGGTCTCCTTTTTTAGGTAGCGAGGTTTCTGCGTTAGCCTTTTGTTTGTCGCTTTTTAAGGATCGTTTGGCTCATGCAACGGTTGTTCGGATTTTATCGGGTGTGTAATTTTTTCTTAAGGTGCTGGGTGTTCCTTCTTTCTTAGACTATTTCATGGTGAAGCAAATCTTAAAGGGTTATAAGAGAGGTAACTGTTTCCCTGATAGTAGATGTCCTATATCACCCGGTCTGTTGGTGGCTTTGTGTAAAGCTACATCTGCGGTTTGCATGACTGATTATGAGGCTTTGCTTTTCTCTATTGTTTTTCTTTGCATGTTTTTTGGTGCTTTCAGGATTAGCGAGCTGTTGCCAAAAAACGGATGGTCTAGCCTGGGATTGATGTTGGAAAATGTACATTCATTCTAATTATGTTTTGTTTTTCCTTCCTAATTCTAAGACGGATCAGGCTGTAAGGGGTTCTTGAATTCGGGTGGGCAGAATCAGGTCAGGCGATCTCTCCTCGGTGAGTATGTTATCACGTTTTTGGTTCCGCAGACCAGTAGGTGGTTCATTGTTTTTTATTCATTTGGATCTTTCCCCGCTAACCCAATATTAATTTCGGGCAGTGTTGTATAGATGTCTTAAGGAGTTGGGTTTAGAGGGTTTCCGCTTTACTTCACACTCCTTCAGAATCGGGGCTGCAACCACAGCAGCTCAGTCAAGGTTGGGTACGTCTTTGATTAAAAGGATTGGTAGGTGGTCCTCTAATCGTTTTAAGCTGTATGTTCGTCTGATCCCTGATGTTATCTAATGCTGTTTGTTTCTTAGGTTTCAAAGGGATCACTGTATGGCTTGTCGGACATTCTTTCGTTCACTGGGCCCTGCGGAGAGAATCAGAAAGATCATACAGTGATAACCTTTCATTGTCTACGGACGACGTAAGAGTTTATTGAAATGGAGTTAGAGGACTTTGTTGGGAAGGTGTTATTGGCGTCATTTTGGAAATGTGTACACTGTATCCAGACACTGATGTTATTATCTTTCATGCAGGCGGCAATGACGTGGGAAAGCTAGGTACCATGGAGTTGGCCTTCTGCATGAAACGCACCTTGGTTTGTGCGCGGCGGTTATTTCCTGATTCCCGTCTTATCTTTTCTGAAATGGTCCCATGCTTATTGTGGCTGTCTTATGCGAATTTTAAATATTTGGACAGAATTAGGATTCGCATAAACAGAATAATCATGGGATAACCCTTTTAAGCATGCTCCTTAAAAGGGTTAACCCATAGGAATGAGACCAGATCCCCACCAGTTAGTTTTCCTCTATTTTGTGGATAGGGGATAACTTTAAAACTTGGCGGAACCACTTTAATGACCAGCAACGTACATTTTTCGGTGTTGTCAGCCTATAGGCACAGCAAGTGTGTATGTGTGATCCAAACAAGACAACATCTATAAAACATGGTATCAATAAAATGGCCAATGATAAATGTGAATGAGAAGTACAGTATATGTGGGTTTGCTTGTATGTCTGGGTGGGGGGTACATGCTATTCTTGCATTTCTTGGATAGGAACCCTAAAAAGCCTACAGTGTTAAAGGCCATCTGTCAGCAAATTTGTACCTATGAAACTGGATGACCTGTTACATGCGTGCTTGGCAGCTGAAGACATCTGTGTTGGTACCATGTCCATATGTGTCCGCAATGCTGAGAAAAATGATGTTTTAATATATGCAAATAAGCCTCTAGGAGCAACGGGGGCGTTGCCATTACACCTAGAAGTTCTGATCTCCCTCTCTGCAACTGCCACGCCCTCTACACTTTGATTGACAGGGTCATGCAAACATGATCCCCTTTACACTGCCTGGACTTATGAATCAAAGTGCAGAAGGCACAGGAGTTGTAGAGAGAGCAGAACCTCTAGGTGTAATGGAAAAGCCCCCATTGCTCCTAGGTGCTCATTTGCGTATAATAAAACATAATTTTTCTCAGCAATGCGGGCACATATGAACATGGGACCAACACAGATGTCTTCAGCTGCCAAGCGCACATGGAACAGGTCAGCCAGTGTCATAGGTACAAATCTGCTGACAGATGCCCATTAAAGGTTTACTCTCTCAATGCAAAATGAAGTAACTTCTAAATAGTCTACATTAACATTTTCCCACTTTTTTGCAGAGTGTGTGTAAGTCCTTCTGCAAGCTGCTGGTGCTGCTGAAGTTGACATAAATCCATCATAATCCTGCTACTGTTTCCTGTTTCTGATGGCTCTCTCTGCTCTCCCCTTCACTTCTCTCAGCAGAGAGAGATTGGAGGTTGTACACAGCAGATGTAGAGTGTGGAGACAGGGACAGCACCCAAAGAGGGCAGCTCACACAGACTGTAGATGGGGAGGAAAGCACAGACGAGACACATTGCAGGGGGAAGACAGCAGCATCCTGGACACACAAATCCAGAGTGTATTACTGGGAGGGAGATGTACATGTGAGAAAAGTCTTAATCTGGGAACAGGTTATAAACTGAATACTGGGGTCTGAAAGATATTGGTATTGTGGACTTCACGATTTTAGTTTTTTCTTTTTCCTGTGAAATGTTTATTACCACAAGGTACATCTGACCTAAGGCAAATATCATTATTTGGATTCAATCTCTACAAGTCCGCGCAGTCAAGGAAGAAATCCTTTGACTGAAGGTTTACTGAAAATAAGCTTAAAGAATTATTATCTGCTTTTCAAACACCCCAGGACCCTATCATCTTCCTTCTGTAATATACAGTATTGTACTGGGGCCTGTATTTCACTCATTACATGAGCCAAAACAGACGGCACTGCATGTTCTGTTCCATCACACAGCCACACAACCGGGAAACAATCTGCAGCGACCCGGGAAAGGAAAGATATGGATAGAAGGAGTGGTAGTGCCTATGATGGTGGTAGTAGTACTTACAGTTAACAGTGGCAGTACTCACCCTAGCTCCCCCTAGATTAGGGATCAGCAACTTTCGGCACTCCAGCTGCTGTTAAACTCCAACTCCCAGCATGCAAACTTACTCAGCTGCTCTTGCAAGGGCTCATGCACGCAAACATGTTTTTTCCCAGGTCCATTCCATTTTTTTTTTTTTGATCCCCTATGCATAACCATTCACTTCATTGGGGCCACAAAAGAAAATGGAAATTACTCGATTACGTGTCCGTATGTCCGCATGGCCGTTCCGCAAAAATATAGAACGTGTCCTATTATTGTCTGCATTATGGACAAGGATAGGACTGTTCTATTAGGGGTCAGCCGTTCTGTTCAGCAAAAAGTCAAATGCACGTGGTCGGTATGCCTGTTTTGCGGATCCAGAATGTGCACACCGCACAATATCCAACAGTCGTGTGCATGAGCCCTAACTCCCATAAAAGTAAAAGGAGGTTTCTGGGAGTTCCAGTTTCAGGACAGCTGGAGTTCCAGAGGTTGCTGATCCCTGCTCTAAACCATGCAGTAAATGGAGGGTGCACCCTGCATTGGGGGCTCCTGCCTGGTCTTAGGTGGGATGCCCTTGATCGTAGATATTTGGTAGGGTTCAAGGAAGAAGGTTAGGAGCAGAGTCCGGCTTACAGATGGTGGAGGCAATGACCAGATAACAGTGATAACAGAGAAGAGTCTTTTTATTGTGGATGATAGGTGATGCAGTACAAGCATATATCAGGAACAATTCTGAGGTATGTCACAGAGCTTGCCTTCCCTGTAGCAATGATGACAGTAGTAGTCCCTGAGTCTCACACTAAACACACTTTGCAATCTTGCAAAGTTGACCACAGGTGTGAATGTCCTTCAAAAATGTGGTAGGTGCCAAAAATGGAAACCATGTCTCCTTTGAACTAGCTAACTTAATGAGGTCCCCAACCTACCATGTACTATTAAAGGGGTTTACCAAAGAATGCCTGTCCTTTATCTATAGGATAGTGAAGTGATCTACAACCTGTGGATCTCCAGCTGTTGCAAAACTACAACTCCCATCATGTCATGATGGCAGCAGGCTCTAAGGGCATGATGGAATTTGAAGCTTTGCAGCTGCTGTAGAGCTACTGGTTGGGGAACACTGGGTTTGGGGATAAGTGTCTGATCAATGGAGTCTAACTGTTAGGACCCCTCCAATCATAGATAAAGCCCTTTTTCATTTATTTTACTCACTTATATAGCGCTGACATATTCCGCAATGCTTTACAGACATTATCATCAATCACTGTCCCCAATGGGGCTCACAATCTAGATTCTCGCATAATAATCCCGGCCGGTCTCTAATGAAGCCAAACCCTCTGATCTTGCAGAAGTAGAGCACCACTCCTCTCCTTCTCACCATCTTGGGCAGATCATCGGTGGGTTACATTATCATCCTAGCAGTCAACTCCTCATAATGCCACTTGTATCAGTGTATCCAGGCAAGGCATGCTTCCCTCAGTTCCCCTTTTAGTTGAAGACATAACCGATGTGGAGATTCAAAACCAGCTTGCCCTCTGGACAATGATGCTGCAGGCAAAACTGGTTCTGGTCAGCAGACATCTCTGGACCTGTTGGCATGGTGTGGGGCTTATGAATGGGATGACGTTCTTTGACCTGGTGGCCAGGGTGGTCCTGGCAATGGATCCACTCCACGGCCTCTCCAGTGGCGGTCCCAGGCATCTTCAATGCGGTCTCGCAATGCTGCCACCTCTACTTTCAGGAGCGCGGCCGGCTCTTCAGGAGCAATCCAGTCAGGTTGGACCCTGGTTTCGGCAGTAATCATTAGTGTTGAGCGCGAATATTCGAATTGCGAATTTTTTTCTCGAATATCGCAATTTCGAGATTTCGCGAATATTTAGAATATCGTTCTATATATTCGCGAAATAGAATATTCGTTTTTTTTCTTTTTTTTTTTTATTATATTTTTTTCTTTCCCACTTCCCTAAAGTTGTTCTTACCTGTCCTTTGGATTCCTGGCTTCCTGGCTGCTCCAGTCAGTGGCGCTTTCAACTTACTGCTATATTCCATATTAGCTAAATTACAATCTAATCTATATGTGTATTTTACGAAATTTCGCAATAGTCGCAATTGCGATGCGAGTAATATAACACGAAATATTCGCATGAAGATTTCAACTTAGCACTGCTATACTCCATATTCTAGCCTAATATGGAATATAGCTGTGCTAAGTTAGCACTGCTATATTCCATATTAGGCTAGAATATGGAGTATAGCTGTGCTAAGTTGAAATCTTCATGCGAATATTTCGTGTTATATTAGTCGCATCGCAATTTAATATAACGCATCGAGTAATATAACACAAAATATTCGCATGAAGATTTCAACTTAGCACTGCTATACTCCATATTCTAGCCTAATATGGAATATAGCTGTGCTAAGTTAGCACTGCTATATTCCATATTAGGCTAGAATATGGAGTATAGCTGTGCTAAGTTGAAATCTTCATGCGAATATTTCGTGTTATATTAGTCGCATCGCAATTTCGACTTTTTCAAATGTTCTTAATATTGCTCTAACTTCGTCTTTTAGAAATTTCGTAATATTGCTCTAACTTCGTCTCTTAGAATATTACGAATATTCTAAAAGACGAAGTTAGAGCAATATTACGAAATTTCGTAAAATACACATATAGATTGTAATTTAGCTAATATAGTGCTATAATCCCTTTTTTTTCCTGTAATTTTTTTTGCCTCTTCTGAACTTAAGTTTTGTAAAATATGTACACTATTAAAAATTATTACTATAGCAGTATATTAGCTTAAATACAATCTATGTGTATTTTACGAAATTTCGTAATATTGCTCTAACTTCATCTTTTAGAATATTACGAATATTCTAAAAGACGAAGTTAGAGCAATATTAAGAACATTTGCAAAAGTCGAAATTGCGATGCGAGTAATATAACACGAAATAGTCGCATGAAGATTTCAATTTAGCACAGCTATATTCCATATTCTAGCCTAATATGGAATATAGCAGTGCTAACTTAACACAGCTATATTCCATATTAGGCTAGAATATGGAATATAGCAGTGCTAAGTTTAAATCTTCATGCGACTATTTCGTGTTATATTACTCGCATCGCAATTTTGACTTTTGCAAATGTTCTTAATATTGCTCTAACTTCGTCTTTTAGAATATTCGTAATATTCTAAGAGACGAAGTTAGAGCAATATTACGAAATTTCGTAATATACACATATTAGCCTAGCCATAGTCATTAGCATAGGAACGTTGCCTTATACTATCAAGATAAATTTTCGCAATATGCGAAAAATAATTTCGCGATAATTGGAATAATTGCGAATATTCGATTTCGACGAATATAACACGAATATTCATGCGAATATTCGCGAAATATCGCGAAACCGAATATGGCACCTCCCGCTCATCACTAGTAATCATCTCAGGGGAGAGAATCTCTTCCCCCTCAGGCACTGTAGCAAGGCGCTCTGCAGACATCTTTTCCAGATTACAGCCAGTCTCATCTTGTTCGTGTGACATGCAGGCACCAACTTCCTTCACTGGCCCGCCCCCTAGGTTCAATTGCATTAGGGGGGCGGTGAAAGACTTTCACGTCACCAGCGGGGAGGTACAGACATCAGAAGTCATAATGCAAAGTCTGTGGTGGCGCTGCAAACAATTATTTTCCCGCTTTAGAAAGGAGTGGCACCTTGGTTTTCCCGCCGTTAGCTGGGTGTTACCAAAACGATGGTGCACTAGAAATTCAGTATTCACTGTTGTAGGCTGGATAGCAGCCATTTTACAAAGATCAATTCAATTCAGTGACAGCAAGCAGTTGTAGTGACCCAAAAAATATTTGCATTTTTAAATTTTTGACACAACGATTTGATATTAGGGGTCTCACATACTCAGTATACAGTTCTTGCAATAATGACTTTTTAAGTCACGGTCAGCAACTCTCCAGAAACACATGTAAAGTCTCTCATAAGGCACAGAGGATCTGATCCTGTTTGTGACGCCAAAATGAATGTAGCGACCTGGAACACAGGGGCAATGTGTGAGTGTGGTGGCCTGATGGGTGTCGTAGTTGGTACTCATGTTTCTGCAACTCCCTGGGCCGGGGTGCAGTGATGGGAAGGAAGGCTTCCTTCGGGGCACACTCTGGTGTTGAGGGATCTCCAGCCAGATGTTGGTTGAGGTGCCTTTGAAGGTATAGGGTTTAAGGTGCAGGGAAGACAGGGTCCCTGATGTCATGACACCAGCACCCTGATGTCACAGAACATCACAAGTTCCAATAATATGTCCACACTGTCCATAGAGGAATGTGGCTCCAAATACAGCTTGTACTTTACTGTAAACTGTAAACAGTCACTGTAGGCTAACTCCTGTCTCACATTGGGTGCTAATGGAGTCTATAGGCTGAGGTAACACTCTTGTCTTCACTAGTCTCTCCTTATACTGTCTCAACACACTGGGTTTCTGTTGTTGCCCTCTTGAGGCCTACCCTTGGTCTGCGCACAACTCAGAGAGGTAGCTACTTGTCAGCGTACTTGGCTTCTTGGTTTAGCAGGTCCAGCCGGCTCCGTTGTCTGACTCTGCCGTATGGCTGCGGCATCTAACTTGTATCTAGAGTTAGCTTTCCTTGGCTTCAAACTAAACCCTCAGCCGTACGATGTAAGAGGATGGATGGTAGCTGCTAGGCCAGGAACACAGGATCAGGGAGCAGGTAACCTCCTATTGCGTCCCTAATGCTGACCCTGACTCCTAACTGTATGAGCCAACCCAGATGGTAGGAGGGCTCATACTCTGGAACCTAGGGTCCCTACTATCCCTCAGGACCAACCCTGTGCTAGGAGCAGGGTAAGACAACCTGTTCCTCCTAGACACGGAGGAACAGGAGTCTCACTGGCCAAGCTGCAAGGAAAGGGGAAACATATACAGACATATGGATATGGCAGGTGAACTACACCAGTTCCAAACCTACCTGCCACAGCCTCGCTGACTGGAACCCATGCACCAGTACTGTTGTCCACACAAACACTAAGGACACAGCACACCACAAAACACACAGGTAACCAGGACATCCATAGCTGCAATAAACATAGAAAGGATAACAACATCAACTTAACATCATGCATAACTTTTATGACCACAAGGGTGGCTCTCACTGGACAGATGGTAAATGAACCAGGAGGATGACTCCAGCATAAAGCATGGCAGGAGTACCCCTCAGACTTCTGGCTTCCAGCAGGAGCTAAATAGCCCAAGCAGCCACACCCCCACACACACACACACACACACCAGAAAAGGAATTAACCCTTTCATCACCAGACAAGGTAAGTGTCACATAAAGGAGAAGTGTACACAGAACAAACTCCCTAACACCAAACATAGAAAGTGAACACTTAAAATCACACGTTGCCAGAGGCAACCGCATGCCGTGACAGCGAGCCGCCTAGCCATCAGCTCCAGCTGCTACACTGCCAACAACCATATGTTGCCAACGGCAACCACACGTCTGGCAACAAACCCAGAGCCCTCACCTGTGGTTGACAAGACAGAACAAACCGCCGACAACTGCATGTGACCAAAGAGTCACGACCACAAAGCCCCCCCACCAAAAAAAAAGGGGAAAACTAGTGAGGGACCCAACAAGGGGATAGGAGAAGGGGAAAAAGTAATAGAATCAGTGTCAGCGCAAAGCAAGTCTCCCTGGACTGCTGCCAGCCCCAGGAGCAACACACAGGAACCAGGGCACCAGCCAACAAACAGCCAGGAGAGACCGCACTGACACTACGTCCACACTCAGGTCACGGTTCCCACCAGGTCGCTGCCAGCCTGCATCCTTCACTGGCATACACCAAAGCCAGTCTCACAAGGACTGCAGCCAGCCACACCGACACAAGTCAGAGAACCACTGAGACGTGGACGAGGAGAGACCCAACCACAAGTGCAAGTTCATACACACTGCAGCCACTGCTACAGAGAACTGTACTGTACTAGGGTTCCCCTTTCACCCTCCCTCCGGAGGATAAGCATGCGTGCCAGAAACGAGAGGCGCCACATGCTGCGCCCTCTTCCGAAGGCATAGACACTCCCACCCCTCAAAGCCCCCCCCAACCACAAAAGGGGAAGTTTGTTGGGGCACAACAAACAATGGGAGGGGGGTGGGGAATGAAAAGTAAGGGAACACCAAAACAGACAACGGTGAAGAAATGGCGGGGAAAGGCCACTCACCGCGCCGTAAACTGTGAAACCCCCATAACGCTCTCTCTCCGGAGAACGCGCATGCATCCCAAAAGCAGATGGCGATGCATGCTGCGCCCTTTTTCGAAGGTAGATCCGAGCAAGGAGCCATTGTGGTCATACTGTCACAACTGTGAGTGGGGGAAACCCTCAGCCGTACGATGTAAGAGGATGGATGGTAGCTGCTAGGCCAGGAACACAGGATCAGGGAGCAGGTAACCTCCTATCGCGTCCCTAATGCTGACCCTGACTCCTAACTGTATGAGCCAACCCAGATGGTAGGAGGGCTCATACTCTGGAACCTAGGGTCCCTACTATCCCTCAGGACCAACCCTGTGCTAGGAGCAGGGTAAGACAACCTGTTCCTTCTAGACACGGAGGAACAGGAGTCTCACTGGCCAAGCTGCAAGGAAAGGGGAAACATATACAGACATATGGATATGGCAGGTGAACTACACCAGTTCCAAACCTACCTGCCACAGCCTCGCTGACTGGAACCCATGCACCAGTACTGCTGTCCACACAAACACTAAGGACACAGCACACCACAAAACACACAGGTAACCAGGACATCCATAGCTGCAATAAACATAGAAAGGATAACAACATCAACTTAACATCATGCATAACTTTTATGACCACAAGGGTGGCTCTCACTGGACAGATGGTAAATGAACCAGGAGGATGACTCCAGCATAAAGCATGGCAGGAGTACCCCTCAGACTTCAGGCTTCCAGCAGGAGCTAAATAGCCCAAGCAGCCACACACACACACACACACACCAGAAAAGGAATTAACCCTTTCATCACCAGACAAGGTAAGTGTCACATAAAGGAGAAGTGTACACAGAACAAACTCCCTAACACCAAACATAGAAAGTGAACACTTAAAATCACACGTTGCCAGAGGCAACCGCATGCCGTGACAGCGAGCCGCCTAGCCATCAGCTCCAGCTGCTACACTGCCAACCACCATATGTTGCCAACGGCAACCACACGTGAGGCAACAAACCCAGAGCCCTCACCTGTGGTTGACAACACAGAACAAACCGCCGACAACTGCATGCGACCAAAGAGTCACGACCACAACCATGGTCGTGACATGCTGCTCTTCACTGACTCACTCCTCTCACTTCCTCCAACTACTTACTTACTCTGCCTTACACATCTTATATATATATATGTGTGGTGCCAGCACCACCTAGGGGTGACTGGGTATGTCTACATGCAAGGTGTAAACAGCGTGTTAGAAGGAATTATAGCAATATGCATACATCCTATAAAATGACAAATCTCCTTATATATAAAGGGGCCCACTACTAATAGAGAGTGGGACCCTGCATGTAGTGTACATGGCTCCCCATGGATAGCAGAAAGAAATAGGCAGACAAGGCGTAACTGGGAACAACGGCTTTTACTGACATTGTGTGGAGCCTTAAGCTTTACAGTTACAAGCAGCAACAGCTAGAGATGAACAAATTTATGAAAAATTAGATTCGACTGCTTCGCCAAAGTTCAAAAAGAAATTCGATTAGTGATTAATTACTTTGTCACGAAGAGCATTTTTTTGTATGTAGTGAGCGTAACGATGGGGAATGGCGACCCCCTAGCCCTCCGTCATTGAACCCTTCAGATGCAACGTTTATAGCTGATCGTGGCATTGGAGGCTACCATTTAGGCCTTCCAGCGGTTAATCAAGGTAAAAATATAAAAAAATACTCACCTTATGCATTTTCTAGTTTAGAGACCGTCGCGGCAATTTTGATTAAAGGCACCGCGCAAAATCTCGCTTGGTGATGTGGTGACGGCATCACGCTGGCCTGGCACGGTGACGTCATTACTGATGTAATCACCGCTCCTGGCCAGCGTGCCGGCGTGGTGAAGTCATACGTCACCACATGCGAGATTTCGCGCAGTATTTGTCATGCCCTGCTCAGGTTATGTGCGGAGGTCTGCCAGGTTAGCAGCACGTGTGTAGTTTCTTGTTTATTTTTGGTTTGGAGTTGAGCTGTATCCGACTCCCTTCAGGCCCACTAGGTGGGGTCGTTTGTGTGATTTTAAATTACGCCCCTTCCCAGTGTCCTGTGCGGGTTATAGCTACTATCTTGCTCTGAGGAAAGGAGGATTTACTGTTTCTGCTCTGCTACAAGATAAGTTGGTTTTGCTTTCCTTTTTGTGTTCTGTCTAGGCTGTTAGAGAGACACCTGCCTCCTCCAGGACCTGAGGAAGCAGGCTGCCTCTTTCCCCCTTTCCACCATCTTAGGGACTTTATGGAGTCTTCAGCCTTAGGCCCGGGGGCACGTTGATTCCCACCTTTAAGGTCTGAACGTGGGCACAGAAGTCCAGGGAGAGCTGGTAGGGAATTGTCAGGAGGTGACCTTTATCCCCAGGTTCTGGCCTAGACGCTTGTTTTGTGGTTTTCTGTGTGTTTATTGTATATTGTATCCTACCCACCGTGACATTATTTTCAATCAAGATGGTTATGACGGCCTCTTTGTGCTCAATTGGATGAGGCGAGTATGTACTTTTTTGTTTTTACCACCATTTCAGAGAAAATTAATTTGCTACCACAAGGCGTGAGGAAATTCGCCTTGGTGGTGAATCGAATTTTTCAGGAAATTTGTATCGAAGTAAATTAAATTGACTTCGATTCACTCAACACTATTTACAGCCTCAGGCCACATGCACACGGCTGTTGCTCGGCCGTTCTGTGCATTGGGGACTGCAATGCACGGGCAACATCCGTGCGGCTGCCGCAACTGATCCAGACCAATTTAGCTTGAATGGGTCCGTGATCCCTCCGCATTGCAAAAAAAATAGAACAAGTTCTATGTTTTTGAGGTGCGGAGGCATGGACTGAAATGTCTTGGAAGCAAGTGATGTGGTGAGCCAATGGCAGGCAGTGACGGGGACGAGCCTCCCTAGTGTAACCCGCGATGCTAGGGAGGCTTGTCCACGTCACCGCCTGCCATTGGCTGCCCCCTTCCCACCTGACACCGGATGTTATCATCCACGCATGGAGAGAAGCAGCGGCAGTGGTACGGGTACCAGGAGCGACCTGGGGAGCGGTGAGCCAGGTAAGTAGAATCTGTGAGAGGGGCCCGGCATATGGGGGAGCATTTGTTAGTGTCGGATAACTCCTTTAAATATTGATGACCTCGGATTTGTGATCAATATCTGATTGGTGGGAGTCCAACTCCAGGCACCCTCTCCAATCAGCTGTTGGAATGACTGCAGCACCCTGTGGCCTTGGCCTGTGACATTACATCCATTAGTCATATGCTCTTTGTGCTGTACAGTCCCATTCAAGTGAATGGGATTGAGCTGCAATACCGAGCACAGCCACTATACAATGTACGGCACATAACTCGAGAACTGAGTCTCGGATCAACAAAAGAAAAACAGCATTTTATTAAGGAGAACCACAGCTATGTGTCTATAGGAACAGCTGGATAAGAAGGTTACTGGTGACAGATTCCATGTAATGTTTACAACAGCCTCTCATAGATGGCACAGGCTTAGTCAGAGGCAACAGGTTAGACAGAGACAGTGTCCTGAAAGGGGTAATCTCTACTGGAACCTTAACAAATCTTTAAAAAAAAACTTTAAAAAAAACTCAATCCAGCAGGGGGTGGCAAAGAAAAAACTGGAGTAGCGTTTCTAGACAAAGTGTTAGATTTTGTCTTAGGTTCTTTTGGCAAATTTGGCGTAAATTATTCCAATGCAGACTAAAGCAAAAAACTAACTAAAAACTGACCTCATGATTAGGGCTGAGCGAATCGCGCTTCGGATCCAAGATTCGAAGTTGATTTATTCCCCAACTTTGTCTTAATGTTGTACTGAGTCCTGTCTCTGTACAGCATTAAAATGTATGCGCTTTGCAGAGGCAAAATTTGTTATTCAGTGAATAATTTCAGCCTTCGATTGTACAACTTTAAAAACATTTTAAAACAGGAATCCGAAGTTGGCTTCGGAACCGGCTGGTACCTTGGTACAGAAGTCGACTTTGGGTCCCTGTTATAAAATGTTTTTAAAGTTGTAGAATCGAAGGCCGAAAGTTCTTCACTGAAGTCTTTCGTGAATTCGGACTTAATCATTTTTGCCTCGGCGAAGCCCATACATTTTAATTCTGTACAGAGACATGACTCGGTACAGCATTAAGACAAAGTTGGAGAATGAATCGACTTCGAATCTTGGATCCGAAGCGCGATTCGCTCACCCTAATAATGATAAATCTCCCACAAAATGAAGAACAAGGTGAAATAGTTTTTCATTCTTGATTCAAAAAAAAACACAAAAAAATAATATGTGACTTTTTGGCCATATTATGAAAGTTATTGAAGCAGGACAGGTTGTTCTGCTACGCTGCTTGCATCGTTCCCATTCTCTACAATGGGAGTTATGGAAACAGCAGTGCTTAGTCCCATCTCTCTGTGAAAACATTGGCAACTTTTGATAAATGTGGCCAAATTTCAACAACACAGACTAGCTGAAAACTGACTTCAAAAATGATAAGTCTCTCCCAAGTAATTAGTAACAGCTTAGCGAAATACTGAAGATATCTTATACTTTGGTTCCATCTGCTGGCAGAAAAGCATTACAGGTTCACCTTACAATCTAGGAAATAAACACGAAGAGTCCACCATGTCAAAAAGGTTTTACAGTATTGCAAATAATTCTGTGTATTATTTATTCAGGCTTACAATTTCAATGGTAATGCAGGTATACACCCCTAAATAATCCAATATACTGACAAAAAGAGGGGGGTGTTAAAAAGGACCAAAACAAAAATCTTTATTTAGTCACAAGGTTGTGGGGGTAAATAAATAAATAAAACTACCCTATGTTACTACCCTACAACACCGTTGTTCACGCAGGCTGGGCAGGTATTATCGTCCTAGCCACAGGGTAGGAGTCACCATAAACCCTGGGCCAACCTATAACCCAACCAATCTAGACAACCAGTGGTGCAAGGTCTCTCTCATTAACAGCTGGTCTGTAGCTGATACATAGAATATGCCCCGCTGCTATATCTAAGCAGCGGGGGCAGGGAGCAGACCCTCACACACGCTGCTGTAGAAGCAGCTGACAGGCTGCAAAAATGCTCAGACCTTATGAGATATTGATGCAAAGGCCCTATCTGATCTAGGGCTGCATATCTAACTTCTGGTTCAGCTCTACTAGGTACAGCTCTACGCGTTTCAACATCTGAGACAATGTCACATCAGGAGCCCGTACTGTAACCAAGATTGCGTCTGTGTTTAAATGTACATAGGCATAATAGGCGCGCAGTCCCTCTCTCACAGGAATCACGCTCCGGTGCTACGGTGGCCGTTAAACTGCCGCTCATGCGCTGGCTATATAACAAGGGTAGCTCCACCTACCGCCGCAGGTGAACTGAAAGCGGTCCGCCCCCACAGCGAGTCCGAGCCATGTCACGTGGGTCGACAAAACGTCACGTGACCCGCATGGATCGACGCGCTGTCAAAGAGGGGGGAGGAGCCGCTTAGAGACAGCGCTCTATTAATTAAAATGGGTCAAAGATTTGAACCTTTTTGAAATGGAAAAAAAATATTGCTACTCACGACAAGAGACAATGTACACAATTGGGGATTGAGTTAGGGGACTTACAAGATGTCCAAGTCCTTGCGGGGCTCTGGGAAGAAAGTAATAGGGATTCCGGTGAGGGCCCATTCACCCAGCTGAGACCCCCGTCGACAATCAACCCGCCAATTAGTGACCATACGTCTATAGACGTGTTCCTCAGGATGGTCACAGATCAACTGGCCACCTTAGAGGGACACGACTTTGGGTACAATAATCTGACTAGTGCGGAGTGGGATGCCCTGCTCCGTCTGCAAAATTCTAAATCAATCGTGAAGAAACCTTCAGATAAGGGAGGTAACATTGTCATTCTAGACATTGATCAATACACTGAGATGTGTCTCAGAATTCTGAATGACAGAATGTGTTAGGATATCCTCCCCAACGATCCATCAATATCTGATTGAGCTGAGCTCAATTGCATTCTAAGAGAAGCCCTCCAACATAGGCTGACTAGTAGTTCTGAATTGGGCTTTTTATTTCCACCATTCCCACAGATGGCATGCTTCTATGGTCTCCCTAAAGTGAACAAAGGCCCTGGTGCCCCTTAAAGGGATGACCCAAAGTCTCAGGGACTAATAGCCTCACTCATCTAGAAGACATGTCCCACAGTCGGTGGTTCTCCATAATTCATTTGCAGCACTCTCAGAATGTAAGGACAACATGGATATGGACTCAAGCACAGAGGGTGTGAAACCATCGACTCCTATGTCTAATGTATGCAACAAAAAAGATAAAGTGAAGTCTCAAAGGAAGCAGCTGTTGCTGGGTGATTCAATCATAAGGAGTGTGGAGCTTAAAGAAAATGGTTTTGTGAGATGTCTCCCTGGGGCTACTGCTAGAAGAGATAGAAGACGTATTATTAATATTGTTAAGCAAGCAAAGCAGGAAGGGGACGTGGATGTTCTTGTCCATCTAGGGACAAATGACCTGGCTTGCAATGAAGTGTCAGAGGTGAAAAAAACTTTTATCACACTTGGTAATGACGTGCAGGATTTTGCATCCAGCATTTCATTTTCTGAAGTTCTGCCTGTGCATAATGTTCAGAATGATAGGCAGAGGCGCATAAAGGAGTTCAACATATGGCTTGGTAAATGGTGTCAAGAGCAAGGATTTGGCTTTATTTCTCATGATAGCTCTACTTGGAATAGAAAGGAACTGTACAAAAAAGATGGTTTGCATCTTTCTCTCAAAGGAACAAATGTACTTAGTGAACAACTCCAAGAATTTGCGGAAGAGTATTTAAACTAGGAAGGGGGGGCAAAAGAGTGAAAATAAAAGAGTCCAATTGCCCCCCGAAACAATGCCAGAACAGGTCAGAAGCACAGAGGTTAAGAAATGATAAGCTCAGAGTCCTGTCTACAAATGCTCGCAGTTTAGGTAAAAAAATCAATGAACTTGGGTCAATAATGGCATCTGAGAATGTAGATTTAGTGGCTGTTACGGAGACATGGTTTAATGAAAGAAATGACTGGGACATAACCATACCAGGGTACTCTTTATACAGAAGAGACAGAGAAGGCAAGAAAGGAGGAGGAGTGGCCCTGTATGTGAAAGATAGCATTAAATCTAACCTAATACAAGTTGGTGAGGCCAACATAGAGTCAGTTTGGGTTACGTTGCAGTTTGCTAACCATGCAGTAACTCGTGTAGGTGTGATATATAGACCACCTGGTCAAGTTAAAGAACTAGATGATCTACTAGTTGAAGAAATAGCTAAAATGACAATGAAAGGAGAAGTTATCATTATGGGAGATTTCAATCTTCCAGATATAAACTGGAAAACCAAAATAGCAAGTTCTACCAGGAGTACAGATATTCTAAATTCCCTACTGGGGTTATCTCTACAACAAGTGGTTGAGGAGCCAACCCGGAGGGAGGCCATTTTGGATTTGGTATTCACAAACGGGGATTCGGTATATGATGTCATTGTAGGCGAAACCTTGGGATCTAGTGATCACCAGTCAGTGTGGTTTAATATAAGAACTGTGAAAGAGTCCCACCACACAAAAACAAAAGTTTTAGATTTTAGAAAAACAGACTTTTCAAAAATGAAATTAGTCATAAATGAGTCCTTATCAGACTGGAACGGATTACATGGAGTCCAGGAGAAATGGGACTACTTAAAAGGTGCATTATTGAAGGCAACAGAAAATTGCATTAGACTTGTCAGTAAAAACAAAAAAAGGAGGAGACCACTGTGGTACTCAGCAGAAGTGGCCCAAATCATTAAAAATAAAAAGCTAGCATTTTGTAATTATAAAAAAACCCAGAGCAATGAAGATAAGGAAATCTACAAGATTAGGCAGAGAGAGGCCAAGCAAGTTATAAGAACTTCTAAAGCGCAGGCAGAAGAAAAACTAGCTCAGTCTATGAAAAAAGGGGATAAGACATTCTTCAGATATATAAATGAAAAAAGGAAATTAAAACAAGGAATAACTAAATTAAAAACAAAGGACGGAAGGTACAGTATGTAGAAGAGAATAAAGGGCTAGCCGACTGCCTTAATGAATACTTCTGTTCAGTTTTTACAAAAGAAAAAGGAGAAGGACCTCCACTAGAAAGAATGACTAATAAATCATTTGATGCATGTATCTTTACAGAGGAAGATGTTCTAAGTTTGCTGTCTAAGGTGAAGACAAATAAGTCACAGGGGCCTGATGAGATACACCCAAAATTATTAAAAGAGCTTAGTGGTGAGCTGGCAAAACCGTTAACAGATTTATTTAACCAATCATTAGTAACAGGAGTCGTCCCGGAAGATTGGAAATTGGCTAATGTCGTGCCCATTCACAAGAAAGGTAGTAGGGAGGAATCGAGCAACTATAGACCAGTGAGTCTGACATCAATAGTAGGCAAATTAATGGAAACCCTATTAAAGGATAGGATTGTGGAACATCTAAAATCCCATGGATTGCAAGATGAAAAACAACATGGGTTTACTTCAGGGAGATCATGTCAAACAAATCTTATAGATTTTTTTGACTGGGTGAATAAAATAATAGACGGTGGAGGTGCAGTAGACATCGCATATCTAGATTTTAGTAAGGCTTTTGACACTGTCCCACATAGAAGACTTATCAATAAACTGCAGTCATTGAGCATGGACTCCCATATTGTTGAGTGGATTAGGCAGTGGCTGAGTGACAGACAACAGAGGGTTGTAGTCAATGGAGAACATTCAAAACAAGGTCATGTTACCAGTGGGGTTCCACAGGGATCTGTACTGGGACCGATTTTGTTTAATATCTTCATAAGTGATATTGCAAAAGGCCTCGCTGGTAAGGTTTGTCTTTTTGCTGATGACACAAAGATAGGTAACAGGGTTGATGTTCCTGGAGGGAAACGCCAAATGGAAAAGGATTTAGGAAAACTAGAAGAATGGTCAGAACTCTGGCAACTGAAATTTAATGTGGATAAGTGCAAGATAATGCACCTGGGGCGTAAAAACCCAAGGGCAGAATATAGAATATTTGACACAGTCCTGACCTCAGTATCTGAGGAAAGGGATTTAGG
Source organism: Bufo bufo (assembly GCF_905171765.1). Taxonomy (NCBI): domain Eukaryota; kingdom Metazoa; phylum Chordata; class Amphibia; order Anura; family Bufonidae; genus Bufo; species Bufo bufo. The sequence continues at coordinate 90,649,713 of NC_053392.1, forward strand.
AGTAATTATTTCAGAAGACTTAAAGGTGGGAAGACAATGTAATAGAGCAGCACGAAATGCCAGCAGAATGCTTGGATGTATAGGGAGAGGTATAAGCAGTAGAAAGAGTGAAGTGCTTATGCCGCTCTACAGAACACTGGTGAGACCTCACTTGGAGTATTGTGCGCAGTACTGGAGGCCATATCTCCAGAAGGATATAGATACTCTAGAGAGAGTTCAGAGAAGAGCTACTAAACTAGTACATGGATTGCAGGATAAAACTTACCAGGAAAGGTTAAAGGACCTTAATATGTATAGCTTGGAAGAAAGAAGAGACAGAGGGGATATGATAGAAACTTTTAAATACATAAAGGGAATCAACTCGGTAAAGGAAGAGAGCATATTTAAAAGAAGAAAAACTACCACAAGAGGACACAGTTTTAAATTAGAGGGGCAAAGGTTTAAAAGTAATATAAGGAAGTATTACTTTACTGAGAGAGTAGTGGATGCATGGAATAGCCTTCCTGCAGAAGTGGTAGCTGCAAATACAGTGAAGGGGTTTAAGCATGCATGGGATAGGCATAAGGCCATCCTTCATATAAGATAGGGCCGGGGGCTATCCATAGTATTCAGTATATTGGGCAGACTAGATGGGCCAAATGGTTCTTATCTGCCGACACATTCTATGTTTCTATGTTTCTATGTAAGTACCTATGTAGATTTAATATTGAGACCATTTGTTACTGCTCTCCCGTCTTATGTCCACGACTCCATGGAGGTCATCAAAAGAGTGGATGACCTCCATGTTGAGCATGACGTGTTATTGGCAAGTTTGGACGTGGAAGCCCTATACAACTCTATACCCCATGATAGGGGTTGTGAAGTGGTCTCTGGTTTTCTACAGGAAAGAGGTACTTATTTGGGACGCCATAACGATTTTCTCCTCAAATTGTTACGTTTTATTCTTGAACACAACTCCTTCCTGTTCAAGAACAAGGTTTACCACCAGGTAAAAGGTGTTGCAATGGAGAGCCCTTGTGCCCCTACATTCGCAAATCTATACCTGGGTGGTTGGGAACGTGAAGTTGTGTTTGGAGAGGCCATGGGAGATTTTGTGTCATCGATTCTCCTGTGGGTGAGGTATATCGATGAAACAGCGGTAAACCTGGAGCGCCGCTGCCTTCTCAAACAGCTGATCGGCAGGGTCCCGGGTGTCGGACCCCCGCCGATCAGATGCTGATGATCTATCCGGTTTAAACAAAGTGCAGAACCCCTTTAAGGCATCCTACCATCATGGATAGGCTTGAAATGTAGCCATCTTTCTGGTTGGCACTCCGTGCCATTCCTCTTACCCTGGGTCATAATTATTGCTTCCAAATTAGATATGTCTCATGTCCCCTCTGGGGTTATGATAGGATGTATATGTTATACCATTTCAAGGGTTAATCTCTGGATTTATATCAGTTTCTTTCTTCTATACCTGAGTTTTTACATATACTAATTCATATTTACAGATGTGCCTTGTCATTATTTACATACTACAAGTATTGCCCATGTGTCTTATTGTCCAACTGTCCCTTGTGAGTCCAAGCCCCCCTCCCATTAGCCTTTTGTTTATTATCCGCCTTTTGTCCCTGCTTTACCTATAGAGCGCTGTCTCTCAGCGGCTCCTGCCCCCTCTTTGACAGCGCTTCGATCCATGCAGGTCACGTGACGTTTTGTCGACCCATGTGACATGGCTCGGACTCGCTGGGGGGGCGGACCGTGGAGCTACCCTTGTTAAATAGCCAGCGCATGAGCGGCAGTTTTACGGCCACCGTAGCGCCGGAGCGTGATTCCTGTGAGAGAGGGACTGCGCGCCTATTATGCCTATGTACATTTAAACACAGACGCAATCTTGGTTACAGTACGGGCTCCTGATGTGACATCGTCTCAGATGTTGAAACGCGTAGAGCCGTACCTAGTAGAGCTGAACCAGAACTTAGATATGCAGCCCTAGATCAGATAGGGCCTTTGCATCAATATCTCATAAGGTCTGAGCATTTTTGCAGCCTGTCAGCTGCTTCTACAGCAGCGTGTGTGAGGGTCTGGTCCCTGCCCCCGCTGCTTAGATATAGCAGCGGGGCATATTCTATGTATCAGCTACAGACCAGCTGTTAATGAGATAGACCTTGCACCACTGGTTGTCTAGATTGGTTGGGTTATAGGTTGGCCCAGGGTTTATGGTGACTCCTACCCTGTGGCTAGGACGATAATACCTGCCCAGCCTGCGTGAACAACGGTGTTGTAGGGTAGTAACATAGGGTAGTTTTATTTATTTATTTACCCCCACAACCTTGTGACTAAATAAAGATTTTTGTTTTGGTATTATTTATTCATCCAAATATTAGAATATATATGGTGTGAAATTTTATATAATACGATGATAAAATTCAGTGATCTGAAAAGCGTGATAAAAATGCACATAAATCTGCACAATTTATCAAGGTTTTTGTGCAGTTTTTGGTGCAGATTTTATGGGTCTATTGGGAAACCACATTATATTAGCCGCCGGGCTGCACAAACAATTGACATGCTGCCGATTATAAAAGCTGCACCGTAGGCCAATTTCTGTGCGTGCAAAATATGCATCGTGTACATGAGATTTAGTAGATCTCATTCCCTTTGCTGGTACTGTATTTTGCAGTGGATTTTTGGCATTAAAAACCGAGAGAATCTGCGTGTAATATGCACTGTGTGCATATACCCTTAGGCCCCTTTCACACGGGCGAGTATTCCGCGCGGATGCAATGCAAGAGTTGAACGCATTGCACCCGCACTGAATACCGACCCATTCATTTCTATGGGGCTGTTCACATGAGAGGTGATTTTCACGCATCACTTGTGCGTTGCGTGAAAATCGCAGCATGCTCTATATTCTGCGTTTTTCACGCAACGCAGGCCCCATAGAAATGAATGGGGTTGCGTGAAAATCGCAAGCATCCTCAAGCAAGAGCGGATGCGATGCGATTTTCACGCACGGTTGCTAGGAGACGATCGGGATGGAGACCAGATCATTATTATTTTCCCTTATAACATGGTTGTAAGGGGAAATAATAGCATTCTGAATACAGAATGCATAGTAAAATAGCGCTGGAGGGGTTAAAAAAAATTAAAATAAAATTTAACTCACCTTAGTTAACTTGATCGCGGAGCCCGGCATCTCTTCTGTCTCCTTTGCTGAACAGGACCTGTGGTGACGTCACTCCGGTCATCACATGATCTTTTACCATGGTGATGGATCATGTGATGACCGGAGTGACGTCACCACAGGTCCTGTTCAGCAAAGGAGACAGAAGAGATGCCGGGCTCCGCGATCAAGTGAACTAAGGTGAGTTAAAACCTTTTTTTTTTTTTTTAACTCCTCCAGCGCTATTTTACTATGCATTCTGTATTCAGAATGCTATTATTTTCCCTTTTAACCATGTTATAAGGGAAAATAATACAATCTACAGAACACCGATCCGAAGCCCGAACTTCTGTGAAGAAGTTCGGGTTTGGGTACCAAACATGCGTGATTTTTCTCACGCGAGTGCAAAACGCATTACAATGTTTTACACATGCGCGAAAAAATCGCGGGTGTTCCCGTAATGCACCCGCACATTTTCCCGCAACGCCCGTCTGAAAGAGGCCTTAGGCTACCTGCACATGGGTGCAGGTTTACAAACAGAAAATCTTCTTAAATTTCTGCATTTCTGCACCAAATCTGCGCCAAAGAGCTCATGTGTTAATTGTGGTCACACAAACAAGGTGGTGCACCATTTATTTTTGGGTTCTGCAGCCGGGTATATGTTGAGACAGGATCACATTAATACTGGGTGGTAAGTTGTAACCCCCCTTGCTGTGATACAAGCTGCCCTCTGGCACGGTAATGGTCATACAGATGCTGGATATCCTCCTGTGGTATGTTAAGCATCCTGCTCCAGAGTCGCAGTGCACGGAAAAGTGCAAAAGAATGCATTTCTGTGTAAAACATGCATTCACTGTATTTTGTCTGCAGAGGGTATTGATAGTCCATATCCAAAGCCACCACTAGATGGGGCTTTTGTCACCCTCTATATATAGAAGAGAAAAGAAAATTGTAGTTAGTTCAGTTCAGTGTTAGTGTCTGGGCAGCAAAGAGAACAGATACAAGCATTTAATGCTGACAATCTCGGCCTGTCCTGGACCAGGTACCACCCAAGTCAAGGCCGGAACTACAAAAAGAAAGCCAGATGAAGTGTATAGGAAGTCCAGTAGATATAATGTGTCTGCAAAGGACTTATTAGCTCTACGGCACATGTGTCCAACAGTTAGTTTTCAGTGCCTGGATACACGTTTAACCCCTTCACAATCACCGCCATACAAGTACAAGTTGGCATTGTAAAAATGGCACCCGCTCGCGCGTGCACATTGTAGCCGGGTTTCTGTTGTTTCAAACAGAAGAGACCCGGGGCGAATGTATGCAACCAACCATTAGGCCGATCCCATACATGTAACCCCTCAGATGCCATGGTCAAATGTGACCACGGCATCTGAGCGGTGCAGAAGCTCCCCACTACATTATATGGAATATTACATGGTGCCATTAGAAAGTACAACTTGTAGCACAAAAAAAAAAGCCCTCAAATGGCTATGTGAGCCAAAAAATAAAAAAGTTATGGCCCTGGGAAGGTGGAGAGTGAACCCATAGTTCAGCCAAGGTGGTTGTTGGCAGCTGTGCATGGGAGATCCATCGCCTTATCCAGTCCCAGACATACTCAATGGGGAAGAGATCTGGCGATGGAGCTGGTCAGTGGACAGAAGTACACCCTAACACCCACAATGTGTAGCAATAGCAGTATGTGGACGGACATTATCTTGTGGGAATACCACATCCCCTAACACAAATGGCAGAAGGACTGGTTCTACAATGTCCTGGATATACCAAAGGTTGATCAATGATCAATGTTCCCTCTATGAATACCAGATGGGAATAGCCATGGTAGCTAATGATGCACCCCCCCCCCCCCCCCAAATAACTGCAAAAGAAAATGGCAGACAGGGGCTGTGACATCACAAAGGGCTCAGCACTTTATCTCTGTAGTGGCAGCCATGACGATTTCATTCATGGTTCCAGCTTGTAGCCGTACATATCAACAGTTGAGAATGGATGTGCACGGAGATGGTAGACCAAAGGTGCTTGTGCGCAGAGCCAAAAAGGTGATCTCATACGGTTTTAAATCCTGCAGCAGAATCTATTGGCAAATGCAACTCGATGTGACAAATTAATTATAATTCATGCCAAGTATCTGGAGTAATCTGCACCTTAAATCAGCTCCTAGCTGGTGTACATTTTAGTTCTGGCACACGGATGTCTCAATATGTGCCATACTTAATAAGGGGCTTAATAATTGTTGTGCATCTGATGTCAGTGATAATGTGTAAGTAGGAATGTATGGAGCGGGCTGCTGTGTTGAGCCCGCTCCATACATAGTAATCTGCCTGCTAAGCTGTGCAGGAGGCACAGCTCAGCAGGTCCTGCAACAGAATCCCATTCACCCTAATAGATCTCTATTAGGGCTCATGAACACGGCCGTTGCCCGGCCGTGGCTGTATTGTGGCCCGCATACAGCGGGTCTGCAATACACGGGCACCGGCCGCGTGCACCCCGCAGCACAGATCGCGGACCCATTCACTTGAATGATTGAATGAAACCTAAGTGATTATCTTCTCTAGTTACTTCTGCTCTTGATCTTCCTAGATTCCTGGTGTTTTCCTCTCCTTTGACCTTTCCTCTGCTTATGACTGTGTCAGTATACTATAGAAACTACAGGTCAGAGACTATCTAGGAAACTACTATTTGGGGAGTACCCTAAGTAAAGTTTAGAAGAGGGGATACAGCTCAGGGGAGGACTATAATACACTCTCCTATGAACTGTGAAATATGTGGTGACAACAAAGTCATAATATCACAGTAGCTTTCCAGACTAAAATTGTGATGTCATAGCAGACCACCACTTTTACACACTTGTGATGTCACAGCAGCATACCTAAATAGATACAAACTGACTTACCTGACTAATATCAACTTGTCATGTCAGAATAGATTACTAGTGAATAAAGAGTTTTGATGTCACAGCCAATTACCAAACAAAAAAACAGTGCAGTGACCCAGTATTCACTGTTATAAGGCTAAGGCTACTTTCACACCAGCGTTTTTACTGGATCCGGCAGGGTTCAGCAAAAACGCTTCCGTTACTGATAATACAACCGTCTGCATCCGTTATGAACAGATCTGGTTGTATTATCTTTAACATTGCCAAGACGGATTGAAAGTCAATGGAGGACGGATCTATTTTCTATTGTGGCAGAGAAAACAGATCCGTCCCCATTGACTTCCATTGGGGGTCATGCCGGATCCGTCTTGCTCCTCGTCCCAGGAGGAAAAGTAAACTACAACATGTTGCGGTTTGCTCTCCGGTATGGGAATGCAACTAATGGGGACAAAACTCAAGCGTTATTTTCCGGTATTGAGCCCCTATGACGGATCTCCTCAATACCGGAAAACTAAAACGCTAGTGTGAAAGTAGGTTTACTACTTCAAAATATTTACTGTGATGATGATCTGTGCACCATGTATTACAAAAGGTAATATAAGGGTAGGAAGTAGTTAAAATTGTCAGTCTTTAGTTGGTTGCCAGGAGACAGGCTTGTTTTATTCCTCCCCACTGGCACGTAGAGTACAGAATTCCTAGCTCTGCTTTGGAGAGCTCTGCCAAGTTGTCCCTAAGGAGAAGCTTTATCCAGGAAGACACTATTCCTGAGAGTGGAAAACTGCTAGAAAACAATCAAGCAAAGGATTATTCTTCAGAGAGAAAGAACTGAATGTTTGCAGATGGTTGAGAACCACTAAAAAGACTGTGCTGGACATAGACAGTAAGGTAAATACATATTTATGGCAATAGACTTTGCTGCATGTGGAAAGGGTTTATTGCTTCTGGTACCACATTTATGAGATCATTGGCCCTCTGTTGAAGTTTTGACCCTGCAACTGGGAACTGCAGAAAGCATATTGAGAGTAACTGCACTTTTGTGGTTAATATGAAAGATTGCATAGTGCAGTGATGGTGAACCTTTTACAGACCGAGTGACAAAAGTGCAACCCAAAACCCACTTATTTATCGCAGAGTGTCAATATGGCAATTAAACCTGAATACTACATTCCAATATAGTATAGTATCTTCCATGTACTTTATCATTTAGTTATAATAGCCTGCCTACATTCAGTGCGCTGCCTGTGCTGATGAATGGCAGGAAAGGTATAAGGCATATTGGTACACCATAGACTTTTTCCAGGGAGTGGGTACCCACAGAGAGGGCTCTGAGGGCCGTCTCTGGCACCCGTGTCATAGGTTTGCCACCACTGGGATAGTGTATCTAAAGAGAGACTCAGGGAGGACTACTACCATCATTGTCACTTCTTATGCACAGCCTTTAGGAAAATGTCTATTCCGTGCAAAACCTGAAAATGTGCCTAATATTTCTACTGCATCTATTCAGTAAACAGACAAATTATAACCAACCTGGTCCGGTCTTTGCCTCCATCTTCCATCCATCGCCTACTTCCCTTACTCAAAAAAAAAAAAAAAGTAGCAGCACTTACGAATCTATAGCAAAAGGTCTCTATGGTGGTGGTGTCCGCAGTGGTGCAGTTTTATTTTTTATTTATTCCTTCCCTTACTCTCCACCTTGCACCCTGCTTCTTATCCACCTAACATCAAGAGCATCTCAGCCACCCCCAAAAGTCCAGATATTGCCCAAAGGAACAAAGGGTTGCACCCTCCACTCACTGCACGCATGGTCCAGGGAGCGCCAGAGAGAGAAGTGTTAGCCACCGTGGGGGACTACAACCAGCCTCATTGCCGCCGCCACCACCACTCCCATCCTCGCCAACACTCCACCACCACACCTCCCCTGCAGTCGGGCACGCGCCAACAGCAGCTTACTTCAGATTATCTGACAGAATTGTGATGTCACAGCTGCTCACTGGGGACAACCATAGTGAGGACGTCGCAGCTGCCGTACAGAGGATCCCTGTACAGGAAGGGTACAGTCATAAGAGGCGTGAATGATCCAGATTCTTCCATTTTTATTAATAAAATTTGCAACATTTACAGTACAAGTGAAGAGGATGAAATTTTAGAAAGCTGATTCACATGCTCCAGAGAAAACCGCCAATGCAAATTGATTTGTGCTGCTGGTTTTCAATGCACAGCATGTCAATATTTGCTGCAGGGTTTACCCTCAGTTTTCAATGTTTGCAGTGCAAAGGTTGAAAGCAGCAGAAAACCTGATGAGATCCTGGCTGCGATGCCTCTGCAAACACTTGCCCATTTTGAATGGTTTTTTCAGAGGAGGTTTTCGGACCACAACAGGCCTGCTATATGCGGTTGTGCCTGAACAGTGAATGGGCTAACTGGTTTTCAGTTGATCATTTGATGGCAGCTGGGTGTTAGCCTCAGATCATCTTATTCATAGCTCTCCAGAAAACGTTTCACTCCTACAGTGATCCATCAGTAAGGCCTCATGCACACGAACGTGCCGTTTATTGCAGTCCGCAAACCGCGGATCTGCAAAAAACGGAAGCCGCCCGTGTTGCCTTCCGCAATTTGCGGAACGGAACGGGCGCCGGCAGTATAAATGCCTATTTTTAAGCGCGGACAAGAATAGGACATGTTGTATTTTTTTTGCGAGGCCGCGGAACGGAGCCACGGATATGCGAACAGCACACGGAGTCCTGTCCGCATCTTTTGCGGCCCCATTGAAGTGAATAGGTCCGCATCCGAGCCGCCAAAACGGTGGCTCGGATGTGGACCCAAACAATGTTCATGTGCATGAGGCCTAATTGTGAGACATAGACAGTGTAACTGTGGCCCCTAACTTGGGATCTGCAGCTGCACAGGTTGTACATAATGCATGCCCACTGCTGTACTGCCGTATACATGCGATTCACAATTTACAGCAGAGATATAATGGGACGTGTGCGTTCCCTTCTTCTCACAGAGGGTCGTTACCATCAGTAGTGCCCCTAGTAATCCCCCCATTTAGTGCCTTCATGACATCACCGTGCTGCCTGAGACCCGGTGTAGGCGGACGCAATGAGGTCATGACATCAAGACCGCCTGTGCCACTGTACAGCCTCATAGACTTCAGGCTTAGTTGCCTATGAGATTGACCAGTGGAGCAGTATTCAAGTGCGGGACACTGGGCATTTTTTCCTGAAGATGCCCAGGAATATTTATGGTTCTTTTGGGTGGCCATGGACCGTCCAAGAGGCTTGTGCCCTGGGCAGCAGCCCAAAATGCCCGATTGTAATCCTCCATTGACCGGAAGACCAGAGAAAGGAGCCAGGGAGCTGAAACAGAGAGCTGGAGAGTAGGTGAGTATGGATTTATCAACAGATACTACAGACGCGGTATCAAATTTTAAAAAACATACAAAAATTGGCAAAACCCCTTTAAGGCTCTAGTGACTTTTTTAGTTTTTTCATCTCTACTTTTCAAAAGTCGTATGAAGGCTTGTTTTATTGCATGTGCACTCGGCAGCTGAAGACATCTGGGTTGGTCCCATGTCCATATGTGCCGCATTACTGAGAAAAATTATGTTTTAATATATGCAAATGAGCCTCTAGGAGCATTACCGTTATACCTAGAAGTTACCGGTTCAGTGTTATTACCAAATTCCGTGACTCAGTATGATTTTTATTTTTTAATAATTTAAAAAAATTAAAAAGTGCCTTATTTAAAAAAAAAAAAAAAAAACGATTGCTTTGTGTCAATATATTCTGAACCTTTAAAAATCGGATCAAGTCATGTGGGACAGAATCCTTGAACTGAGTGACGTTTGGTTTATCACTCCAGCAGGTCACTACACGTTCTAGGCCAAGATGTCAGCACTGTTCAATGTTGCATCTCCTGGTGCTTGGGAGAGCAATGACGAACTGGAATGACAGCAAGAGGTGAACGGACGGACAGATAGTCTGATTAGAAGAATGGCGTGTAGTGATCCATTTTGAACTGCAAGTCAAATTGAACGTCGCATCCCAAACCTTGAGCAGCAAACAGTGTCTACACAAACCATCACAAGGCATTTGCAAGACATTGGGCTATGAGCCAGATGTCCAGCCACATCCAGCTCAATGGCTTTCACAGGCAGCAAAGGATGCTGGAATGGAGGGCTGTCCTCCAGTGATCAGCCCTGCTTTTGTCTTGGATGCAATGATAGCTAAGGATTGTTCTAGAGACCACATGTGCAACGCCATGAAGTGGCCTTCACAAGGGATAGCCTACTCACAAGATTATGATGTGGGGTAACATACTGTATGGTAGCCCGATCTCTCTAGTCTTTATTTCAGGTACACTAACAGGTCGGTGTTACATTAATATGGTGGTGGAACCAGTGGTATGGCCATTTCGCCAAAGTGTCCAAAAGCCATTTTTCAACAGAACAATGCCAGGCCTCATGTTGCTCATGTTACTGTGAACAGCATTCATGGCCTACAGCAACTTATCTCTCACCAAACGCATCTGGGACATTATTGGTGAGCAATTTCAATGGGATATATATATATATTCTAGCTGAAGGACGCAGGACGGGGTTTAAAAGTCTGTCTTTTGAGAGTGGTCTGAGTGGTCACCCTACTCCGCTCCCTTAACAGTGTCATCCACAGCGCCCTGCCCCTCAAAAGCTGACCTACAGCAGTGAAGAAAAATAACTGAGTTGTTATAAAAACCTGTTATAAAACTGTGTGTATGTGGAGACTAAGAGCCTGCGAGCTTCTATTGGCTGATAAGGGACATGTGACCGTGTGTATGGCAGTTGGGATATGAGGAGGAAGACTTGCAGGCTTCTATTTTTGGGAATATCTCGGGAATGGTACGTCCTAGAGAGCTGGTCTAAAACCTTCCCGGACACCTGATGTACCTGTGTTCCAAATTTCGTGATTGTAAATGTGACGGTGCGGATTTAGCAGACATACACACACACACACACTCAGCTTTATATATTAGACTAGCAGAAGGACCCGGCTTTGCACGGGTATATTTCATCTATTTCATTTAAAGGATTTCTGTCACCAGATTTAACCCTATTAAGCTAGCTGACATTAGCGATGTGCTAATGTCAGCTAAACCTAACTAGCCTATTCCTACTTTTATCTATGCCCCTTTACACCAGAAATCTAGCGCTCGCATCTGTCTGCCAGCCCTGTGCTCTGGTGAAATCTCACGCCGTTCAACATTTGGCGCAGGCGCGGTGAGGGAAAGAGTCTCGCAGGCTGCCAGCTTCCTCACCGCGCCTGCGCCAAATACTGAACAGTGTGAGATTTCACCAGAGCACAGGGCTGGCAGACAGATGCGAGCGCTGCCTGGCCCTGTCACTCAGGACTTGGAGGGAGGCAACAAAGGTGGGAGAACGGAGCCTCTAGGAGCAGGAACAACGCCCACCCCCCGGCTCCTAGAGGCTAATTAGCATATTATAAAAGTTAGATTTCTGGTGTAACGGGGGCATAGATAAAAGTAGGAATAGGCTAGTTAGGATTAGCTGACATTAGCATATCGCTAATGTCAGCTAGCTTAATAGGGTTAAATCTGGTGACAGAATCCCTTTAATGCAGCGTCCGCCCCTTTATTAGTGACCTCCACAGTACCCTGTGTCGTTAACAGTGATTTCCACAATAACTCTCCCCCTTAACAGTGACCTCCGCAGAGCTCCGTTCCCTTAAAATGTGATCTCCACAACACCCCGCCCCTTTACAGTGACCTCTACAGCACCCCCCCTTAACATTGACCTCCATAGCGGACTATCCCCTTTTAACAGTGACCTCCACAGCATCCCGCCCGCTTAACAGTGACCTCCACAGCAGCCCGCCCCTTTAACAGTGACCTCCACAGCATTCCACCCCCTTAACACTGACCTCCACAGTGGCAGCCCCTTTATTAGTGACCTCCACAGTACCCCATTTTCTAAACAGTGATTTCCACAACACCCCATCTCCTTAACAGTGGCCTCTACAGCAATCTGCCACTTAACACTGACCTCCATAGCAGCCCGCCCCTTTAACAGTGACCTCCACAGTGGCCACCCCTTTATTAGTGACCTCCACAGTACCCCATTTCCTTAACAGTGATTTCCACAACACCCCGTCCCCTTAACAGTGACCTCTACAGCAATCTGCCCCTTAACACTGACCTCCATAGTGGACCGTCCCCTTAACTGTGACCTCCACAGCAGCCTGACCCTAGGATGGCCAGACAGTCCGGCTTTCAGACTCCCTGTCCTCAGTCAGGCGCAGGGCCTGGACGGACACAGGGATGTCCTTTTGAATAGCTCACTCTCAGACAGCAGCACTGTGCTGTGTGAGCTGCAGGGAGAAAGTCACCCTCCCTCCTATCCCTGCAGCTGATAGAAGTTGATTTTTACCTTCATATTTTCAATCCCCATCAGCTGCGGAGTGGGAGGATGTGTGGCCTAACTGGGCCAGGGCATGGCTTAGCAGGACCTGGGGGCAGGTTTTTTTAGTCCGTCTTTTGAGGGTGGCCTGAATGGCCACCCTACCTGCCCCCTGGACTGTGACCTCCACAGCACTCCGCTCCCTTAACAGTGTCATCCACAGCGCCCTCCCCTTTTAAAGCTGACCTACGGCAGTGAAGAAAAATGGCTGGTTGTTATGGAAACCTGGTTTAAAACTGTGTGTATGTGGAGACTAAGGGCCTGAGAGCTTCTATTGGCTAAGGGTCATGTGACCATGCTTCTATTGGCTAATGCATTTTTTGTGACGATCTCAGGAACGGTACGTGCTAAAGAGCTGAGACCCAGTCTAAAACCTTCCCGGACACCTGATGTACCTGTGTGCCAAATTTCGTGATTGTAAATGTGACGGTGCAGATTTCCTTAGCGGACATACACACATACACTCAGCTTTAAATATTAGAAGAGATATATATATATATATATATATATATATATATATATATAATGGAAAAAGGCGGGTATCTGTTTTTTTACATATTTTTAAAACTTTATTCAACTGTTTTTCCTCTTTTCTTTTAGCCGTCTTAGGGGACTTGAATCTAAGATCGTATGTATAATGCTCTGTAATACTTATTTGCGGCATTGCAGCTGTGAGATTGTGAAACAGCTCTCATTGTTCACTCTGTGTATAATTGTCATTCTGAGTTTTGACCACAAGAGGCTGCTGTTTCTCCACACTGCTAACAGACTGCAAGCTTTTGCATATTCATGGAAGGTGGAGCTGAGCTGCAGAAGCAAGAAACAGGTAGCAGGAGAGCAGACATCTTGCAAGAGACTGTGTGTAAACTAAATCTGCTGCTCACATCCAGGGTGTCAGTGCGTCCTAGAGCTTCAGGAACGGCAGCTGAGTAATCACCGTCCAGTACAGATCCTGTCCGGAGGAAAAGGAATTGTTTTTCAGGAATGCTGATAGGAGCTGAGGAACGGAGAACTACCTCACCTGCAGTACCTCATGGTTGCTAAAAGGACTTGTCGTTGTTCAGTTGGAAGGCATCATCGGATACAGATCAAGACCAGGGTCAGAAATATTGTGCACGCACCGCCTAGTGATGTTTGGTGCCTAAAGATTAGGCCTGTAGTTAGCCAGTCATGGTCATTGCAGTGTATCAGGCCAAAAATGTTGCTACCGTTAGTACAAGGACTCTGCTACTTAAAGAGACATTGCATACTGAGAGCAATCTTCCATAACTACAAACCTGTTTAGTGTCCTCATTAAGGAAGTAACATTTGCACACGTGTTATCATACCGGTTATGTAAAGGGGAGGGGGAAAATATTGTATAGAAGTGATACATTTGTAAGCTGCTGTGCTGTACCGCAGATGACCTCAAACTAAGCATACACACAATCGTTCGCGTTCTGCAAAGGATAATAACAGGTACAGTGGGACAGTTCTACAGTCGTGGCCAAAAGTTTTGAGAATGACATAAATATTGGAAATTGGAAAAGTTGCTGCTTAAGTTTTTATAATAGCAATTTGCATATACTCCAGAATGTTATGAAGAGTGATCAGATGAATTGCATAGTCCTTCTTTGCGATGCAAATTAACTTAATCCCAACTTTCCACTGCATTTCATTGCTGTCATTAAAGGACCTGCTGAGATCATTTCAGTAATCGTCTTGTTAACTCAGGTGAGAATGTTGACTAGCACAAGGCTGGAGATCATTATGTCAGGCTGATTGGGTTAAAATGGCAGACTTGACATGCTAAAAGGAGGGTGATGCTTGAAATCATTGTTCTTCCATTGTTAACCATGGTGACCTGCAAAGAAACGCGTGCAGCCATCATTGCGTTGCATAAAAATGGCTTCACAGGCAAGGATATTGTGGCTACTAAGATTGCACCTCAATCAACAATTTATAGGATCATCAAGAACTTCAAGGAAAGAGGTTCAATTCTTGTTAAGAAGGCTTCAGGGCGTCCAAAAAGTCCAGCAAGCGCCAGGATCGTCTCCTAAAGAGGATTCAGCTGCGGGATCGGAGTGCCACCAGTGCAGAGCTTGCTCAGGAATGGCAGCAGGCAGGTGTAAGCGCATCTGCACGCACAGTGAGGCGAAGACTTTTGGAAGATCGCCTGGTGTCAAGAAAGGCAGCAAAAAAGCCACTTCTCTCCAAACAAAACATCAGGGACAGATTGATCTTCTGCAGAAAGTTTGGTGAATGGACTGCTGAGGACTGGGGCAAAGTCATATTCTCCGATGAAGCCTCTTTCCGATTGTTTGAGGCATCTGGAAAAGGCTTGTCCGGAGAAGAAAAGGTGAGCGCTACCATCAGTCCTGTGTCATGCCAACAGTAAAGCATCCCGAGACCAATCATGTGTGGGGTTGCTTCTCATCCAAGGGAGTGGGCTCACTCACAATTTTGCCCAAAACAACAGCCATGAATAAAGAATGGTACCAAAACACCCTCCAACAGCAACTTCTTCCAACAATAGTTTGGTGAAGAACAATGCATTTTCCAGCACGATGGAGCACCGTGCCATAAGGCAAAAGTGATAACTAAGTGGCTCGGGGACCAAAACGTTGACATTTTGGGTCAATGGCCTGGAAACTCCCCAGATCTTAATCCCATTGAGAACTTGTGGTCAATCCTCAAGAGGCAGGTGGACAAACAAAAACCCACTAATTCTGACAAACTCCAAGAAGTGATTATGAAAGAATGGGTTGCTATCAGTCAGGAATTAGCCCAGAAGTTGATTGAGAGCATGCCCAGTCGAATTGCAGAGGTCCTGAAAAAGAAGGGCCAACACTGCAAATACTGACTCTTTGCATAAATGTCATGTAATTGTCGATAAAAGCCTTTGAAACTTATGAAGTGCATGTAATTATATTTCACTACATCACAGAAACAACTGAAACAAAGATCTAAAAGCAGTTTAGCAGCAAACTTTGTGAAAACGAATATTTGTGTCATTCTCAAAACTTTTGGCCACGACTGTAGTTGTGTCCGCCAATAGGCAAATTACGGCAAACTGTCTTGGTATCCACAAGGGGGACATCTTGCTGTGCAGCACAGGGGTTCTCATCTGCGACTGAGTGCATGTAACCTGATTCTTTGTTCATTTCAGGGTTTTGTTTAATACCTTGTTACAGTAAAAATAAATCTGATTCACAAAATCTGGTGTCAAAGTTGCTTTCCTCGTTCGTGACTTCGCTGTATCCTGGGGAGCCCACCCCGGTACACGGCTTACACAGACAGAAGCAGGATGTTGAATAGAGACCAGGACATAACAGGCCTAGGTGCTACATCTACTCGGCACCACAGGACTGAGTTTGCAGGGTGCCGATAGAACAGAAGAAACTCACTCTCAGATGCCACAGTCGCTATTAAACGCAGCCCCCGATGGATTAAACTGACGAGTTATCTCCAATCAAAGCATTTAGAGCTGGGTGCCGGATATATCTTTACCCACAAACAGGGAAACAGCCTCAAAAGTGTCACTGGGCATGCGCCGAGCCCAGTGACGTCTTCTTATCGCTGTTGCCCTCAGGAGCGGTTGGATTGCACAGGCAGTAGGCGGTACTGCGCCTGCGCGAGATTTCAGCCGGACGAACTGAAGATTCCAGGTGCGTGGCTTGAATGAATAAACTGACGTAGCAGAGGGGGTGGCACCATTAAACTAGGCTGTGGGACGATACTGCATAGCGAGGAGGCGTGCTTGGGCTCTAAATAAAGGCGGTCTAGGCACTGCAGGGGGGCATTACTGGGCTCGAAGGGTGAAGAATAACGCCCCTCTGGGCACCTTCAGGGTTCATTTGCATCAGGCCTCCTGCACACGACAGTATTTTTTCACGGTCCGCAAAACGGGGTTCCATTGGTCCGTGATCCGTGACCGTTTTTTCGTCCGTGGGTCTTCCTTGATTTTTGGAGGATCCACGGACATGAAAAATGAAAAAAAATCAAGTCAAGTTTGCCATTGAAATGATAGGAAAAAACGGACACGGATCACGGACGCGGATGACAATCTTGTGTGCATCCGTGATTTTTCACGGACCCATTGACTTGAATAGGTTTATTCACCAAGAAAGATACAATGTTTCGACTTCCTACAGTCTTGTTGGCTTGACAAAGACTGTAGGAAGTGGAAACGTTGCATCTTTCTTGGAGAATAAACCTATACAACCAATTCAAAGAAGACAGTGAGCGCCGCTGAATTCTTCTCTTCATTTGAGGTAGAAGGTAACCACCGTCTCCTCCTGCTTGAGATTCATAGAGATCAATGTAACTGGCAGCTGGGATATAGCTACATGAGAAGAACAGTAAGGTGTATACTGTACATGGATGCATATGAGGCCTAAGGCTACTTTCACACTAGCACATTTGCTGGATCCAGCAGGTTTCATCAAAAACGCTTCCGTTAGGGTACTTTCGCACTAGCGTTTTTGTTTTCCGGTATTGAGTTCTGTCACATGAGCTCAATACCGGGAAAAAACTGATCAGTTTTATCCTAATACGTTTTGAATGGAGAGCATTTCGTTCAGGATGCATCAGTTCAGTCCTTTTACGTTTTTTTGCATGCTGCAGTTTTATCTTCGGCCACAAATACTGAACACTTGCCGGCATTAATTTACATTGAAGTGTATTAGTGCCTGATCCGGCATTAAGTGTTCCGGCAAAAAGGATACTGCTTTTCGGTCAGACCTTTAAAAATGCCCAAAAAAATTCATTTTTCCCGATGACACCGGAGAGACAGATCCAGTATTGAAATGCTTTTGTCAGACAGATCCGCCTGACAAATGCCATCAGTTTGCGTCCGGATTGCCGGATGCCAGAATCCTCTGCCGCAAGTGTGAAAGTACCCTTACTGATAGTACAACCATCTGCATCTGTTATGAACGGATCCGGTTGTATTATCTTTAACGTAGCCAAGACGGATGAACTCCATTAAAAGTCAATGGGGGAATGGATCCGTTTTCTATTGTGTCAGAGTTAAACGGATCCGTCCCCATTGACTTGCATTGTGGGTCATGACGGGTCAGTCTTGCTCCAAACCCCATGATGGAAAGAAAACCGCAGCTTGCTGCGGTTTGCTCTCCGGTATGGAAACGCAATCAAATAGAACGGAATGCTTTTTGGAGTATTCCGTTCCGCTTAGTTACGTTTTGTCCCCATGGACAATGAATGGGGACAAAACTGAAGCGTTTTTCTCCGGTATTGAGATCATATGACAGAAACACTAGTGTGAAAGGAGCCTACAAGAGATTGTCCAGCAGGATTGCATTTTTTTTATATATGGAACAGAATTATATATGGAACAGAATATGGAACGGAATTATCTTACCACTAGTCCCCAATGCTGTTGTTCTGACACTTACGGGTCCCCGCTGCTCTCCACTTCCTTGTCCCAACTCGAAATGCTACGCCAGTCACTAGCTGAGCAGGCATCTCCTGCTATTTCTGGTGTGTTGAGCCAGGACCAGGAAGTGGAGAATAGCAGGGATGCTGTAAGAAAGAGTGCTGGGGGATCGGTGAGGAATAATGCTGATTAGTTTAACCCAGGCATGCGCAACCTGCAGCCCTCCAGCTGTTGCAAAACTACAACTCTCAGCATGCCCGGACAGCCTACAGGTATCTGCCTACAGCAGGGTATTGTGGGAGTTGTGGTTTTACAACAGCTGGAGGGCCGCAGGTTGAGCATGCCTGGTTTAACCCATTCTGCTATAATATATATATATATATATATATATATATATATACACAGACAATACATAAACTACATTACCCAGCAATTAAAATTTTTTGAAAAGGCACAAGATCAGGTATGCAAAGGTCTGCCATTTTATTGGCTAAGGCAAATAAACATTTGGTCACCAATACCAGATCATGTTTCAGGCTCTTCAGGGAAGCATGTTCATGCACTTTCAGAAGGAAGATTCTCACATTGTGATGTCCATCAGGGGGTATCCAAAATAAAAGGACGACTGTCTGGGTGGTCAGATGACAGAAAGAACAGCACAACTAATTGATATTCTAGAAACAGGAGACGTTTGAAGCACAAGTGAACTTGCAGGAGGAATACTGCACATAATGTTTTGGGAGAACAGTCAAACTTTTAATGTTTGGCTGGAGGTATGCTTTAACTCTTCTTGGCTAATCGCAGTAGTTTGAGATGACTCTTGGAGACCTCGTCAGTGGGCCAGATGAAACTACCGCTATGGCTTCTTACCTGCAGAAGCTGAACAACATCTGATGCCAGAAACTATAGAGAGGACAGAAGGCTACGTCCACTGCGCAAATTCTTGTGCCAGCGTATGCCAGCTCAGCTCCCATTCACATAAATTCACTGAGCTGCAGTACCCAACATGACCACTACAAAGTGCATGGAGCGGTCTGCTTCTGGCTCCGTCAATTGTATTTTTTCTGGCGACTACCCAAAACAGCTGATTGGTGGTGGCATTGGTTTTCTGATCCTCTCCAATCTGATACTGATGATCTATCCAGAGGATCGGTCATCTTATCTGTGTCCTGGAAAGCCCCTTTAACTGGAGTAATTTTATATACTACTATACTTTACTGCGTAGAGTTCATGCACTGATGTACTGTTCTATACCAGAGTCTACATCCAATAGTCTGCTGAGAATGTCTTAAGGTAGAACTTACATCCATGTTTCATGTTTCCTGATAGACCAGCAACAGCTTGAAGATCTTCAGCTACTGCATGGTATGGCTTCTTGAGCATTTTTTTCTAACCTGCTGGAAGTTACAAAACTTGCCTAAAACCACTCTTGTCCATAAGCTGCGACCAGGACCGCAGTTCAGCCCAACTGAAGTGAATGGAGCTGAACTGCAATACTAAACAGAGCCAATGAACAAAAGTAGCGCTGTATTGTGAGAAAAACATTTTACTATTTCTATCTACTTACCCGTCCACGCTCGTGCAGCAAGTCTGGCCTCTCTAATGTGGCACCACCAGCGTCATTCTATGACTGTGGCATCCAGTTCAGCTGACAGTGGGGTTGATCGGCCTATTAGGGATGCCGGGCCAATTAGGTTCAGCGCTGGCACCATGTGCTTCCACTTGGTGGGGTATTTAAACAGGCAACTGCTGACCATAGTTCTTCCTGTCTCACAAGCTTTGGTGTATGTTCTCTAGATCTCTGGTCTGCTGCCTGTTTGTGACCTCGCCTCTATCTGCTGACTTTGCCTCTTAAGTTATCTCCTTGTGCTGCCCCTATCGGTTACTTGACTCTGTGTTTGTCTCTTGTTTTGGTTCTGATGTGACTCTCTGGTTTTGATTTAGGCTTGTAATTGGTTTTGCTCTTTGATTACAACTAGGTCTGATCCAGTCTGTCTGACTACTCCTTCACCCCCCTTTCTTAAGTTCAGCCAGATTAAGGACCATCGCCCAGTTGGGGGCTACCTTTTAGGGCAGATCGTCTATGTGGTGTGGGTGGAATTTAGAGCTGCACTGTTCTCTACGTGACAAAGGGGTTTTTCTGTGAGTACAATATTGATGTCCTATCCTCTAGACAGGTCAGCAATATTAGATCAGCGGGTGTCTGATTAGCTGTTTGAAGAGGCCACAGTGCTCTATTAAGTCCTACAACCTCTTTTTAGTCCAGTGCCATCACGTTCATCAGTAACATGGCCTAGCCATGGCTCAGTCCCATTCAAGGCTCCAATACCAAGCACAGCCAAGATACAATGAACAGTGCTGTGCTTGGTATGCTATAAAGAGACGGAATTGCTCATCTAAGCGCTGCAGCCCTTTCAAACAGCTGATCACTGGAGGTGCTGGGAATCAGACCCCCACTGATCTGATACTGATGACCTATCCTGAGGATAGGCCACCAATTTTGTACTCCTGGAAAACCATTTAAGACACAAGTGGTTGTATTATGTATATCCCAAGAATAGTGTTGAGCAAACTTGTGTTTTAAAGTTTCCAAAGTTCTGGTTATCAAAAGATTCCACTACCACGGACCATAACGGAATTCGGAATCCATAATGGGATCCTTCGATAACCCAAACCTAAACTTTGGATGCCGAACATAAAACACACAAAGTTCGCTCAACGCTACCCAAGAACTTTCTAGTTACTGATCCTGAAAGGTAAGATGCCCGCTCATACCAACCTGCACAAGTGTCTAAATCACCATACACATAAAAACATGTAAAAGAAAACATACATATGGCGTACGGGTTTGTAAAAGTCATTCAAGAGAAGAAATAATAAGAAGTCACTTTAATGACACAGAAATGGTAAAGAAGTCCGGAAAGGAGGACAAAAGAGAATACAGACTGACATGTCATCGCAGGACTGATATGACCGACTGCTGTAAATTACAATTGAACTCTCAAAATGGCTGTCCCCACAATACTTGGGAGCTAGCGTTTTGTTTAGGTAAAATTAAAAGTAACTGTTCGGGCCAAGTTCACACCACAGTTATTTGGTCAGTTGTTTCCATCAGTGATTGTCAGCCAAAACCAGGTGCGGGTCAAAAACACAGAACAGGTGCCGATCTTTCCATTATACCTTATCTCTGTGTAGGTTTCAATATTGGTTTTGCTCACAATAACTGATATAAATAACTGACCAAGTGTGAATGCAGCCTAAGGGCTCTTTCACACCTGCGTTATTGTCTTCCGGCATAGAGTTCCGTCGTCGGGGCTCTATGCCGGAAGAATCCTGATCAGGATTATCCTAATGCATTCTGAATGGAGAGTAATCCGTTCAGGATGCATCAGGATGTCTTCAGTTCCGGTACGGAACGTTTGTTGGCCGGAGAAAATACCGCAGCATGCTGCGCTTTTTGCTCCGGCCAAAAATCCGGAACACTTGCCGCAAGGCCGGATCCGGAATTAATGCCCATTGGAAGGCATTGATCCGGATCCGGCCTTAAGCTAAACGTCGTTTCGGCGCATTGCCGGAGCCGACATTTAGCTTTTTCAGAGTGGTTACCATGGCTGCCGGGACGCTAAAGTCCTGACAGCCATGGTAAGTGTAGCGGGGAGCGGGGGAGCAGTGTACTTACCGTCCGTGCGGCTCCCCGGGCGCTCCAGAGTGACGTCAGGGCGCCCCAAGCGCATGGATCACGTGATCGCATGGATCACGTCATCCATGCGCATGGGGCGCTCTGACGTCATTCTGGAGCGCCCCGGGAGCCGCACGGACTGTAAGTACACTGCTCCCCCGCTCCCCGCTCCTACTATGGCAACCAGGACTTTAATAGCGTCCTGGGTGCCATAGTAACACTGAAAGCATTTGGAAGACGGTTCCGTCTTCAAATGCTTTCAGTACACTTGCGTTTTTCCGGATCCGGAGTGTAATTCCGGCAAGTGGAGTACACGCCGGATCCGGACAACGCAAGTGTGAAAGAGGCCTAACAGATAGTACTCCACAGACAGAGAACCAATCAGAATAGAAACGCGCAAAAAATGTCTTTGGCAGCTGAACTTGTAAAAGTCCCAGCTGGACCTTCACTGCAGACTGCTGGCAATTCATTCAGAACTTTTAGCAGGAATAATAAAGGAATGACACAACCTAGAGCCATAAGAATAGATATTGTTATTACATGAGGAATGCAACAGAAATGTCAGGTGAGGCGACAGGTCCTGTTCTATATAGATAATAGATATGACGATACTATAAAATTTGTGGTAACATTGATCGTACCTACCCCCTCACATGTACAGTGTACAAATAACCATATCAAAATGTACCTAATTGTAAGCACCATACAATATAGTCTCCAGATAACAGCTGCTCAGATAACAATGCCATACAAAATTCATAGTGGTCAGGCCTCAGATATCAGGCCATCTGGGGTGCAGGGATTGCTGATGTGTCCTGTGTAGGGATGAGCGAACTTCAGGCCAGCCTAATGGACGGACTATGCTGGCCACAGACTTCTATTATGACAGAATGCATAGCGGAATGCCTCTAAAGGCCTTCCGTTATGAATTCCATCAGTGAATTGCGTTACGGTCCGTGGTAACGGAATCCATAACGCAATTCAGCTTATACCCGAACCCGAACTTCAAAAACTGAAGCTTGCTCATCCCTAGTCCTGTGCAACCACAAAGGTGTCATACCCCTAAGACCAGCCATGTTTCTAAATTATTATGACTTAAGATTAGATATATTTAAAGGGGTTGTCCCATGATTAAAAACATGTTTACCAGGCATAATATAGCACATGACAATCAAGATAGAACCAGCCCTGTACCTCCCATGGATCTAGAGCTTCCCCCCATTCATTGCTCTGCTAGATTTATATCAAGCTGGCAGCTCATGGGTCTGTCCATTCTGCTGCAGCTCTCTCCCTCACCCAGCTCAGGGCCATGTCCTTTCTGCTGCAGCTCTCTCCCTCACCCAGCTCAGGGCCATGTCCTTTCTGCTGCAGCTCTCTCCCTCACCCAGCTCAGGGCCATGTCCTTTCTGCTGCAGCTCTTTCCCTCACCCAGCTCAGGGCCATGTCCTTTCTGCTGCAGCTCTCTCCCTCACCCAGCTCAGGGCCATGTCCTTTCTGCTGCAGCTCTCTCCCTCACCCCGCTCAGGGATATGTCCTTTCTGCTGCAGCTCTCTCCCTCACCCAGCTCAGGGCCATGTCCTTGCTGCTGCAGCTCTCTCCCTCACCCAGCTCAGGGCCATGTCCTTGCTGCTGCAGCTCTCTCCCTCAACCAGCTCAGGGGGGTGTCATTTCTGCTGCAGCTCTCTACAAATAGGGGCCCACCGAGAAAGGGGGGGGGGGGGATATGCTCGATAATATATTATTGAGCATATTCCCCCCCCCCCTTTCTCGGAGGGCCCCTATTTGTGTTGAATCTCTGAATATTAGTGAGGCAGTTCTATCTGAGCCTCATTCACATATTTGCTGCAGCTCTCTCCCTCAAACAGCTTAGGTGTGTGTCATTTATGCTGCAGCTGTCTCCCTCAACCAGCTCAGGGGTGTGTCATTTCTGCTGCAGCTCTCTCCCTCTATCAGCTCAGGGGCGTGTCATTTCTGCTGCAGCTCCCTCCCTTTCACAGCTCAGTGTCCGTGTCCTTTCTCAGGAGAATGTCCTTTCTGCGTCAGCTCTCTCCATTTAGCTGTCACAGCTTATAACAGTCGTTACAGCTGATAGCAGTTGAAAGATGAAACTGAGCACATGTGTCCACCTCAGCGATGTGACTGAGGTGGACAGAGAAATAAGGAATAGAACAAACAGCAGATGGCGCTATACAGATACATTTTATTGAATAACTCAGTGGCTATACTAAATTTACCGGTTTGAAAGACGTAAATTATTTTTCATGGGACAACCCCTTTAAGCCCTTTATACAGAATTCAAAGGGTTCACAAACATTTTCTCACAACTGTATACCACTTGTATTTGACGGCTGGTTCCTCGGGGGCGGGGGGGCTATGAAACTCTGACAGGCACATAGACTCCCATTGATGCTACCTTCTCTATACATGTTAGAAAATACAAAAAAGAGAGACTCAGAAACACAAAGTCCCATAAAAGTTCTCTCCTTCCCACCCATCGTTCCACCAAATTAAGCTCATTAATAATCAAAGCTTCCTCTTCTTGTTTGTCAGGACTGGAGGTAATGAAGACATGTATTAGTAGGCTATTGTTTCTGTGGAGGCTTACAGTACTTATTGGCCTGCAGTGATTGAGCTGATTAGAACACACAGTCCATCCCTACGTTAATGGGTTCTACCATCACTTTCTGATTGAGAGGGTCTCACTGACGATCACAAATGGAGCTCCACTGCACAAACCAAAGGGACCACAGTCCTCCACATCAGTAAGGCCTCTTGCATACGAACGCTTCAATTACTGTTCAATTAGGGGCCAGATGTTCCGTTCTGAAAAAAACGGATGTCATCCGTATTTTTTGCGGATCCGTTTTTTGTGGACCGCAAAATACTGAATAAGCCACACGGTCGTTTGCAGGAGGCCTAAGGGTCTGAGAGGTAAAATTCACACTGTACAGAACATTGCACCATATTGGAGCGATGTGCACATGCACTAACAAATTGAGAAGACCCGCTAACTGATAGTTATAAGGGGAGTCTCAATTTTCTTTTTTACTTTTAATTTAGTTCTACTTGACTTATTCTCTTTTTCTTGTGACTTATTTTCTAGAATACAAAATACTGGTATAATGTAGAAGAGACTTCTGGGCAAATCAGAGAACCAGCAGGAACTTCGTAAAAGGGAACCTGTCACATTGAAAATGCAGTGCAATCTGCAGGCAGCATGTTATAGAGCAGGAGGATATTGATATATAGTTTTATGTGAAAAGATTCTGTATAAATTATAATTTATGCAATTAACCCTTTAGTGACCACCCATACGTGTTTTTACGGCGGTCACTAAGGGGCTTAGGCTGGACAGCGGGGACCCGGCTCTCACATGAAAGCCGCGGTCATGCTCTAACAAACCCTACCAGCAGGTTTTTTTTCAATGAAAAAAACAGCAAAAAATAAATAAATCTCCCCCATATGTTTGGTATCACCCCGTCCGTAACGACCCACACTACATAAATACCATGTAAATTATCCCCTACGATGAACACCATAAAAAAAAATAAAAAAATGACAGAATTGCTCATTTATACTTAGTTGCCACTGAAAAAACTTAATAACAAGTGATCAAAAAGCATCATTTACTCCAAAATGATAGCAATTAAAACTACAAGTCGTCCCGCAAAAATCAAGCCCTCGGACAACTCCATAGAAAGAAAAATAAAAAATTTATTAAACATTAGCGTTAAATTTATAACATACAACTCAGTGGCAGTATTGCTGTTTTTCCTATCTCCCTCCCAGAAAGAGTTAATAAAAGTTAATCAGAAAGTTATGTGTACCTCAAAACGGCACCATTAAAACCTACAACTTGTCCCGCAAAAAACAAGCCCTCATACAGCTACATAGACGGAAAAATAAAAAAGTTATAGCTATTGGAAAGCGAACGGAATGTAAAAAGGAAGAAAAATGCTTGGTCAGTAAGGTCTAAAACAAGCTGGTCACTAAGGGGTTAAACCCATGCTTTTTCTAATGCTCGAGTCCAGTGGGCTGTCCTATTAAGAGCCTTCCCAGTGTAAGCATCCAAAGAGATAGGCGTCAATTAGGACCGCCCACTGGACTCCTAGCATGGGGAGAGCAGGGATGTAAATGAATGACACAAGTAATTTTGAAAATGTTAGTATATATCAATCTGCTCAGCTCCTCCTGCTCTATAACATGCTGACTAAAAACACTATTAAAGGGCGTCTGTCTGCAGACTTGTACCTATGACACCGGCTCACTTGTTACATGTGCACTTGGCAGCTGAAGACATCTGTGTTGGTCCCATGTTCATATGTGCCCGCATTGCTGGGAAAAATGATGTTTTAATATATGCAAATGAGTCTCTAGGAGCAACAGGGGCGTTGCCATTACACCTAGAGGCTCTGCCTTTTAATTGACAGCACCAGGCATGATGACGTTTTCACTGCCTGGCCTTGTCAAAGTGCAGAGGGCGTGGCAGTTGCAGAGAGAGCTCAGAGTCTAGGTGTAAAGTCAACGCCCCCGTTGCTCCTAGAAGTTTATTTGCATATAATAAAACATAATTTTTCCCAGTAATGCGGACACATATGGACATGGGACCAACACAGATGTCTTCAGCTGCCAAGTGCACATGTAACAAGTGAGCCGGTGTCATAGGTACAAATCTGCTGACAGATCCCCTTTAAATGACAATGCTATAGTAGCCCAGTAATAATACAATTGCCAACCCCTAGAGGCATAAACCTGGACAACATGTGCAAAGTAGAAAATACCCACTAAGGAGGGAGTCTAACCTCTCCATGGTGAGTATTTTTAATTGTTTTTCTTTGCACATGTTTGACAGGTTTATACCTCTAGGGGTTGGCATTTAGAATATTACTGCGCTTTTAGGTATTCATCCACTACTAGTCTTTCTTTATAGGCTTTTAATGACCGGTATATTTATTGTCTTGGTTTGTTATATACCATTTTCGGCAATGTGCATTTTTATTGGAGGGGATGTCCTTTTCATTGTATGGATTTTGCCACATTTTAAAGCTTTTTAATATATTTGTTAACCAATAAAGTATATACATTTTTCTTTGTATGGTGTACAGTATAGTTTTTTTTCCTTTTCTTTGTTGTGCCATTCCTCTGTCATGCCTCCTGGAAATATATGAAAAAAATGACAATTGGGAGTTACTATTCCATTTAGGCCTCTTGCGCATGTTGCCGTTCCGTGCATTGGGGACCAGAAATGCACCACCACTGCACGGGCAATATCGGTGCACTACTTTTTTTGCGTTGCGGAAGTACGTACGGAAACACTCCGTAGTTCTTCTGTGGGGTTCCATGCCTCCAGTCTGCACAAGACCTTCTGGATTACGGACCCATTCAAGTGTATGGGTCCACATTCATGATGTGGGGTGCACACGGGCGGTGCCTGCATATTGCAATGGCCGTGTGCCTTAGCGGTGTTCCTTCTCCGTCTGGTACTGTCTAATCAGTGCCGAGTGTGTATACGGACACATGCTGTTGACAAGGGGAATGGTAACACCCAGTCGTCAGTTTAGTCATACGTTTCCAGGAGGAGTAACAGAGGAATTATACTGAATTCTAATAAAAGAAGCTTAAAATGGGATAAATTGATATTTCATGAGGACTACAAATATTTACTAAAACAGGGGAGCTGAGGGGTCCTCTTTATGGAGCTGAGGCACCCATAGGCGATCCATATAGTTCTATAGGTGAATCCACAGTGCAGCTGCCTGGAATGTTCCAAAGGCAAATCATTATGGGTCACATTGTAAATATGAGGCGGACGGGTTACAAACTTTACTGTGGACGATAAGTATAAAACTGTGCTCTCATGTGAAACGAGCCATAATTGAATGTTGTTCAACAGCAAAATCAAAGGAAATTGTGTTTAACGTTTTTACTTTTTTGTCTCTTTTTTTTCTAGATTTTATTTTTTTTAGCAATTCTCACTTTGGTAAATCCAGACTGCAACAACCATGAGGCTCGCTGCACGGTGTACCCTGCGATAGGAAACAAGGGGTTAATCTGCATCCACGTATTCCCTTTAAAACAATGCACTTTAAGAAATATACAGCATTTTACAAGAACACAAAAAAATACAAATAAAGGTAAAAAAAAATAATCAGGAATGACAAAGAGGAGGACGCTAAGCCTAAAAACAGTTTAGAAACAGATCGACAGGACCAGAACCGATGTCAGACCCAAGAACTGTTATGTGGATGAGGGATGTCATCTGTACATTGTGCGGGCTCGTCCTCCTGCCTCCTTCAGCCACCACGGTCCTGGGATGAAGTCAGGGGCGGTGAGGACACGAGGTCTTAGTAGAATGGCACAGTGTATGTCCTGGAGAGCTGGCTGAGCCCGGGAAGGCTACAACATGTCCCATGTGTGATGTAGCCTCCGGAGGTGTGCTGAGACCCTACAGAAATCCACACCACGCTCCTGAGCATTAGGTGGGCAGCGGGTCATCGTCTCCTTTACTGCATTTACATTTGCAGCACAAAACAAATGGTGTGGCCAGTAAGAGGAACGGAGAGGCTACCAGCAGCAGGAGGCCAAAACCTGCAAATATCCCGACCACCTGTAAAGGAAAAATACACATTAATAGAACGCAGAATAGTTGTTCTGTAAAATCTATCTATTATCTATCTCATATCCATCTATCATCTATCTATTGTAGGAAGGCGCAAGGGTCCGTCGTTGACAGAAGATATGTCACCGATGTTCCTGGCCTCTGTGAAATAAGAGCTGGTATTTTCAGGTGTCAGCGGCAGCTAATGCTGATTGACACTTTGCTATTTTAGTATGGCTGTAAAGCTGATCCTGGACAGCTCTTACTGGGAGTAGTCAAAGTGCTGGGCAGGTGACTACTCCCCACGTTCCAGGCCGGGTCTTGACTGGCCTATAAAAAACCCAGCCGGCAGAGTCAGCTGGGAGTAATTACCTCTCTCTGACAGAGGAGCTCTGGCAATTGCTGGTGTGGGAACTGAGCCCTGTGCTGGGCTGAAAAGCTGAGTCCTGTGTGTTGGGACAGCAGGCCACCTAAAGCCTGCATTTGGACTACTAGAGGCAGAACCGCTGACAAGGTGATGTTTTTTGTTATGCACGAACTTTCTACTCGGTGTGAACAAACAACAACCCTGCAAAGAGTGTTTTTGTTTGCCTTATGTGTGAATAAACACGGACATTTGAATTAAGAACTTGTACTTTGCTTCTGTACTGCACCCGCTTATCCCAACTACCAGAGCGAATCCCCCCCCAATTGGTGGAAAAAGCATGCATTGCAGTGAGGCTGGCATGAAGGCCAAAATATTTTTGTTTTTCCGGGCACGGTTGTATGTCTTACATCAAACCAGCGAGATTACAACCCGCGTCCCTCAACAAAATGGAAGCTGTCGTGAAAGCTCTCGTGGGGGCTAACTTGCAACAGCGGGAGGCTAATAAGCAACAGCAGGAAACAAACCAGCTGCTGTTACAACATGTGATGGCTTTACAAGCAGCAGGAGCATCCCAGAGTGTCTACGATGCCCGGAAAGCGGTCCGTGAGGCGATCTCCAAGATGACCCCCCCAGACGACATTGAAACCTATTTGGTAATCTTCGAGAAGGTAGCCATGCGAGAGAAGCTACCCCGGGAGCAATGGGCTGAGGTCGTCCCTCCGTTCCTGGCGTCTGGACCCCAGCAGGTGTATTTTGACTTACCGGATGATCAAGCGGCTGATTACTCGACAGTAAAGGGTGAGATCCTGGCGAAACTGGGGATGAATGTGTTGGTCCAGGCCCAGCGGGTGCATCAGTGGGAGTTTAACCCGGCTGAGCCCGCGAGGCCCCAGTATTATACCCTATTACACCTGTTGCAAAATGGCTGCAATCTGACGTGCTGAGTCCCACTGCTATGTTGGACAGTCTGTTGGCTGATGTGTTCTGGAGGTCTTTGCCGTACCCCCTCCAGCACTGGATCGGCCAGGTGTCTCCTGGTAATGCCCTTGAGATGGTGGACCTGGTGGAACACTATTAGGCTACCAGGAATTTGAAAGGGGATTTGTTTGGGAGGGGGCAGCCGAACCCCAGCAATGTCTATCCCAGACCCAGATACTTGTGCCAACCAAGCCCACCTGGGCTGTTCCCCCCCGTAGACCCGGCTCCGATAGTATGCTGGCGGTGTCAGGAGCCTGGCCACGTAAGGGCCGACTGTCCCCATCGGGGCGAACCCATGGAGACTAACTATGGATATCGCAACTCGTTGTATGCCAGGAAGCTGTGTGCATCAGGTATCCCAGAGACTATAGACCATAATCACCTGTGCCAGGTAGAAATGGGAGACACGCTGTCTTTATCCATTGGAGACGGCAAGTGGACCCATGATGTGGCCGTTGCCACCACTTTAACTTATGAACTAATAATTGGGAGAGACTTTCTGGGCTTCCCAGCCTTGTGGCTGTCTGTGAGAGTTGTTTATGGGGTAACTGTGAGGGATAACTTCAGCGGCGAAAGCTGGAGCAGGTGCACCATGTGAATTTGATAAAACCATGGAAAGATAGGGAGTCCTCTACTGAAGACAGCCCAAATCCAGGTTTTGTAGGAGAAAAGGTTCAGGCTCCTCGGTCTGATGCAAGAGAAGCAGTTGCCACAGTAAAAATTGCTGACAGCCTCTCCTCTAAACAGGCTCAGAAAGCCAGGGAGTTCATTAGTCGGAACACGGCTGTGTTCTCGGACCTCCCTGGATGCACTTTCATAATCCGGCATGACATTGTCACTGGGCCTCAGGCAAAAGTCCTGCGACAAGCCATCGCGGAGGAAGTGCTGCTAATGCTGCAACTAGACGTCATTGAGGAGTCCAAAAGTGAATGGGCCAGTCCGATAGTCTTAATACCCAAGCCGGACTGGACGTTACAGTTCTGTAACGATTTTCACAAGCTAAACGAAATCTCCAAGTTCAATGCGTATCCCATGCCCCAGGTAGATGAGCTTATCGAGAGGTTAGGACAAGCCCGATATTTTTCTGTTTTGGACCTCACGAAGGGCTACTGGCAGGTGCCCTTAACGGAGGCTGCCAAAGAGAAAACTGCCTTTGTCACCCCTGAGGGGCTGTATCAGTATAAAGTGTTATCCTTTGGTCTGCATGGTGCCCCCGCCACGTTCCAACGACTCATGGACATTGTACTTCGTCCACATCGTCGGTACGCGTTGGCTTACCTGGACGATATCGTCATCCACAGTACCGACTGGGAAAGTCATCTACCCAAAGTGCAGGCTGTAGTGGACTCCCTTAGGAAGGCTGGACTGACCGCTAACCCAAAGAAATGCGCGATAGTGTTAGAGGAGACTAAGTTCCTGGGGTACGTCATTGGACGTGGAGTTATCAAACCCAAAGTAAATAAAATAGAGGCGATTCGGAATTGGCCACGACCTGTCACCACAAGGCAAGTAAAGTCATTCCTGGGAATGGTGGGCTATTATATGAGGTTAGTTCCCCATTTTACCACTTTAGCGTCTCCGTTGACAGGGCTCTTGAAGGGACGGAAATCCGTGATGGTCCGCTGGAATGATCATGCGGAAGAGGATTTTTCCGCGTTGAAGTCGGTCCTGTGCGGGTCACCGGTTTTGGTGACGCCCGACTTCAAGAGGGAGTTTGTGGTACAGACCGATTCCTCGGAGCCGCAAACTCATCCCAGCCGAGACTAGGTACAGTATAGTGAAGAGAGAGTGCCTGGCCATCAAATGGGCACTCGAGTTTCTTCGCTATTATCTGTTGGGGAGACATTTTCGTCTGGTTACCGACCACTCCGCTCTCAAGTGGATGAGCCAGGCCAAAGAGAGGAATGTTTGGGTAACCAGATAGTTCTTGTCATTACAGAACTTCAAGTTCTCAGTGCAATACAGGGCAGGCCGCTTGCAGGGAAACACGGATGCCCTGTCCCGGGTACACTGTCTGGCAAGTGTTCACCCCCTCAGGGTTGAACAAAGGGGGGAGGTATGTAGGAAGGCGCAAAGGGTCCGACGTTGACGGAAGGTATGTGTCACCGAGTTTCCTGGCCTCGGTAAAGTAAGAGACTGTATTTTCAGGTGTCAACGGCAGCTAACGCTGATTGAAACTTTGCTATTTTAGTATGGCCTATAGCTGATCCGGGACGGCTCTTACTGGGAGTAGTCAAAGTGCTGGGTGGGTGACTATTTCCCACGGACATTTGAATTACGAACTTGTACTTTGCCTCTGTACTGCACCCGCTTATCCCAACTACCAGAGCGAATCCCCACACTATCTATCATCTATCTATCTAATATCTAACTATCAAATATCTATCTATTGATCTATCCATCCATATGCTGCTAGCTTGATATGGATGTTATATATATGCAGATTCTCTAATGATAGAGACACACAGTGGCTTTACCCGACACTCAGATGCAATAGAGCTGAAAACTGCACCAGTTTTGGTTTTTGCTGCAAATCAATGTGCTTGTCGAATTGATTCTTAATGTCTACGTAGATTTCTAAGGGTTCATGCACACGAACGTATTTTCTTTAGATGTCTGTTCCGTTTTTTTTGCGGACCGTATACAGACCCATTCATTTCAAGGGGTCCGCAAAAAAAACAAATTACTCCATGTGCATTCTGTTTCCGTATGTCCGTATTTCCGTTCCGAAAAAAATAGAACATGTCCTATTATTGTCCGCATTACGGACAAGGATAGGACTGTTCTATTAGGGGCCAGCTGTTTCGTTCCACAAAATATGGAATGCACATGGACGTCATCCATATTTTTGGCGGATCCATTTTTTGCGGACCGCAAAATACATACAGTTGTGTGCATGAGCCCTAAAACTGATGTTTTTGCAGTAAAATCACATGTCGGCACGGTGGCTGTTATTGTGTATCTCTGCCCTCAATCTGGAGAAAAGAAGATGAGATAATTTCAAATGACCTAGAGAAAACATTTGACACTAACTAAATTTT
Organism: Bufo bufo; assembly: GCF_905171765.1. Classification (NCBI taxonomy): domain Eukaryota; kingdom Metazoa; phylum Chordata; class Amphibia; order Anura; family Bufonidae; genus Bufo; species Bufo bufo. The sequence continues at coordinate 90,682,242 of NC_053392.1, forward strand.
AAATTTTTTCTTTAAGAATTTTTGTTGTTTTTGTGTTAGTTTTAAGTCTCTCTTTGCTTTGTGCGCCTGCACCAAATTTCTGAACAGGTGCACCTTAATAATATATGTGGCGTGAGTGCAACGTGGTTTACACTTTTAGGTGTAAAAGTAGACCAGCGGGTTGCCTGGCGTGGGTTGCAACTTTTTTGCGATTTAAATGAGCCATAATCCAGGTCTAATCTCACTTTCACCTTTTAAACACATGCTACTGTGAAAAGTGGCGAGGATCACGAAATGTCACAAAAATGTTGCAGTTGTTAAGTCTTGCAACTTTTTTTTCAATTAGATTATCATTATCTAATTTAATGGAAACAAGTGCTGGATTAACAGAATTTCTGGATTATCAAATACCAGATCAAATTCTCTACAGCTCAAAAGAAAACGATGGGAAAATAATAAAAATATATTAGCATGAAAAGAAATATTGATGAGTTTAAAATGATATTTGTTTTATATATTCCTTTATTATTATCTCTCATCTATCTCATCTTTAACTATCAGCAAGATTAGTGATCATAATTACTGCTGTTTCACCACCAGGGGGCAGTGGTTAGATAGAAAGTGACAGCTAAGCACTTAGCGATGACATCTAGCAATGCTGTATAATAAAGTAAAAGCTCCCCCTGGTGGCGGCTCCATGAAAATTCAATGTTTTCACCTCAGAATGGAACGCCCTGTAGCAGTCATGTGGTTTTCCTTTATTTAAGGTACTATACGCCACAATGTGGACAAGAAGATGAAAACTGCTGTATACAAGATAAAGTACATCACTGCAGGATGTATCAGTATTAAAGGAGTATAAAATAAACCGTTTTCAGGTCTCTTTCCACTGAGGATTAATGGTCTTGTTTTTGGGGAGTATAAATGGGATAAAGAATGTAAGAACCTTCGGATGTCGGGAAGGCCTTGACTCAGTTTCTAGAAACAAGAAGACCCCTTTTTCTATAATTGGACAAACCAAATGAATGTTTAAAACAGGGATGGCCAACCTGCAGCCCTCCAGCTGTTGCAAAAATACAACTCCCAACATGCCCGGACAGTCTTCAGCTATCAGCCTACAGCAGGGCATGTAGGAGTTGTAGTTTTACGACAGCTGGAGGGCCGCAGGTTGTGCATCCCTGTTTTAAACAAATTAAGCCTCACAGGAAATAATATAAATCTTTATATTATGTAACCTCATACACTGCTCAAAAAAATAAAGAAACACAAAAAAAACACATCCTAGATCTGAATTAATTAAATATTCTTCTGAAATACTTTGTTCTTTACATAGTTGAATGTGCTGACAACAAAATCACACAAAAATAAAAAAATGGAAATCAAACTTTTCAACCCATGGGAGGTCTGGATTTGGAGTCACACTCAAAACTAAAGTGGAAAAACACACTACAGGCTGATCCAACTTTGATGTAATGTCCTTAAAACAAGTCAAAATGAGGCTCAGTAGTGTGTGTGGCCTCCACGTGCCTGTATGACCTCCCTACAACGCCTGTGCATGCTCCTGATGAGGTGGCGGACAGTCTCCTGAGGGATCTCCTCCCAGACCTGGACTAAAGCATCTGCCAACTCCTGGACAGTCTGTGGTGCAACGTGACGTTGGTGGATAGAGCGAGACATGATGTCCCAGATGTGCTCAATTGGATTCAGGTCTGGGGAACGGGCAGGCCAGTCCATAGCATCAATGCCTTCGTCTTGCAGGAACTGCTGACACACTTCAGCCACATGAGGTCTAGCATTGTCTTGCATTAGGAGGAACCCAGGGCCAACCGCACCAGCATATGGTCTTACAAGGGGTCTGAGGATCTCATCTCGGTACCTAATGGCAGTCAGGCTACCTCTGGCGAGCACATGGAGGGCTGTGCGGCCCTCCAAAGAAATGCCACCCCACACTATTACTGACCCAATGCCAAACCGGTCATGCTGGAGGATGTTGCAGGCAGCAGAACGTTCTCCACGGCGTCTCCAGACTCTGTCACGTCTGTCACATGTGCTCAGTGTGAACCTGCTTTCATCTGTGAAGAGCACAGGGCGCCAGTGGCGAATTTGCCAATCTTGGTGTTCTCTGGAAAATGCCAAACGTCCTGCACGGTGTTAGGCTGTAAGCAAAACCCCCACCTGTGGACGTCAGGCCCTCATATCACCCTCATGGAGTCTGTTTCTGACCGTTTGAGCAGACACATGCACATTTGTGGCCTGCTGGAGGTCATTTTGCAGGGCTCTGGCAGTGCTCCTCCTGTTCCTCCTTGCACAAAGGCGGAGGTAGCGGTCCTGCTGCTGGGTTGTTGCCCTCCTATGCCTCCTCCACGTCTCCTGATGTACTGGCCTGTCTCCTGGTAGCGCCTCCATGCTCTGGACACTACGCTGACAGACACAGCAAACCTTCTTGCCACAGCTTGCATTGATGTGCCATCCTGGATAAGCTGCACTACCTGAGCCACTTGTGTGGGTTGTAGACTCCGTCTCATGCTACCACTAGAGTGAAAGCACCGCCAGCATTCAAAAGTGACCAAAACATCAGCCAGGAAGCATAGGAACTGAGAAGTGGTCTGTGGTCACCATCTGCAGAACCACTCCTTTATTGGGGGTGTCTTGCTAATTGCCTATAATTTCCACCTGTTGTCTATCCCATTTGCACAACAGCATGTGAAATTGATTGTCATTCAGTGTTGCTTCCTAAGTGGACAGTTTGATTTCACAGAAGTGTGATTGACTTGGAGTTACATTGTGTTGTTTAAGTGTTCCCTTTATTTTTTTGAGCAGTGTATTTCCAAAGAAAGCAAGAGTTTTGAAAGATAAAAACAGCATGGGTTTACTTCAGGGAGATCATGTCAAACTAATCTTATTGATTTTTTTGATTGGGTGACTAAAATAATAGATGGCGGAGGTGCAGTAGACATCGCTTGTCTGGACTTTAGTAAGGCTTTTGATACTGTCCCCTATAGAAGGCTTATCAATAAATACGAGACGAGACAGAGGGGATATGATAGAAAATTTTAAATACATAAAGGGAATCAACAAGGTAAAAGAGGAGAGAATATTTAAAAGAAGAAAAACTGCTACAAGAGGACATAGTTTAAAATTAGAGGGGCAAAGGTTTAAAAGTAATATCAGGAAGGATTACTTTACTGAGAGAGTAGTGGATGCATGGAATAGCCTTCCTGCAGAAGTGGTAGCTGCAAATACAGTGGAGGAGTTTAAGCATGCATGGGATAGGCATAAGGCCATCCTTCATATAAGATAGGGCCAAGGGCTATCCATAGTACTCAGTATATTGGGCAGACTAGATGGGCCAAATGGTTCCTATCTGCCGACACATTCTATGTTTCTATCTTTTGGGCACGTTGCTTTCTTCCATGTGGACGGCTGAAGATTTACTGTAACAGGGTCTTCCACCTCAAGACAGGAGTTCCTGCTCAGGAGGCTTCAATGAGCTCCTACAAGTTGCGCTGGATCGTAGGCAGTAGTTTTCTTAGGGTCTGTAGTGAAGGTGCCTGTCCAGGAGAGGGCAGTATGGCACAGTTATTCACACAGCCACTATCTAGGAGTAGAAAAAACATGAGGCATGTTCTACCACATGCCAACCGCCTCTGGGCACACGGCTCTGCCATGTGCATGGGGCCTATTGCTTTGTATCTAGGCACAGTGCTGATCTCTGCAGACAAGAGCAATTCTGTTCATTTACCAGTAAGATGTAAAAACAGCTTGGGTCACCTATAACATTTCAACCTACCTGTGTCCTGTGCCATATGACCGAGGCCCTGGAATGACCGAGCTTGTTCCGACAAGGCCCCTTATCGTAATGTATCAGCAGGAAATCGTCCTGGTAATTCAGAAATGTAAAGACAGAGCAGACAGCAAGGTAAATGTAAAATATATATGTAGATAGATCTATACATATTATATAAATATATAAACATATACATACAAACATATAAATGTAACACAGGGAATCTGCAATTTCCTGTTCTGTTAGTTCAGGGGTCAGTGGTAGACCGATAATGTATTCCGGTACACCAAATGCCTATACAAATGAAGGGGACACTGAAAACTAACAGCGCTTCTGTACATCTTACACCGGATTTGGTTTGTGAGGTCAAGGTTACATACAGAAAAAAGTGAAGTCGCCTTTAGGCCCTTAACAGGATTGCCCAAGATTTTGTAGTGATGACATAAAACCCGAGCTGCACACTAAGGGTCCATTCACACGTCCGCAAGTGTTTTGCGGTCCACAAATTGCGGATCCGCAAAACACGGACACTGGCCATGTGCGTTCCGCATTTTGCGGACCGCACATGGCCGGCACTTTAAATAGAAATGCCTTTTCTTGTCTGTGTCTGCGGACAAGAATAGGACATGCTCTATTTTTTTGGGCGGAACAGAATTGCGGATGCATCTTTCCCCGACCCATTGAAAATGAATGGGTCCGGATCCGTTCCGCGACATCCGGACCCATTTCGCAGACTTGTAATTGGATCCTAACAGATGATTAGTAAGCTTGTGGGACCACCTCTGCAGATCTGATATCGACGACCTATCCTGAGGATAGCCGTCAATTTCAAAATCCTGGGCAACCCCTTTAAAGGGGTATTCACATCACATACAATGGAGGCATATCGCTAGGATATGCCCCCATTGTCTGATAGGTGCACCTACAACGAGAACGGAGCGGGGAGAGGTGTGGCCGAAAGGGCCCTAGATTTCCCGGGGTCCGTCCACCACCAAGCGCTGCTCCCATAGAAGTGAATGGGAGCGCACTGCGCAAGCGCGACCCCTGCTCCTATTCATTTCTATGGGGCAGACGGAGGCCCCATAGAAATAAATGCAGAGCGGCTGCGCAGCGCGCCCTCCGTTCATTTCCCCGCATCTATCAGACAATGGGGGCATATCCTAGCGATATGCCCCTATTGTCTGAGATGGCAAAACCCCTTTAAGTCAGTTTTCCTCTGACAGTGAGACTGGTGTGCACGGAACCAATAGTCAAAGCTTCATAAAGATGGTAATTTTTAGTGTGGAAATGGATTAAAGGGGTTATCCTGGAACAAATACTGATGACCTATCCTCAGGGTAGCTGATCAATATCAGATCGGCGGGGATCCCACTCCCAGGACCCCCACAGATCAGCCCTGTGATTGGTAAGCTGTTCGGAGTCCGCGGCGCTCACCAGAGCTCAGTCGAGTGCCGAGGCTCTCTAAAACAGCTAGTAGGTGGGGGTGCCAGGACTCAGACCGCGCCAATGTGATAATGATGACCTATCCTGAGGATAGTTCATTATTATCATTTGCAGGATAACCCCTTTAAATGGGTTTTTCTAGATTTATTATCCTTTGGATAGGTCAGCAGTATCTGATCGGTGGGGATCAGACACCCGGAACCCTCGCCGGTCAGCTGTTTGAAAAGGTAGCGACGCTCACAGTAGCGCCACGGCCTTCTCTCTGCTCACCAAGCACAGAGCCGTACAAAGTATAGTATTGGTATTGCAGTTCAGCCTAGGGTTGTTGCGGGCATCGAAATTTCGATACCCAAATCGATACTTTTGTCCCGGTATCGATACGATACTGGCATTTCCATTTTTTTCAATATTGGGCTGCGCTGCTGCTGCTGTCAGCGCGCTCATGTTCCTTCAGCAGCACAGGGGAGAAAGAAGCAGTCTCTCCCTCCCCCTGTGCTGCCGCTGCCACCAATGAACGGAGAGAGGGGCGGGCGCACTGCGCCACCAATGATGCGAATTTTCCTACACAGAGCGGCGCCCAGCGATGTCCCAGCACTCACCATTATTCCTGGGCGCCGCTCCGTTCGCCCGCTGTGCCCCATTACTGTCACTAGTGGGCGTTCCTTCTCCCTGCGCTGCGATTGGACAGCGCTACAGCCAGGGAGAAGGAACGCCCACTAGAGAAGCTGATGTCTCCTCCCCATTGCTCCGATAGTAATTAGCATCTGGAGCAGGAGAGGAGACAGTAATGGGGCACAGCAGGCGAACGGAGCGGCGCCCAGGAATAATGGTAAGTGCTAGGACATCGCTGGGCGCCGCTCTGTGTAGCCTAATACTTAAAGTCTGGAGTCCCATATAAAGTAGTCAGTCAGTCTTTAACACCTAATACAGGAGGAGGGTGCCGGCAGCAGAATCGCATTGCCGGCACCCTGCCCCTGACAGGGAGCTGCGATCAGCGGCAGTTAACCCCTCAGGTGCGGCACCTGAGGGGTTAACTGCCGCTGATCTGCCAGTACCCGCCTCCTGTATTAAGGGGTAATTATCATTGGTGGCGCAGTGCGTGGAATTGCAGACATCATAAAAATGGGTGTGTATAAACATGGACAACCAATCCACACAACCCCAAGGGGCATACAAGCCACCTTACCTCCAATCACAATGCCTCTGAGTCTGGCTCTTATGACGATCTGCGCGGGGCGCCGATGCGCCTGAACTTAGTAACCAGTGATAATGGACCCACTGAGGCTGTGCGAGAACTCCAGAGTTTATCTCCTTAGTTTGCCATCTAGTGCGCATACCATGCGCTGTTTGCAGATGCGCCAGGACTTAGCCCGGTTACAATCTTTGAGTCCGTACTGGTACCTCCTGCACAGCCAGTGGATGCGCAGGGACTTTATCAAGAGGATGAAAACTTAAACATCAGGCTTACAGCAAAACCTATGTAGCCACATAGCAATGCCATCCCGACACAGGAAAATAGTTAAGTATATGGGGAAGTGGTTGGAAATCGCAAAACGATAGCCATATAAGGCCCACAATGGTAATACAAGGGGCAGAGGAAAAGACTACTACCCTCTATATAATACACCCAATAGAGGTATGCTGTATATCCAGATGTTCCAAAGAGCATGATACTGATGGCATTGAATTGTACCCGCCTCCTGTATTAAGGGGTAATTATCATTGGTGCCGCAGTGCACCCTCCCCCCCTCAACCCCCCACCCCATTAAAATCATTGGTGGCACAGTGCGCCCGCCCCTCTCAATCCCCCCAGTATTAAAATCATTGGTGGCAGTGGCCACAGGGTCCCCTCCGCTCCTCTTTATTGGTGGCAGTGGCAGCAGTAGCTTCTGATCGGAGCCCCAGCAGTGTAATCCTGGGGCTCCGATCGGTTACCATGGCAGCCAGGACGCTACTGAAGCCCTGGCTGCCATGGTAACATCCCTGATGCTGTGTGCACAGAGCACAGAGACAGTGTGAGGTCCTATTCACCCTAATAGAGCTCTATCAGGGTGAATAGGACAAGGGATGAAAAAAATACCAGGTTCTGGCCTCTAATGGGGGGAAATAGTTATTAAATAAAAAGTGTCAAAAAAAAACAAACACCTAAATATTAAGTATGAATTACCCCCTTTCCCAATTTCACATATAAAATATATAAACAATAAATAAACATATTACATATCGCCATGTCAGAAATGTCCAAACTATTAAAATATAAAAAAATTCTATGCAGTGAACGCCGGAACAGACAATAAATAAAAACTGCGCGATTCGCCATTTTTTAAAATACGGAATGCACGTGGATTTTTTTGGTTTATTTTTTCGCGCGGTATCGAGTATCGCAATACTTTTTTATGGTATCGAAACCGAATAAAAAAAATTGGTATCGCAACAACTCTAGTTCAGCCCCATTCACTTTTCTGGGGCAGAGCTGTACCGAGGCCACGTGACCAATGAATGTGAGGTCACTGACCTAGGAAAAGCTGTGAGAAGGCCACGGGGCTACTGAAATCACTGCTGCCTTCTCGAACAGCTGATAGGCGGGGGTCCCGGGTGTCGGACCTCACCGGTCAGATACTGATGACGTATCCAGAGGACCCCTTTAAGATAAAAGTAGGTGGACTTTCACACAAATACATGAACAAACCATTACACAGATACATACAGTATACATACAGAGAGAGACATACAGTCAGGTCCATAAATATTGGGACACCGACACAATTCTAACATTTTTGGCTCTATACACCACCACAATAGATTTGAAATGAAACGAACAAGATGTGCTTTAACTGCAGACTGTCAGCTTTAATTTGAGGGTATTTACATCCAAATCAGGTGATCGGTGTAGGAATTACAACAGTTTGCATATGTGCCTTCCACTTGTTAAGGGACCAAAAGTAATGGGACAGAATAATAATCATAAATCAAACTTTCACTTTTTAATACTTGTTTGCAAATCCTTTGCAGTCAATTACAGCCTGAAGTCTGGAACACAGACATCACGAGATGCTTGGTTTCATCCCTGGTGATGCTCTGCCAGGCCTCTACTGCAACTGTCTTCAGTTCCTGCTTGTTCTTGGGGCATTTTCCCTTCAGTCTTGTCTTCAGCAAGTGTAATGCATGCTCAATCGGATTAAGGTCAGGTGATTGACTTGGCCATTGCATAACATTCCACTTCTTTCCCTTAAAAAACTCTTTGGTTGCTTTTGCAGTATGCTTTGGGTCATTGTCCATCTGCACTGTGAAGCGCCATCCAATGAGTTCTGAAGCATTTGGCTGAATATGAGCAGATAATCTTGCCCGAAACACTTCAGAATTCATCCTGCTGCTTTTGTCAGCAGTCACATCATCAATAAATACAAGAGAACCAGTTCCATTGGCAGCCATACATGCCCACGCCATGACACTACCACCACCATGCTTCACTGATGAGGTGGTATTGTTAGGATCATGAGCAGTTCCTTTCCTTCTCCATACTCTTCTCTTCCCATCACTCTGGTACAAGTTGATCTTTGTCTCATCTGCCCATAGGATGTTGTTCCAGAACTGTGAAGGCTTTTTAAGATGCAATTTGGCAAATTCTAATCTGGCCTTCCTGTTTTTGAGGCTCACCAATGGTTTACATCTTGTGGTGAACCCTCTGTATTCACTCTGACTTTGACATACATACACCTACCTCCTGGAGAGTGTTCTTGATCTGGCCAACTGTTGTGAAGGGTGTTTTCTTCACCAGGGAAAGAATTCTTCGGTCATCCACCACAGTGGTTTTCCATGGTCTTCCAGGTCTTTTGGTGTTGCTGAGCTCACCTGTGCGTTCCTTCTTTTTAAGAATGTTTCAAACAGTTGTTTTGGCCATGCCTAATATTTCTGCTATCTCTCTGATAGGTTTGTTTTGTTTTTTCAGCCTAATGATGGTTTGCTTCACTAATAGTGACAGCTCTTTGGATCTCATTTTAAGAGTTGACAGCAACAGATTCCAAATGCAAATAGCACACTTGAAATGAACTCTGGACCTTTTATCTGCTAATTGTTATTGGGATAATGAGGGAATAACACACACCTGGCCATGGAGCAGCTGAGAATCCAATTGTCCCATTACTTTTTGTTCCTTAAAAAGTGGGAGGCACATATGCAGACTGTTGTAATTCCTACACCGTTCACCTGATTTGGATGTAAATACCCTCAAATTAAAGCTGACAGTCTGCAGTTAAAGCACATCTTGTTCGTTTCATTTCAAATCTATTGTGGTGGTGTATAGAGCGCAAAATGTTACAATTGTGTCGGTGTCCCAATATTTATGGACCTGACTGTACATACTATACAGAAACATAAAAACATAAGGTCCTCGTACATATTAGGCTACAGTCTGCCAGAACCACCATTTGAATGAGAGTCCAATGTGTATGGGGGGCCTTCAGACTTTCTCTTGCAGTAATAAAAAAAAACTGCACCCTAAGGTGCCCATGCCCTTTAATGTACGTGTTAGTATGTTATGCTTAGTTATGCTTTTGTAATGAAAAGTATAGTTGGTGACACTTTTAAATACAGTCAAATAAAAGGTATAGAAAGGGGCACTCTGATGGCATACCCTATGTCTGTCCAGCAGGACTCTTTCAGCACATTGGACATTTTTTGAAACAGCATAAAAACCTATTTCAAGTGGAACTACTCATTAGAAATAGAGCGCTCTAAAAGCCGGGGTCACAGAATGTGTTCCCTTTAAATGAGTATTTAAAGCTAGGGGGCAATAAAGTCAAACAACAGATTTGCACAGGAAAATACAAATACGTCCCACGGCGCGAATTACCATCAACCAGTCGCCAGGATCAGAATAAGAATCTTTTATTGCAGCGATACAATGCGTTTCGGGGAATCACTCCCCTTCATCAGGTACAAAAAAGCTGCACCTTTTTTGTACCTGATCAAGGGGAGTGATTCCCCGAAACGCGTTGTATCGCTGCAATAAAAGTTTCTTATTCTGATCCTGGCGACTGGTTGATGGTAATTCGCGCCGTGGGACGTATTTGTATTTTCCTGTGCCAATCATCTTCTTGGGGACTCCAGGCATCTCCACTTAGAAGAATCTGTGATCCCGTGGCTGCAGACCATCACATTCAGGTGTCCAGACTTACCATACTAACTCTTATTACTGTTGTGCCTACATTTGCACAACCAAGTAAGGTGAGCCTTGCAAGTTATTTCCTTCATACTTTTTTACTCACAGAATTACCCTATGGTGCGCACATCTGTTTTTTTACAGTTTTACCCGGCCTGTTATATCGTAAGAAACAGATTTGTGCAGTAAGGTTTATTACTACTTTGTGAATGGTACTCACATCGAGTGACTCTAGGCAGTACCAGCAGAACGCGTGCTTGCAGTTTTTACACATCATTTGCGCGCATCCTTCATCTCTTTCTATGTAGACTTTACATTTTGGGCACCGCTTGATTGGAACGTCATCTTCTACTATCTTCAATGCAGAGCTGATAAGATAAAAAGTCTGTTTTGTGATCGCTATAGAGTATACAGTACTGTACAAAGCCCCTTTAGATTGGCCGAACATCAGGTTGATTATCGCTAACAGGCGTTTGTTGTAGGAACGCTCGTTATAGATGATCTGCCGGTGTAAAGGTACCGCAGATTACCCGATGAACGAGCGAAACATTCATTCATCGGGTAATTGGATCTTTCATGCGGAGACCTAAATCATAGTTTGCCGGCAGCAGATAGTGCCGTCTAAACATCATTCTGCTGCCGGCAAGCAATGATTCTGTATGGGGACGAGCGATGGCATTATTGTCGATTGTCGGGAAGGAACGCTTCCTTCCCGACAATCATGTTCTTGTGTCATGGGCCCAGCAGCTGGAGAAAACACTGAGAAAATGCCCAATAAAGTAATGAAGTTTATTCACCCTTCGAGTTGAGGGACATAAAGAAGACTTTTGCTTCATACACATTAAGAACTGTTATCAGTGACAGCAAGTTTCATTATTAATTTTTGTTAAAGGCTACGTACACCTTTAGGGCATTTTTTATTATTGCATTGTACTCATTTTGAGCTACAAATTATTTTTTCATTTGGTCTTTATTAAAAATGTTGAGCCTCTTTCTCTGTACAGCCTTGAGATTCTTTAGTTTCCGTCAGGCAGCTCAGCTGACAGCTCTTCATCTCTGGCTTCCTAAACGCTCAATTCTTTTCTTACTGATAGGAATGTGGCTTCAATAGGTATTTATGACCTTTTAGTAATTTAGAGATCAGGTTTATTAGATAAGGGCACAGGGTGAAAGTGAAAGTAAGATTCACACAGCTTGACAAACAGTTAACCCTCTGTGACAGAACGGTTGAATACTTTTAATAAAGACCAATTGAAAAAATTATTTTCAGTCCAAAATGAGTAAAATGCAATTATAAAAAAAAATTGTCCTCAAACGAGTACATAGTCTTTAAGGATTTATTGTTAGATAAACTGATGATTTTCAGGAAATAGAGTTGTATCGTTAGCATAATGGGGAGCAAGGTGGCTCCGTGGTTAGTAGGTCCTAGGTTTGAATCCAACCAAGGACAACATCTGCATGGAGTTTGTATGTCTTCCCTGTGTTTGTGTTGGTTTCCTCCGGGTTCTCCGGTTTGCTCCTACACTCCAAGCGGGAAATAGATAATAAATAAAGATGCTGGAGAAAAAAGAATAAATAGATAGATATGTGCCATTGCACAGCAGCTTCTAATTGTTAATCAGCTTCTTCTATAAATGCTGCTCTGCCATCTCACTCCTTGCCTGAGCTTAGGTTCCTAGTTTACTACACTGCTCAAAAAAATAAAGGGAACACAAAAATAACACATCCTAGATCTGAGTTAATTAAATATTCTTCTGAAATACTTTGTTCTTTACATAGTTGAATGTGCTGACAACAAAATCACACAAAAATAAAAAATGGAAATCAAATTTTTCAACCCATGGAGGTCTGGATTTGGAGTCACACTCAAAATTAAAGTGGAAAAACATACTACAGGCTGATCCAACTTTGATGTAATGTCCTTAAAACAAGTCAAAATGAGGCTCTGTAGTGTGTGTGGCCTCCAAGTGCCTGTATGACCTCCCTACAACGCCTGTGCATGCTCCTGATGAGGTGGCGGACGGTCTCCTGAGGGATCTCCTCCCAGACCTGGACTAAAGCATCTGCCAACTCCTGGACAGTCTGTGGTGCAACGTGACGTTGGTGGATAGAGCGAGACATGATGTCCCAGATGTGCTCAATTGGATTCAGGTCTGGGGAACGGGCGGGCCAGTCCATAGCATCAATGCCTTCGTCTTGCAGGAACTGATGACACACTTCAGCCACATGAGGTCTAGCATTGTCTTGCCTTAGGAGGAACCCAGGGCCAACCGCACCAGCATATGGTCTCACAAGGGGTCTGAGGATCTCATCTCGGTACCTAATGGCAGTCAGGCTACCTCTGGCGAGCACATGGAGGGCTGTGCGGCCCTCCAAAGAAATGCCACCCCACGCCATTACTGACCCAATGCCAAACCGGTCATGCTGGAGGATGTTGCAGGCAGCAGAACGTTCTCCATGGCGTCTCCAGACTGTCACGTCTGTCACATGTGCTCAGTGTGAACCTGCTTTCATCTGTGAAGAGCACAGGGCGCCAGTGGCGAATTTGCCAATCTTGGTGTTCTCTGGCAAATGCCAAACGTCCTGCACGGTGTTGGGCTGTAAGCACAACCCCCACCTGTGGACGTCGGGCCCTCATATCACCCTCATGGAGTCTGTTTCTGACCGTTTGAGCAGACACATGCACATTTGTGGCCTGCTGGAGGTCATTTTGCAGGGCTCTGGCAGTGCTCCTCCTGTTCCTCCTTGCACAAAGGCGGAGGTAGCGGTCCTGCTGCTGGGTTGTTGCCCTCCTACGGCCTCCTCCACGTCTCCTGATGTACTGGCCTGTCTCCTGATAGCGCCTCCATGCTCTGGACACTACGCTGACAGACACAGCAAACCTTCTTGACACAGCTCGCATTGATGTGCCATCCTGGATAAGCTGCACTACCTGAGCCACTTGTGTGGGTTGTAGACTCCGTCTCATGCTACCACTAGAGTGAAAGCACTGCCAGCATTCAAAAGTGACCAAAACATCAGCCAGGAAGCATAGGAACTGAGAATTGGTCTGTGATCTCCACCTGCAGAACCACTCTTTTATTGGGGGTGTCTTGCTAATTGCCTATAATTTCCACCTGTTGTCTATCCCATTTGCACAACAGCAGTGTTGCTTCCTAAGTGGACAGTTTGATTTCACAGAAGTGTGATTGACTTGGAGTTACATTGTGTTGTTTAAGTGTTCCCTTTATTTTTTTGATAAGTAGTTTAACCAGTGAAGGTGTGCTAGTCTGCCCATGTACTAAACTTCTGCCTGTTTACCAACTCTGATACTCTGCTGCCTTAGTGTACCGTAGTGACACTTTGCTGCCTGCCCTGTTCTCTGCCTGTTTACGGATTACAAGCATTGCTTGAGCCCTTGGTGTCTCTGTTTCCTGTGGGTCAGCTGCCAACTAAACTGCAGTGAAGGCCAGATCCCTGTATAGGTGTTAAAGGGTGAAAACCAGGGGACTATCCCAACGTCAAACCAGTTATTTGGTACAGTGGGTCCACACCTACTCCCCATTACATAGATAGATAGTATTGATAAGATTAGTTTATAGGCTGCAGTTAAGATTTTTTCTTTGTTACCCTCCCAGACATTATGAGCTATGCTGTACCTTGATTCTCCCGGAAGAAAAGTGATTGGCATATTTTCTTGACAACCCTGTCCAGGGTGCCAGTCAGCCTTGCATGATGAGCAGAACTCCGTATCACAAGATGTGCACTGCACCAGCTGTGGATCCTGAGGCCCTTTCTCCTGTAACTTGCATACAGCTTGGCAGGACGATGATGGACACCAAGTCCTACATGGATCTAAAAGGACTTCTAAACAAAAAGCATAACAAAATGTTAGACAGTACATGGACTGACAATATATAAACCTGCATAAACTATTCAGATATTTCATGATGCAAGGTTTCTTATGGGGGAGGCCTCCACAAAGGTTTTCTCTCTGAGCCCCAATGGGGGCAGGTACTGTCTGATGTGAGGGATGACAATCTCTGGATAAGTCATGAGTATCTGATTGGTGGGCGTCCGACACAGAGGACCCCTGCCGATCAGCTGTTTGAGAAGGCACTGGTGCTCCTGTGAGCGCCACGGCCTACAGGCAGCTTACCAAGTACAGCACCGTACATTGTGTAGTGGCCATGCTTGGTATCGTGCTCAGCCCCATAGAAGTGAAGTGATTATGGTGCAATCTGTGGGAAAAAGACCTGTAAAATGAGGAGACCCGAGGAGGTCCAGTATGAGCCCACCGCAGTGAATGAGGGGTCACATTCTTATGTCCATTCCTTGGACGTCATTTATGGAAAGCAGAGGAGTTCTCACCTAAATGAATTAACCTCTGAAATAACGATGTTTAGATCAAGATTATGTTATTCCCTGGAAGGCTTGGTACTAAATCAATCACTTCTTTTCAACATGAAGATGAAAGGACACTGACAGGCAAGGACAATGTAATACGCGGCTGGTAATTAAGGAGATAGGTTTAGATGCTTTTGATTTCCTAATCTTTGATCTGAGTCAAGCTGGAAAGACAATAATAGAAAAGCTTCTGTGAGGGAGCATGGCTTCAATTATTCATGGCTTCCGCCTTTCAGTAATTATTGTGGAACTGGTTATGCTACAAGGGCAGGGATTCTTCAGATAAAAAGGTAAAGACGCACTATAGGTGCAAGCACGCCGCGTAGTACTCACCACTGCTTCCCCTTTCCTGCGAGGAACCCAGAAGCTTAAAGAGAGCCTATGACCTCTCCTGACATGTCTGTTTTAGGGTACTTTCACGCTAGCGTTTTTCTTTTCCGGCGCTGAGTTCCGTCCTAGGGGCTCAAATCCGGAAAATAACTGATCAGTTTTATCCCCATGCATTCTGAATGGAGAGTAATCCGTTCAGGATGCATCAGGATGTCCTCAGTTCAGTCTTTTTAGAAAACCGTAGCATGTTGTATTTTTACCTCCGGCCAAAAATCCGGAACACTTTGACTGAACGCCGAATCCGGCCTTTTTCCCATTGACTTGCATTAACGCCGGATCCGGCGCCGTGTGTTCCGTCAAACCGGATCCGGCTTGACGGAACAAGCCGAAAAAAAAAGTTAAAGTCCATAAATGGCGGATCCGTTTTTTCCAATGCATTTTTTCATTGTGATCAAAATCCTGATCAGGATTCAAATGTAATCCGTTTTTCACACGTTTTTCCGGATCCGGCGGGCAGTTCCGGAGACGGAATTGAACGCCGGATTCAAACAACGCTAGTGTGAAAGTAGCCTTAGTGACTACTTGCATACCCCATGTAACAACAATTCAGGACCATTTATAGTTAGGACTCTGTATTTTGCCATTCTTTTATTATCCCTACTGGAAGAAATGAATGAATTGCTAGCAATAAAAGGTCCAAATGGGTGTTACCAGAAGTTATGAAAGAATTGCTAGTACTTTGCAATGCAGGGTCAGCTAGGTGTTACGTGTGTGTGTAACACAATCAGTGGTAACACCCAGATGGACCTTTTTTTGCAGACTGAGTACAACTCATTCATAACTTCTAGAAGGAATAATAGAGGAATAGCACAACATAGAGTCATAAGAATAGATGCTCCAGAACTGTTATTAGTGGTTACCAAAACAGACATGTCAGGGGAGGTGAAAGCTACTCTTCAAAGTGACATGACACATTTTATTCAAGAAGTCTGTCAGAAGATTTATGCCCACGAAACGACATATAGCACTTCATAGGTTACTTAGAAAGGCGCATATAGACAGTAACTTTGTGGCTGCTGCTTTAGTATGCTGCATACTAAAGCAGTCCCCTGGTTCTTGCCATCTCTGCCCCGCTCCCCCCTTTGCCTTGATTGACAGCACCAGCCTTTTCCCAGCTTGGCATAAATCTGGCACATAAGCCGTTTGTGCCTGCCATAAGCACAGTACATCTATGGGACTGCTGCCAGTATACCATGCATGTGGTATTTGCGGATGCCAGGCTTGACTGGCAATCAAGGCAAACAGGAAAGAGCTCAGCAGAGTTTGCATAAGAGACTCTTGCCCTTTCCAGGACTGCGACCACCAAAGGGGCAATTGCCAACTTATTTGCATACCAGAAGTTATATTTATCTGAAATAAAAGTGATGAAAAGGTGCAGTATGTGTGCACGTTTCCACGTACCCTACCAAGTACTGGTAGACATCAATCTTCTGACCCTTTAAAGGGCATCTGTCAGCAGTTCTCTTCTTTACTGCAAGACTCTTTCTTGTACAGCACTTGCACTGCATAATAAAGCGCATGAAGGAGCATGCTAATTTAGGAGAAGCCAGGGCTAGGCATGACAATGTTTTCACCGCCTAGCCTTGTCAATTAAAGTGGAGAGGGTGCAGCAGTTGCAGAGAGAGCGGAGCCTCTAGGTGTAATAACAACGCCCCCGCTGCTCCTGGAGGATCATTTGCAGATATTCAGACTTCATTTTCCTCAGCGATGCGGGCACATAGGAACATGGGACCAACACAGATGCCTTCAGCTGCCAAGTGCACATGTAACAGGTCAGCCAGTGTCATAGGTACAAATCTGCTGACAGATGCCCTTTAATAATAATTTAATAGGGCTACAGTTAATGTAGCAGAGAATTATCAGACAGAGAAAACATCTTCAACCAGTTGCTCTCCAGCTTTTGCAGCAGATCTTGCTCGAGAGCTGAAGGTTGGATAAAATTTGAATAAAGCATTTCCTAAGTGTCTGTTCAGCAGGGAAATATTGGGTCGCGATTCAACTGTTCTGACTCCTGCTTTACCTCTTTCAAACTGCAACTTCTTGTATTTTTGCATTATTTCTGCTGCAACCATGCATTCAATCTGCAGAAAAGAATAAGAGATTTTATAAAGTAACAGTGAATAAACTGCAATGTGCAGCATGGAGACAGTGACTGACAGCTATCTCTGTATACACCCTTACACAGAGAATGCTATCAATCACTGATAACACCTCCCTGTATACAACTATCAGTGACTGATAAACAATGGTCATATCAGTAGCATAGGAATGAGGAGGTGCGATCCAGATTCACTCTACATACTATAAGCATTTCCACTATAGTTTCTTTTTCCCCCCTCTGAATCAGCACTCCTCCCCATTTTAAGCTCAGGTGCTTTTAAATTAGCAGAAGTCTGCATAGGGTCTATAAATTCCTACCACATCCCAGTTGGAGTTCCTGGGAGGCCGTGAACAGGTGAACCTTTTGCACCAGTTCACATGCGGCGCTGGACGGTGGCCGTCGCTGCTTCCGTGCCGTGCTGGTGGAGTGATGGGACCCGAGGCCCAGGTGGCCTCACTGTACAGTGGGGCCGCTGTGCGGCTGCTGGATCCCATTGCCTGCTGGAGCGGTGTGGAGGCGCGGCGGTCGCCGCACGGCTCTGCGCCATGGTTAGAGTAGGTTCCCACTTAAACAAGAGGCAACCTTGTCGCGGTAAGTGGGCCTATGCTCTTTGATTAAACTGTATACTAATTGCCTCTTCTAGTGCACAGCAAATGATTGATAGCATCGCTGTATAGCCATGTTTTATCATAAGAAATGCTGCTTATTATTGTAAACAATGGTCATATCAGTAGCATAGGAATGAGGAGGTGCGATCCAGATTCACTCTACATACTATAATTATCAGTGACTGACAGCTATCTCTGTATACACACTTACACAGAAAATGCTATCAATCGCTGATAAAAGTTGCTCTTTAGACTCCAGTAAGTGATTCATTAGATCCAGTACAAGGTGCAGACAGTTGTCCAGGCTACTTGCCTCATTCTCCTGTAAATGGCCTCTCTTCGGACAACCGGCGTCAGGACAGCTGATAGCAGTTTCTAAACCTTCCTTGATTAGAAGTTCAACATATTGTTTCAAACACTGTTATATATAAAAAGAGAAAAGGAATAATCTAAATTTTATTACATGAGGTCATTTTAATGTGTACATGAAATATATACCCAGTACAAGGCCATGGATACAGGGGCATAGCATATTAATCAGGTATGTCCTCCTACTGTGCTCTTACACATTACATGAACGTCAACCGGCCAACCATCTAAGGCGACTTTCACACTAGCATTTTGGCTTTCCGTTTGTGAGATCCGTTCCGGGCCCTCACAAGCGGTCCAAAACGGATCAGTTTTGCCCTATTGCATTCTGAATGGAAAAGGATCTGCTTAGAATCCATCAGTTTGTCTCCGTTCAGTCACCATTCCGCTCTGCGGGCGGACACCAAAAACGCTGCCTGCAGCATTTTGCTGTCCGCCTGATGAAGCGGAGCCAAACGGATCCGTCCTGGCAAACAATGTAAGTCAATAGGGACGCATCCTTTTTCTCTGACACAATCGAAAACGGATCCGTCCCCCATTGACTTTGCATGCGGTTGTATTATTGTAACGGAAGCGTTTTTGCAGATCCATGACGGATCCGCAAAAAACGCTAGTGTGAAAGTAGCCTAATGTGTATGAGGGTCAGTGTCGGGGCCCACCAGAGGAAATTATTCTCGAGGCCCAACCCTTATATCATCAATAAAGTTTAATAGGTTTTGAATCACGGAAATAGAAAAACCTAGTGGCAAGTAATTGGCTCCAAAGACAGCTTAAAATAGTTATTTTTTCTTGGATCTTTGAGGTCCATTATGGTATCAGAGCCTGGGCTCTGGTGGGCCAGTCTGACCCTGATGAGGGTGTTGCATCTCATTATGCATGATCCTTGCCAAAGGGGTCTGGTAGTGGCTTATTCCCCTCTCTGGAGTGAGAGCACATGCACATTCGGCTGAGCCCTAGGGTTCCTGTGCATGGAGGGGGTCAGGAGGAACCTGAGCCACCTTACGCTGTGTTTTATACTTGGCACACACCTTATCTTATATATCATATATAAATTATTAAGAACTAATTCAATAACAGCCTTCGTCCAAAAATGTCTGAGCAATGCCACAATGTATGAATGCAAGAAACTGCTCTGTAATGGCTTTGTATGCCAAGAAAAACTTGGCCGAGGAACATGAGGCTGATTTTGGCATAGAGAAGTGGCAGATTCCTGCAGACTGGTACCACAGCTCATTTACACGCTGTATGTGCTCCTTGCACGTCTGTGTCATGCCTCGTCTCTTACATTCTAGGAGTTATTATGAGAATGTAAATATTGCTTTAAGCATTTTCCATACACTTAAGCCGGGTCAGCCAAGTAGACAGGGACGTCTGGATAAATTACTATCCGGACCTTGAGCTGAGCTCCGCATTAAAGGGGTTCTCCAGGCTTTTAATATTGATGACCTGTCCTCAGGATCGGTAATTAATATCAGATCGGTAGGGGTTCGACCCCCGGCACCCCCAACGATCAGCTGTATGAAGTGCACACATGCCGTCTCCCTTCTCTCTTCCTGCTCACTGCTGCTATGTCTATGGCGAGCAGGAAGAGAGAGACAGGATACGGCACGCACGCTCCTTACCTTCATACAGGTGATAGGCGGGGGTGCTGGGTGTCGGACCCCCACCTATCTGATATTAATGATCTATCCTGAGTATAGGTCATTAATATTAAAAGCCCAGAGAACCTCTTTAACATGGTGCAGATACCTGGCTGGAATAGATACAGAATATGCAGAATACAGATGTCCACAGACACAAACCAAGGACCCCAGCAGCATTGGATTGGCCCATCAGAGGACCAGAGGAGGCTCCGGTAGACCGATGCTCTGATACCTTAGTGGGCCCTGTGCGGATTCGCTCTGGTAGTTAGGATTAGCGGGTGCAGCACAGAGGCAAAGTACAAGTTCTTGTTACAAAACATCAGTGCCTATTTACATGTGAAAGCAAAACAAAAACGCAAGTTGCTTGGTGATCGTTCACACACATGAAAAGTTCATATACAAAACAGTCACCTTTTCTCCTGGGTGTTACTTCACACTCTGTTGGAAGTTCTGCTTTGTCAAGTCCACAGGCAGGCATTAGGCGGCCTGTTCGCCCTCACAGGGGTCTGAGCCTTCCAGCCCGGCTCAAGCCGCGGATCCCAACACAGCCCTCAGATCCCAGCACACAGACCTCCTGAGCTCCACTGTCAGACAGAGGTAATCCTCTCCACATGGCAGTGCTGGCTGGTTTTTATGCCTGGCAAAACCCGGCCTGGAACATGAGTAGTCACCCACCCAGCACTTTGACTACTCCCAGTAAGAGCCGTCCCGGATCAGCTATTACAGCCATACTAAGTATCAAGGTGTCAAACAGCAACTGCTGCTGACACATAAAAAACGGTTCTTACTTCACCGAAGCCAGGAACCTCGGTGACACGCACCTATCATCAACGATGATTCCTTGTACCTTCTTACAGCCCCAGATGTCCAGAAAAAAAAAAAAGATCTGGAGATTCCTTTGGAGCCAATGAATTGTCACTAGGGTTTATTTCCTTGAATCAAAACCCATTAGACTTTATGGATGATATGTGGATTGGGCCCTGAGAATAATTTCCTCTGGTGGGCCCAAGGAACCTTAGTCTGACACTTGGCTCCAGTGCTTAAAGAGCACCTGTGAGCAGATTTGTACCTATGACACTGGCTGACCTGTTACATGTGCACTTGGCGGCTGAAGGCATCTGTGTTGGTCCCATGCATGTGCCCGTACTGCTGAGAAAAATTATGTTTTACTATATGCAAATTAGCCTCTAGGAGCAACGGGGGCATTGCCATCACACCTAGAGGCTCTGCTCTCTCTGCAACTGCCGAGCCCTCTGCACTTTGATTGACAGGATCAGGCAGTGAAAACGCCATCATGGCTGGTGCTGTCAGAGTGCAGAAGGCGCAGCAGTTGCAGAGAGAGCAGAGCCTCTAGGTGTAATGACAATGCCCCCGTTGCCCCTAGAGGCTCATCTGCATATAATAAAACGTAATTTTTCTCAGCAATGCGGGCACATATGGACAGGGTACCAACACAGATGTCTTCAGCTGCCAAGCGCACATGTAACAGGTCAGCCAGTTTCACAGCTGAAAATCGGCTGACAGATGCCCTTTAAAGCAATGGATGCCTTGGTTTGCGTCCGACCACAGTGCAGCTTATATGTTCTCCTTACCCTCACAAGGATTTTGTTGGATTTCCCAGTTTTATCTCACTCTCCAAAAATATACAAATGGGTTAACTGGCTTCCTAGGAAATAGTTCAAATTTATATGCCATTGCTTATATAGCAGCAATATATTTGGCAGCGCCGTACACAGATTGTCATTCATTGTCAGCCCCTGTTCACAAATTTCCCTATCTGATACACTAGGGCTAATTTCAGAAGAAGACATTGAACCTATAGGTATGTTTCAGGGGTGTATAACGATCGCCTTTGAACCTACGACCCCAAGACACCACAGGTAACATTTAGAAATGAGTGCAGGGCAATCTCATACTGATACAATATTTGGAGGTCACTTGGTCCCTTTTTTTCCAGTGATGCCCCTAGCACTCACCAGGGTATGGGTAATGTATACACTGCTCTCCACTATCAGAGAAATGGGGATTCCCTGAAGTGTGCATGGTGATCTGCTATCGCCAAAAAGAGGTGAGGATGCAGCATGTGTAGTCACTGGCTTGTATATCCCCATATCGCCCACCCCTATTCACAGTGTCTGATCGGTTGGGGTTTGCAAACCCTGAAAGACATTTAAACACCAGGCCAGCAACAACACCCCCTCCCCCACAAATGCACACAGAGAATGAAAAAGGCTTTGTGCTTCGGACAATTATCCCTGGGAATCGGCCTGTTTACCCTGGTTATCAGCCCGCCTAGCATGCCAAACAGCAAAGCAGATCTTTGCCAGCAAGAAGTGTTGACATGGTGTCGAGGGTTGTCGGGGAGGTACAGATTACTTCTTAATATGCAGTCCGTGCCTTCTGCCGAGTCTGGTTCGCTCCGGAGTGATCCGGCTGAATAAGCAGGGACATTTTTTTCAGTCACAGAACCCATAGAGGTATAAAATAATAATATTCTTTTACATACAAATTATATATTTCAAAATATAATGATGCTGGAAATATACATAAATACTGTATATGCACTGCATATTCCCACCATCAATATACACTGCTCAAAAAAATAAAGGGAACACAAAAATAATACATCCTAGATCTGAATTAATTAAATATTCTTCTGAAATACTTTGTTCTTTACATAGTTGAATGTGCTGACAACAAAATCACACAAAAATAAAAAAAATGGAAATCAAATTTTTCAACCCATGGAGGTCTGGATTTGGAGTCACCCTCAAAATTAAAGTGGAAAAACACACTACAGGCTGATCCAACTTTGATATAATGTCCTTAAAACAAGTCAAAATGAGGCTCAGTAGT
This sequence comes from Bufo bufo, assembly GCF_905171765.1. NCBI lineage: Eukaryota > Metazoa > Chordata > Amphibia > Anura > Bufonidae > Bufo > Bufo bufo. The sequence goes on from NC_053392.1 coordinate 90,704,965, forward strand.
GTGTGTGGCCTCCACGTGCCTGTATGACCTCCCTACAACGCCTATGCATGCTCCTGATGAGGTGGCGGACGGTCTCCTGAGGGATCTCCTCCCAGACCTGGACTAAAGCATCTGCCAACCCCTGGACAGTCTGTGGTGCAACGTGACGTTGGTGGATAGAGCGAGACATGATGTCCCAGATGTGCTCAATTGGATTCAGGTCTGGGGAACGGGCGGGCCAGTCCATAGCATCAATGCCTTCGTCTTGCAGGAACTGATGACACACTCCAGCCACATGAGGTCTAGCATTGTCTTGCCTTAGGAGGAACCCAGGGCCAACCGCACCAGCATATGGTCTCACAAGGGGTCTGAGGATCTCATCTCGGTACCTAATGGCAGTCAGGCTACCTCTGGCGAGCACATGGAGGGCTGTGTGCCCTCCAAAGAAATTCCACCCCACACCATTACTGACCCAATGCCAAACCGGTCATGCTGGAGGATGCTGCAGGCAGCAGATTGTTCTCCACGGCGTCTCAAGACTCTGTCACGTCTGTCACATGTGCTCAGTGTGAACCTGCTTTCATCTGTGAAGAGCACAGGGCGCCAGTGGCGAATTTGCCAATATTGGTGTTCTCTGGAAAATGCCAAACGTCCTGCACGGTGTTGGGCTGTAAGCACAACCCCCACCTGTGGAGGTCGGGCCCTCATATCACCCTCATGGAGTCTGTTTCTGACCATTTGAGCAGACACATGCACATCTGTGGCCTGCTGGAGGTCATTTTGCAGGGCTCTGGCAGTGCTCCTCCTGTTCCTCCTTGCACAAAGGCGGAGGTAGCGGTCCTGCTGCTGGGTTGTTGACCTCCTACGGCCTCCTCCACGTCTCCTGATGTACTGGCCTGTCTCCTGGTAGCGCCTCCATGCTCTGGACACTACGCTGACAGACACAGCAAACCTTCTTGCCACAGCTCGCATTGATGTGCCATCCTGGATAAGCTACACTACCTGAGCCACTTGTGTGGGTTGTAGACTCCGTCTCATGCTACCACTAGAGTGAAAGCACCGCCAGCATTCAAAAGTGACCAAAACATCAGCCAGGAAGCATAGGAACTGAGAATTGGTATGTGGTCACCACCTGCAGAACCACTCATTTATTGGGGGAGTCTTGCTAATTGCCTATAATTTCCACCTGTTGTCTATCCCATTTGCACAACAGCATGTGAAATTGATTGTCAATCAGTGTTGCTTCCTAAGTGGACAGTTTGATTTCACAGAAGTGTGATTGACTTGGAGTTACATTGTGTTGTTTAAGTGTTCCCTTTATTTTTTTGAGCAGTGTATATTTTCCACACTTATTTTACTATTTTCATTTTATTCGGGCCATGACCAATGTCCGGGTCAAGATGGACCAAAACACTAGTGTCGGCCTCCATTTGCGTTTACTGGAAATACGAATAAAATAAGTTGAATTATTAGATGAGAATTTGAGTGCCATGGTTACTTTGTCTAGATATTCTAATACTAAGGGTACATTCACACAACCGTATAATTTGATCCGCATTTTGCGGAATAGATGCGGATCCAATCATTTCTATGGGTGAATAAAATGTGCGGACAACGTTCAGTATGTTGTCCGCATCCGTGTTTCCGCATTTCTAGTCCGCAAAAATATGAAGAAGCTTGTCCTACTATTGTCTGCACAGATCGGTCTGCAGCCCCATTCAAATCAATGGATCCGCAAATTGCAGATGACATACGGAATGGTTTCCGTATGTCTTCCGTTTTTTGCGGATCCGTTTCCGTATTTTTGAAGGCATAAATAATTCTTTTTTTTTCCCCCTCTCTTTTTTTTTCTTCCATTTTTTGCGGACCGTAAAAAAACGGAAGACATACGGAACACAAACGGAAGTCATTGTCCGCAAAATGCGGACACACGGTTCCGTTGTTTGCGGACCGCAAAACGGAAAGGATTACACACGGTCGTGTGAATGTACCCTAACATGGGAAGTAAAGTGGCATGAAATATAAAGGATAGAAAAAAACAGAAATTTCACCTAGCATATTGGCACATTGCCAGGAGTCCACTATTGTGAGATAAGTGTTCACTGTCCAGAGCAGGCCTTAGAGTAGTGAGTCAACAGCTGCCTCCCTCATTATCTAAGGCCTATAAGACAAAAAGACAGGGTAGTCGTCATCTGAGACACTGGTGGCAGATTGCTAGTATATACCAACAATGTCAGATAGGTGCAGGTCCCACCTCTGTGTTCTCCTTCATTTCTGAGGGCTCGTTCTGGAGATAGGAGCTGGTCCCAGACGTGGGAACTGCATCTATCTGACATTGGTGGCATATCCTAGCAATATGCTGCCAATGTCTCAGCCCAAGGAGTGTCAGGTCAGCAAAAAAGCAAGGATAGCCCAGTGGTGTATTTATGGAAAGGACCTGTAATGAAAAGCAGAACTTCAGGGGTGAGGAGAACATCCTGGTGGTTCTTTAAGTCCTCTAGCTATGAGGAACTGTTCAGAGTACAACCCCCTAATGTAAAAAACAGTGGATCCAAAAGCAGCGCTCCATTTTAATTTGGGCTTCTAAACCCTTAATAATGTATTTTCCTTCTGAAACATCTGTACATCTATGTGGATCCTTCTGCAATCCACACTTGGGACCATAGTAACCCCCGGAGAAATGTGCAACTGATTTTGCCTGAGGAAGCTGGGGTCTGTCAGTGGTCACTGCAGGGGAACTGTATTATAACAGGCAAGCATACGACTCGAGTCCTCCAGATGGGAAACGCTCTCTCAAAACCCCCCCTCTATATATGCACTATAAGAGCATAAGACAATCCCTTTAAGGATGCGGTCACTATGACGTAGCTCTATTAGAAATGTGTGCAGCTGTCTTGCTCCGAAAAGAATAAAACATCAGGGATTTCCTGCAAGAGAGAGAAAAAGGAAAAACCACTGGCTCCTATACAAAAAGAGATTATTTCGGGCTATAATTGGCACAGTAAGCGAGCTGACATCTGGCCGATGATGCCCATTGATTATGTGACGCTGCCAGTTCCTGTTTGCTAAGGAATCCGTTAATGCCATCAGAATGTCTGAAAAGACTGAAGAGCGTTGCGATCTAGGTGCTACCTTGCCAGTCATATAACAATGCTCCATCTTATCATGTCACACGTTATCACCACTGAATGGCCCTATCTGCAGGCTGCAGCTGCCCCTGGGCCCTGGAGCCTGAGGGAGCCCGAAGGCCTCTCAGCTACATCAAAGGACTGCAATTCTAATGATGCCATGCAATGTGATGGCTGGTAGGGTTTTGCATGGCGCATTTCAAGAGAAAGCTGGATCACCCCTTCCCATGTAACACGTCCCTTGAAGATGTGCAGATCATGGGCAGATCAAAGAATCAGGATGGGAAGCTTTACAAGTCCATTTTTCTCTGCAATTCTGTAGAGAAAATAAAACTTCAAGGGTATGCTCATGTCAAAGACATCTCAGATTTTTCCTACTGAAATGTAGCAAAATGATCCAGTGCAGATAATGCAGTGGTCCCCCTGGTCTATGTGGTGATGCTTGCAGTACGGCACGTGACCACTGAGATTAAGTTTCAAACTCTTGAAATGTTTTAGCATATGCGCTGGATCGGCGGTAGATTGGACAGGGGAGAAGTGTTTTTTTTAATGATATTTTCAGCATTTTTTTTTATTTTTTTCGAAGGTAGGATAACCGCTTTATAGACACCTGAGCCATCACTGAAACAGGAAGGTTCAACTGTCCTGTACTACCTTCTAATGGGGCACATGGGGAGCGGTTGTATATTTTATAAGCCATGCAACCTTTGTTGAGCAGACTTATCACCTATGGATTTTTGAAAAATATTCCCCTTCACTGACAGACAGCAGAGATCTGTAAATTACTAAGAAATTATAACATATCTTCGGCACCTAGGTCCAGGTACAGCTTACAAGCCTGCACCCCCCATAGCAATATTACAGCTGTTTCTTGACAGCTTGCGTTGCGGGAGGAATAGACTTGTTTCATGGAAGACTGTGAAAAAAATACTCTTGCAGATTCCCACAAGTCAACAGAACGGCTACAAAAGGAATCAGTCTATAAGAGGCCGTAATCATTCAGTCATCTATCTCTCCAAGACATGACTTCATATCGCAATGAAGCATTTAACAGAAGGGAACGAAAACTGGAGATTTGGGGGCAAAGGCTACTCCACACTTGACTCTTAAGAAATACATCTGTCAATGTAATCTGAGCTATATATCACAATGCTATCCTCAACACGCTCATCCTTCTATTGTTTCCTGAGCTCATTGCGGTGAAATGGGTTTACAGAAGGTCTCATCGCTAGTTTTCATGACAACAATGTGATGTTCTATCCCACAGCTCAGTACACTGCCTCCTTGTCAACAGGCCCAGCGATGATTAGTCATATTACCACGTACATGTTGGTTTCCTCACATTATGTGTTTTAGAAAGCCCAGCAATAACTCACAGAGATCAAGTCTTCTACAACATCCTAGTTTTGTACACTGTGCATACTTCCTCATACAGATCCCCTCCAGGTGCACACACATAATGTCCGATATCTTTTTAGGGGTTTTCCACTTTGAGCAGTTTTAGACATGTCCAAGACACAGAAGCTGGGGAACCTTGGATATCCTAGACAAGTGGTCCAGAGACCCATTTCGCTGTAGATGGGACTCAATGGTCTGGTGATGTTACCACAAGTACAATCTACAAGGGGCCTGTCATGAGGGTGTCACAACCTATCGCTGACCCTGTTCTGCCTGGGGTCAGAAGGTCGCAGCGGATGGCTACTCACTGAGTTACTCAAGAGACCGCTCTGTGACCTAGTGGTGGGAATAGATTCTGGTCCACGTTTTCCTGCTTAGGTTTGCGATCCTTTTTGTCCCATTTAGAAATCTGTAGCTTTTCCTTTCAGCTGTCCTCTGCCAGCCACTCCCAGCTACTATATATTCTCCCTTTCTGCTTCCCGTGTTGCCAGATATAGACCTTCTTTCCAGATCTTCTATTCTGACCTCTGGTGGAGTTGCTGTGGAGCTGTTGGAACTGGTGATGTCGGTTTTCCAGTTCTCTCCTGTTTGTTGTCTTTGGGGATTGTTTGTGGTGTTTGTCCTTTCCCTGTTGTTACCCTAGGTGTCAGTGGTGAGTACTAGTGCTCCCACCGCCCTATTCACTACCTAGGGCTTATTTCAGGGTAAGCCAGGGACGAGGCATGTGATCGGCGTACGGGTTAGCAGTCCGTCTAGGGACATCTGAGCAGCCAGGGGCCAGTGCTAGGTGAGTTAGGGGTCACCACTTCTCCCTCTCCCTAGTGAAAGGGTACTCACCTTCCCTCCCCTCTGCGCCGCACGTCTGTTACCTTCCTAATCAGACGTGATAGGGCCTGAGGAAATGGTGCAAGACTAGTCATAAATTATACAGCGACAAAATCCTGTGCGGTTCTACTCAACAGGCCATACACATGAGATATTTATCTTCATACCATTGGCAGGTCAAGATAAATTTGGTGAGATTTTTTTCTGATGTCCCTAAAACTGGCCATACACATTAGAATAATGTTGGCCGAACCTGCTGTTCTAATTTATGTGTACGTAGGAGGAAAGAAGAATCAAACAGATGGCTTTTAACCACTTCATTATCAGAGTGTTTACCCCCTTCCTTAGGGTACTTTCACACTTGCGGCAGAGTGATCCGGCAAGCAGTTCCGTCACCAGAACTGCCTGCCGGATCCGGCAATCTGCATGCAAACGGACAGCATTTGTAGACGGATCCGGATCAGTCTCACAAATGCATTGCAAGAACGGATCCGTCTGTCCGTTTGTCATATGGACAAACGGATCAGTTACAATTTTTTTTCACATTTTTAAAGGTATACGCAGACCGGAAGGACGGATCCGGCATTGCTGTATTTTTAATGCCAGATCCGGCATTAATACATTCCTATGTGAAAAAAAAATGCCAGATACGGCATTCAGGCAAGTGTTCCGTTTTTTGGGCCGGAGATAAAACCGCAGCATGCTGCAGTATTATCTCCGTCCGGAACCATCAAAAAGACTGAACTGAAGACATCCTGAATGGATTGCTCTCTATTCAGAATGCATGGGGGTAAAACTGATCAGTTCTTTTCCGGTATAGAGCCCCTAGGATGGAACTCAATGCCGGAAAAGAAAAACGCTAGTGTGAAAGTACCCTTACCAGGCCAATTTTTCAATTTTACAAATGGGCGTATCTAAATGCAAATAACTATTTAATTTCTGAGCCAACCTACATGTATTTGAAATTATTTTTCCAGGACACATTTGACTTTTATTTTGTGCCATTAGATGACAGATATAATGCTTATACAGTATATATACACACACACACATACTGTATATATGGTGTTTAGGGAATATTTAAGGAATTGCAATTTGTGCAATTTACTTAAAGGCTGGGCCCACCGCAAGAACTGAAATAAGTGGAGCGCATTATAGATTTTGAAGGTCTATTTTCAATTTCTGGTTTTATGGCACTATACTGCCAAAACAGATGTTGTACAGAGCCAAAAGATTAGAAACACCTTCATAGTAACTTTTTTTAAAATGTAGTATTTATCTTGGGGGAATTTGGACATTTTGTGCAGAAAAATGCCACAAAATTTGGATTCACTGAACTATTTTTCACATTCACCATGTGGCCTTGAAACATGCCTTATCACACATTTACATACTTCTGCAATTTGCAATAAAACCCTATACAGTGGGGGAAATAATTATTTGACCCCTCACTGATTTTGTAAGTTTGTCCAATGACAAAGAAATGAAAAGTCTCAGAACAGTATCATTTCAATGGTAGGTTTATTGTAACAGTGGCAGATAGCACATCAAAAGGAAAATCGAAAAAATAACTTTAAATAAAAGATAGCAACTGATTTGCATTTCATTGAGTGAAATAAGTATTTGAACCCTCTAACAAAAAAAGACTTAATACTTGGTGGAAAAACCCTTGTTTGCAAGCACAGAGGTCAAACGTTTCTTGTAATTGATGACCAAGTTTGCGCACATTTTAGGAGGAATGTTGGTCCACTCCTCTTTGCAGATCATCTCTAAATCCCTATGGTTTCGAGGCTGTCTCTGTGCAACTCTGAGCTTGAGCTCCCTCCATAGGTTTTCGATTGGATTAAGGTCCGGAGACTGACTAGGCCACTCCATGACCTTAATGTGCTTCTTCTTGAGCCACTCCTTTGTTGCCTTTGCTGTATGTTTTGGGTCATTGTCGTGCTGGAACACCCATCCACGACCCATTTTCAGTTTCCTGGCAGAGGGAAGGAGGTTGTCGCTCAGGATTTCACGATACATGGCTCCGTCCATTTTCCCGTTTATGCGAATAAGTTGTCCTGTGCCCTTAGCAGAAAAACACCCCCAAAGCAAAATGTTTCCACCCCCATGCTTGACGGTGGGGACGGTGTTTTGGGGGTCATAGGCAGCATTTTTCTTCCTCCAAACACAGCGAGTTGAGTTAATGCCAAAGAGCTCTATTTTGGTCTCATCAGACCACAGCACCTTCTCCCAGTCACTCTCTGAATCATTCAGGTGTTCATTGGCAAACTTCAGACGGGCCTGCACATGTGCCTTCCTGAGCAGGGGGACCTTGCGAGCCCTGCAGGATTTTAATCCATTGCGGTGTAATGTGTTTCCAATGGTTTTCTTGGTGACTGTGGTCCCTGCTAATTTGAGGTCATTAACTAACTCCTCCCGTGTAGTTCTAGGATGCTTTTTCACCTTTCTCAGAACCATTGACACCCCACGAGGTGAGATCTTGCGTGGAGCCCCAGAGCGAGGTCGATTGATGGTCATTTTGTGCTCCTTCCATTTTCGAACAATCGCACCAACAGTTGTCACCTTCTCTCCCAGCTTCTTGCTAATGGTTTTGTAGCCCATTCCAGCCTTGTGCAGGTCTACAATTTTGTCTCTGACATCCTTGGACAGCTCTTTGGTCTTTCCCATGTTGGAGAGTTTGGAGTCTGCTTGATTGGTTGATTGATTCTGTGGACAGGTGTCTTTTATACAGGTGACTAGTTAAGACAGGTGTCCTTAATGAGGGTGACTAATTGAGTAGAAGTGTCTAACCACTCTGTGGGAGCCAGAACTCTTAATGGTTGGTAGGGGTTCAAATACTTATTTCACTCAATGAAATGCAAATCAGTTGCTATCTTTTATTTAAAGTTATTTTTTCGATTTTCCTTTTGATGTGCTATCTGCCACTGTTACAATAAACCTACCATTGAAATGATACTGTTCTGAGACTTTATTTCTTTGTCATTGGACAAACTTACAAAATCAGTGAGGGGTCAAATAATTATTTCCCCCACTGTATGTAGTTTTACATCTTGTTTGGGCTCACCACAATAATTCACATGACTGGGTGGTATTTTGGAGGCCTGTTTTTCTATTCCTGGTTTCATGGCACCATACTACCAGAACAGATGTTGTGCAGTACCAAAACATTAAAAATACCCACAAAATGACTACTTTTTAAAATGTTGACCCTCTAAGGTTTTCATCTTGGGGAAATTTGGACATTTTAATCTTTTGGCTTTTTCCTATAGTATGGAAGCCCGACCACCACTGCTGGATTGCCGGGTAGTCGCAACCATGGAAACGAGCAGTGTAGAATGTGATGGAAAAATTAATCCAGCCAGAAAAGAAGGCAATATGGACAATCACAATACATTAGTAAGTGCCTTGAATTAACTTCCTCTACATGATAAATGCCATTTGCTGAAGAGAGACAGACCTTTTAATCTGTATTGTTGTAAATATATATTTTCCAAAAGGGGTGTTTAAGCCTTCAGTATTGATTCGCCATCACATAATTGCTAATCAGCGCCAGTTATTAGGAAGAGACACGCTTGTCTCCAGTGTACTGACTATGGCTAATTATGATATTAGACTTTACACTAGTATAGCCAGGCTCAAAAGATGCAAATATGAAAGATGAAAGGGCAGGAATAACAAGGAAACTAGAACTAAATGGTGAAAAATGCTGTAGAAAACCAGAAGATGACAGATGAATATGAGATGTAAGCACAACACATGGTAAAATAATAAAACTAAACACACACATTTTTTATATATATATATATATATATATATATATATAGATAGATAGATATAAATATAAACTATGCTGTAAACTGTGAGTACAGGACAAAGGTCCATCCATCACATCCCACACAGATGGATAACCTTTTACAGAAATTGCCGGGGCAGGAATCCTCCCTTGCCACTAAAGTAGTGTACTGTATACGGTAATATTTATTTATTACCGTCCCCTAGAAGCAATGGTCAGCACCCAATCAGATTCCTCCTCTCACTTTTTAAAGGCCATTTGGAAAATAAAAACAGCGACCTCATAGGTTGCCAGGGGCAACTACTCCACTTTTCCTTTGCACCAGTTCTGGTAAAACTTCTTGTTTGTATTATTTTAGTAATAATGTGAACTAGGCCTAAAAATGGAATATAATATACACAGCTGCCAACAGCCTTGTTTTTTTTTACAGGACTGTCTTGCGAACTGAACAACCAAACAGATCGAGTTAATCCAAATTTGCATTAAAAGTTGTATCGCCGGCATTTTGGGGACAATCTTGAGCAGAACACGGGTGTTTGGCAGTTTTTCCCTAACTATAAATCATGCTTACCATCCAAACTACTAAAGGGAAACTTCCATCAGACAGGGATATTTTTTTTAATTAAAAAAATCATTTATTTATTTTTTAGAATTTTTGGCTGTTTTTCCTTTCTATTTCGTAAGCACTATACCACTGAAACTTAAAGGAAAACTGTAATTATTTTTCTGCCAGTTAAAACCAGCCACAAAACATATCCTTTTTTTCAATTTTTTTTATTATTTTCTGATCACAGTTTTTTTATTCTATTATCTGAACATGACTATGGCTTGTCTGATCATTTAAACAACTGTTATACAGCAGCCACATGGGCCATAGACAATGGACAGGAGGGGACCTCATTGACTTCTATGGGAGAGTTTTATAGGCATGCTCGGTGACCTGTGCAGCGGTCATTGTACAAGGACGGAGTAGATAAGCTTGCCTGTAATGATAAAAGTAAAATGATCTATACACACAAAAAATGGTGTTCATTAATAGGCTTAGTGGCCATGGTGAAAACTGCAAAATTTATGGTTTTTCTTTAAATATAGATATTGACATAGAAAATTAAAAATATCATCAAAAATTCTTTAAAACTATGTTTAAGGCCTCATGCACACAACCGTTCCGTTTTTTGCAGAACGGAATGGGTGGCCCATTGCAGAAATGCCTATTCTTGTCCGCAAAACAGACAAGAATAGGACATGCTATATTTTTTTTGCAGGGCCACGGAACGCAGCAGCGGATGCGGACAGCACACGGAGTGCTGTCCGCATCTTTTGCGGCCCCATTGAAGAGAATGGGTCCGCACCCGAGCTGCAAAAAATGCGGCTTGGATGCGGACCACAACGGTCGTGTGCATGAGGCCTAACACAAATGGTTATTTTCTCATGACATTTCCGGCTTTAAATACAAATATTGTCCTTCTTCAGCAGTCAGCACACAGATAAAACTCCTATATAATGAGGGAAAGATGTTATCTACAAGGTGATCCTCGGTGTTATCTACAAGGTGATAAAAGTAGGTGTAGAATTGGGATGACAGTATGACATCTGTATTGTTCTCTTGATAAGCCTAGATAACCACGGCCACAGAAGGGGATTGCACTTATCAGTGTAAGGTGTGATGATTTAATTGAGTCAATGATCACTAATGCCATCACTCGTACATTCAGAATCACTGTTTGCCAGCAGCAGAGGCTGTTTAGAAGGCACGATCTGCTGCCCACAAATGATAATTCAGGTGACCGCACCAACGATCTATTACAGGATCAATGAGTGCTTTGCTTGTTCATCGGGTAATTGGCAGCCCCTTTCAACGTGCCGATTATAGCTAATGAGCATCCATAGAAATGCTTGCTAGCAATAATGTGCCCGAATATTGGGAAGTGTAAAGAGGCCTTAACAGACCTCTCAAAGTGGCCACTAGGGATCGACCGATTATCAGTTTGGCCGATATTATCGGCCGATATTGAGGATTTTGAACGTTATCGGTATCGGCATCTATTTTGCCGATATACCGATAACGTATGGGGAACACAGAACGCGCTGCTCTCAGCGCGTTCTGTGTTCCCTCCGCAGCACAGGGGAGAAGGAAGCAGTGTCTCCTCCCCCTGTGCTGCTGCTGCCGCTGCCGCCAACGACAGAAGAGAAGACAAGAGGAGGGGAGGGGCTGTGGCCGCTGCGCCACCAATGAAGATAAGCCTTTCATTCATTCATATACAGGAGGCGGGAGCTGGCTGCAGAATCATATAGCCGGCTCCCGGCCTCTATGAGCGATAGCCGCGGTAGTTAACTCCTCAGGTGCCGCGGATCGCAGCTACCGCTCATAGAGGTCGGAAGCCGGCTATGGGATTCTGCAGCCAGCTCCCGCGTCCTGTATATGAATGAGAGACTTATCTTCATTGGTGGCGCAGTGCGCCCCCCCCCCCCCCCCAAGCCCCCCAGTATTAATCATTGGTGGCGCAGTGCGCCCCCACCCCAATCCCGGCCAATAGTAAAAACATTGGTGGCGCAGTGCGCCCCCCCCACCCAGTATTACTCATTGGTGGCAGTGGCCACAGGATCCCCTCTCCCCTGCTCCTCCGATCGGAGCCCCAGCTGTGTAAGCCTGGGGCTCCGATCGGTTACCATGGCAGCCAGGACGCTATTGAAGCCCTGGCTGCCATGGTAAGCTCCATGCTGCTGTGTGCACAAAGCACAGAGCAGCAGGGACAGTGTGAGATCCTATTCACCCTGATAGAGATCTATCAGGGGGAATAGGACAAGGGTTCTAGTCCCTAAGGGGGCTAAAAGTTAGTAAAAAAACAACACAAAAATATTAAGTATAAATGAAAAAGACTTATAAACAAAAAAATACACATTAACAATAAACATATAAATTTTCAGCAGATTTGTGTAGGAATTTTTATTTTTTCTCAAAAATGAAAATTCCCAGAATATCGGTATAAATTATCGGCTATCGGCATCGGCCCTAAAAAATCAATATCGGTCGATCCCTAGTGGCCACCCACATTGGTGATCATACTTACCTGGTCTCAACCACTAGGTTTGGTCTCCATCGCTCCACAGCCAGCTCAGCATCTCCCTGCTGCGGTAAAATCAACATTGGGGAGGGTTTACACATGGCTGTTGCAGCCAATAGCTGGACGCAGTGGTACGTTTCTCCCCTTGCAGCACCTGTCTGAAGGACCAATTTCAATAAGGTCCGTAAAAAGGCAAAAAATCTGACATGTCCTATTTTATGACGCCGCTATTCACGTGGCCGTTAAAAAAACGGCCATGTGAATAGCCCCGACGAATGACCAAAATTGGTTGTAAAAATAAAGGAGGGATCCAAAATCGATCATCACACATCGTTTGAATGTCTGGTGAACGTCAGGGCCTGGATGTTGTTCTCCATGTCAGACTATTTACATAAGCCATTGTTATAACGAGAGCAGTGACATTCCCCTTCATGTAAAGAAATAATGCAAGGAAATATATGCATACCAGTGTACAGAAAATGCATTGGCATTGTGATATCGTGGTCATTTGTTCCACTGGATACTCTCCAAGGCAAAGTTTGCAGGAAACCAGTGGGTCTAAAGCCAAATCCCACGTAGGCCGGTATCTTGCTGTAGTCATGGCAGGTTAATCTGAAAGAAACGTAAGGAAAAAAAACTTAAACATTTAAAGGGATTACCCCATGAATAATGTAAAAAATGAAAATCAGACATCACATAGTACATGACAGTCTCTTTCTACCAAAGCTAGAACCAGCCCTGTACCTCACATGGATCCAGAGATCTCCCCATCCAATGCTCTGCTAGATTCATATCAAGCTGACAGCTCAAGGGGAGTGTCTTTTCTGCTGCAGCTCAGGGGGCGTGTCCATGCTCCCCCTATCACAGCTCAGGAGGCGTGTCCTTTCTGCTGCAGCTAAGGGGGCGTGTCCATGCTCTCTCTATCACAGCTCAGGAGGCAGTTGAAGGATGAAACTGAGCATGTGCGGCCATCTCAGTGAGCAGGACAAAGAAAGAAGAAAAAGGACAAGCAGCAGGTGGCGCTATACAGATACATTTTATTGAATAACTCAGTGGCTATGCAAAAATTTTAATTACATGCAATTACAAAAGTATTCAGATCCAGGTGCTGGTTTGAAAACTGTAGAATATTTCTCGTGGGACAACCCCTTTAATTGAAATAAGAAACCAAATATATATGGGCAGCAAAGTATACACAATCTGTACTGCTGCTGTCCCAGCCCAAGCCTTAAATATTCAACAGCATTACAGCAGCTATGTGTTTATACCAGTATACATAAGGTATACAGAGGGATGGCTTACTGAGGGTGAAAATGTGGGGTCGAAATAATGGAAAAATTATAATATCATTCAAGTATAGAGTTGTTACCAATATAATATAGGCCAAAAAATCAACAGGCGTCCCATCATCGCTCCTGCATACAAGTAACTAGGTCTGTATGATGCATGAATTTCCATTGTCGGCAAAAATTTTACCAAATTTAATCAAAAAGGTGCATGTGGCAAAGTTCTCTTTTTTACACCAACTCAATGCAGATGCACATTTAAACCAATTTTATTCATGCCAAAAAATGATGCACATCTTTAATAAATTTGGCACAATTTAGGATTTCCGCCTAAACTGTTCAAAGCAGGGCTGTGGAGTCGGAGACAATTTTGGGTACCTGGAGTCGGAGTTGGCAAAAAATGAACCGACCCCAACTCTTACTAGATTTAAATTGGAATAAAAAAGCAAGTTTAAATGTCCCAATTCACAAAAAGTTATAGTTAATTACCGTATTTTTCGCCCTATAAGACGCACCTGCCCATAAGACGCACCTAGGTTTTTGAGGAGAAAAATAAGAAAAAAAAAAATTTGAACCAAAAGGTGTGCTTTTGAACTAATGGTGGTCTGTGGGTGGCACTATTATGGGGGCATCTGTGGGTGGCACTATTATGGGGGCATCTGTGGGTGGCATCTGTGGATGACACATATATAGCATCTTATCTTACGTGTCATCCACAGATCCCCCCCCCCCCCCATAACAGTGTCCCTGTGTAGTGAATGGGGGCCGGCATCTGTTTCTGTAATGGCAGCGGGGCCCGGTGCCTGCTTCATTCATAAAGTGGGCAGAGCAGGCGCGTGACGTAGTGAGCTACGCTACGAGCGCCCACTCGGCCTCCTGACTGCCAATAAGTTAGTAGTAAGTAGTACAGCGCTAGATTTAAGATGATTGGAATACTTTAACAATACCCACAAGTTAGATATGATTACCGTATACTACAGTGAGCAGGGCCCGGTGTAGTAGAATACAGTGACTGCACCGGGCCCCGCTGCCATTACAGAAACAGATGCCGGCCCCCAGCCCCTCCTCCCTCTCAGCCTATTCACCGGACGGTCGCAGTATTCACCCCCATAAGACGCACTGATATTTTCCCCCAACTTTTACGAAAAATACGGTACTTCTCTACTGTAAGAATAAAGGCCAATGCATGCAGTGCGTCACGTTACTGCAAAACGAACACGTTAAGTGACCATGAAGAAGCCTGCTTTTCATATGCTTCACTATATGGCACGCAACGCACAGTTAAGGAGCGGCAATACTTATACTTTCCATTGTGTTGTGTTCCACTGTTACAGGGAACGCAACGCCCATGGTTAACCTAGCCTCTCACTGATAACTGATCAAGTAGATATGTTTTTTTGCAGGACTAGAGACACTTGTATAAGTGAAGGGAATGGATAGTCAATAGTTCAAGACTGAAGCTGTAAACCATTTGAAAAACCGCTGTCATTCAGCTAAGGCTATAAAAACTTGTAAACTCAGATTGTTAGCTTAAACTTTAAACATGACTATGGGATTCTACGAGGGAAATCATGTTTTACAATAAATGCCCCTTCCCCTGCCCCGTCCTGGATCCCCCCACTGCCCGATCTTCAGCAGAAGATCAGCACACAAAGGAGAAGGCAGCAGCTTCCTGGCCAGTAGTTCTGTGGTAATGACTTGTATGTTGCCTTTCTTTCCTTCAAGGAATGTATAAAATGTCAGGTAAGTCCCACCTCTGGGGCCTGCTCCTATTGTGTCTAAAGAAGGAGGCACGTGCCGAGCCACCCTCCAATCACAACTATAAGACTTCTGAAAATAGGTGAGCGCACTCGCAGTGAACAGAGGAGATTTACCACGTTGGCATTTTCTGTATGATAAATTTGTTAACACTCACTTTACATGGTAGACACTTCTCTCTTCGTTAAAGGTGTTTTCTGAAACTTTTATACTGAAAGACCTATTCTCAGGATAGATCCATCAGTATCTGATTGGTTAGGGTCTGACAACCGGGACCCCCGTCGATAAGCTGTTTAAGAAGGCACCGACGCTTGCAGCAGCGCCGTGGCCTTCTCACAGCTCACCAAGCACAGCGCCATGTATTGTACAGTGGCTGTGCTTGGTATTGCAGCTCAGCGCCATAGACTTCTACGGCACCTGGGCCATATGACTGATGAATATGATGTCACTCGGCGTAGGGAAAGCTGTGAGAAGGCGACGGCACTTATAGGAGCACCAGGGCCTTTTCAAACAGCTAATCAGCAGACGTCTCAGTTGTCGGACCCCCTCACTGATCAGATACTGATTGATGACCTATCCAGACGATAGGTCATAAATTACAAAAGTCTCAGAAAACTCCTTTAAGCCTTTTCATTGGTAGCATACTGTGCACAAATATATTGTCACGGCGGGGAGTGGGGGAAACCCCCCACTGTGCGGTGTAAAAGGGGATCAGCCTGGCCAAAAGGAGCAGGTCACCTCCTACCGCGTCCCTAATCCTCTCCTCACCGTATGAGCGGACCCCGATGGTAGGACAACTCATACACAGGATTCCTAGAGACCCTAAGTCACTCTGGTAATCCCTCACCAAAGAGCAGGGAAGAGACGACCTGTTCATCCCAGTCATGGAGGCCAGGCTGCAAGGAGATGGCAGGTAAGCGAAACTAATAACACACTTACCTGCCACAGACACACTGACTGGAACCCGTGCACAAGTGCTGGTGTCCACACCAACATTAAAGGACACAGCACACACCACAAACCACACAGGGACCCAGGAGACCCATAGCTGCAATAAACGTAAGACACCATAAGAACATCAATGACCACAAGGGTGGCCCTCACTGGAAAGATGGTAAAGCCAGGAGCAGTGAAGAACCACCAGCACACACCAAGCCTGGAGGAACACTCAGCTTCAGGCATCCAGCGGAGGCTAAATAGCCCAAGCAGCCACACCCACAAACACAAACCCAGTGTTCACAAAACACTAGGAAGGGAGTTAACCCTTCCAACACCAGACAGAGGAAGGAAGCCACTTAAAGGGGAAGTGCACACACAAGCAAACTAAACGACACGTTACCACCGGCAACAGCATGCGTGGCAACCATGTCACGGCATTCACCCAGAAGGCCAAGACACTGCCACCGCATGCTCTCACAGCAACACGTTGCCGCGGGCAACCGCAAGTGTGGCAAGTGTCACAGCGTACACCATAGGCCGTGACATATATTGTGCCAAAAACATCCCCCATTAATACATCCTAAGGATAGGTCATCTATATCTAAAGCCTAGACAGCTCCTTTCATTTTTCTATACAACGGCTTTGTGGCTGCAATCACCTCCTGTCCTCATGTGGTGGGATACCTACAAATCAGCAAGTCATCAGTGACCCCTTTTATGGAATAAGGTACCCCAAACGCAGGCCACTCTGGCTTGGGCCAAGGCATGTAGATATGGAACTAGGGCATCAAGTTGAATCTTTGCCCTGAGTGATGGAAGACGTAAGTAGGCCTCCTAGGTAGGGCTCTATTCTTCATAGTGGACAACCTTAAAAAGTGGTCTTCTGTTCTTCTTCCAGATCCCCCGTCAAACAGCGGATCAGGCCGCTGTAAACTACAGTATGTTCAGGTGACAAATAGTCATCCATGTAATAGAAGGTCAGCTTGAGTCTACGAAAACAAGAGCTGCTTGTGGCTTTCCATTCCGGCTAACAGAAGGGGGTCCTGAATGAGGAACCTGGGTTGTATGGGCTGCCTTCATAAGACACCAGGCCTTTAATAAAACAGCATTGATCATGGGAGCACCAAGAGTAATTCAGAGAAGTTATATATTGTCTTGAGATCCTACAGAGATCAGGTACAGAGAGCACCAGGAGCTCAAGTGAGCAGAGCTTCCTATCTGTGATGGAAAATTATGTAACGTATAGCAACACTGGGCCATGCGGTGACATTATTATTATTTTCCTAGGTAACGGAGGAATGGTTACCGACATCCATCTGTGTTTTCTAATTCCCACATTAAGTCCGGGCTGGCCGCCTAGCAAAGACTACTGGGAAAGAAGATACAAAGGCTTTTTGTAAGGGAAACAGTTGCTGCAGCAATAGCGGAGCAGTACAACAGGCTTTATTATCCCCATGTTACATAATGTATCCGTACACGTCCATCCAGAAATACTAGAGATCACATTGCAGAGGTTAGCTAGACATGGAAAGTATGTTTAAAGTCTCATGCACATGACCGTATATTTTTTTCGCATCCAATCCACATTCATTTCAATGGGGCTGCAAAAAATACACCATGTGCTGTCCACATCCATATGTCCTTTCTGCCGGCCCGCAAAAAAGACAGAACATGCCCTATACTTGTTCGTTTTTCGAACAAGTAGTGAAAATGTCTACAAAAGTGGTGGTATGGATAGAAGGGGTTAAAATCCAACCTGTTGAACTTTTGCTTCATCCAAATGTAGGTGTTCGGTGAAAGTCAAGCCCTCCCCATACACATCATCATAAAAGTTTATTTTCTGCACTTCGGAAATACGCATTATACTAAGACAGGTATGTTTTGCATTGTGTTAGGCAGCACTATGTAGCCCTGGACTGGGTTACATATAGTTAGATTTGCTGACAGAGTCCCTTTAAGGGTTATTCCAATTTCAAAAAGTGACGGCATATCGCTAGGATCCGACCTCAGGAACCTGCACCGATACAGCACAGCGGCGCCTTGGCCACCCACTGTGAATGTGTCCGGCTGCAGATCCTTGCACCACCAGGTGAGGCCAGGAGCGCTCCTGTGCAGGGACAAACAGTAAAGGGCATACAGCACTAAATCAATTTCAAATTCATTCTCAGGATCAGGGGGTGGGGGCATGGGTGTTTAGTAGAGACTGGACCCCTACAGATCATGAAGTGATGGTGCATCCTAGCAGTATGCCATCATATTATGAGATGAGAATAACCCTCTAACGTCAATCACTATCTATCTATTAGGACCTATGAACATCAGCATGATCACGTATTACATGGTCGCCCATTGATTTCCGCGTCCCCTATGTAATGCTAGATTACCCCTGCAGGGGAAATGTGAAGGTGCCATCAGCCCCTCCGTATGATAACTACAAGTTACTGTATGACATCTAGCAGCTGCATTAGGAAAGGAAGATATTCCCTAAAAGGACAACTTGTTATCGAGATCAACCCTGTCAAACCAGGTATACTACATGGTAGGGCTGATCCTGCTGATTAAAATGATACCATTCTTGTGAAAATCGGTTGCTGTGTTAATAAAAAAATAATTATATTCTTGATTCAGATGAGAGCTTCAGGGCACCTAGGGGTGTGGCCAGCACTGGAACGCTGAGGTTCACTGAGGGGTGTGGTCAGCACTGGAACGCTGAGGTTCACTGAGGGGTGTGGTCAGCACTGGAACGCTGAGGTTCACTGAGGGGTGTGGCCAGCACTGGAACGCTGAGGTTCACTGAGGGGTGTGGTCAGCACTGGAACGCTGAGGTTCACTGAGGGGTGTGGTCAGCACTGGAACGCTGAGGTTCACTGAGGGGTGTGGCCAGCACTGGAACGCTGAGGTTCACTGAGGGGTGTGGCCAGCACTGGAAAGCTGAGACTAGGCCCCGCCCCTCAGTATAGTGAAGCCCTCATCTGCACAAGGAATAGAAATGATTTTTCTCTAGAATGCCACAATCAATTTTCACAAGACAGGTATCATTTTAATCAGCAGGATCAACTCTACCAGGCGTTATTAATAGGGTTGATTCTGCCGATAAGTCTCTTTAAGGACTAGTCCATGGAAGAGGGATAGAGATATGCAGGTGAGGGAAATCGTTCATGTGATACATGCGCTCAGCTATCTAGATCACAGCCCTGCCGGTTCAATATAAATGGGCTCATTGTTATGTGGCAAAATTATAAATATGTTTTACATGGAACTTACTGGAAACTTTCCATTGACGTGTATTACAGATGCATCATTGTGTGCAGCAGCAGAGTATCAGCGTCACTCACATACCCCACGACCCATCACTTTAGGAGTCAGCGGTTCTAGCAGTGCTCCTCATTGACTCCATGGCTTTCTTTGTTTTGACACACACACCCATGTAATTCTGAAGAGGCTTAATTGTCTTTCATAAGGATCTGTCCTTGAAATTCTATTTAACATACACGAGTACAATAGCGATGACTTGTGTAGATGTTCACAACATCTACATAGACGAATGAGGCATATACCACATACAAGCCAGCTCGTTCCTACGTACAGCAGTGCCTAGTGACGCACAGCCCTTATCCCTCTAGTGCGGTACTGAGGAGTACAGGACTGCTGCAGCAAATTGCTGGCGGCAGCGATGACCTACTCCCCTTGCATCACGTTTCCGTCGTCAACAGGGTGTTGATATCAACGGACCAGGGTGATAAAGAGCAGACCTGGTAGCAATAGAGACCAAACCCAGCAGTGGGGACCAGGTAAGTATGATCACCACTGCGGGTCGGCCACTCCATGAGTTCTGATATAATACTGGGTAATTCCTAAAAGGGGTTTTCCAAGATATTTTGACTGATGATCTATCCTTTGGATAGGTCATCAGTATCTGATAGCTGGGGGTCTGAGACTTGGAACCCTGGCCGATTAGGTGATTGAGAAGGCACCGGCGCTCGTAGTAGTGCCGTGGCCTTCCCACAGCTTTGCCTAGGACTCAGTGATGGCTAACCTCCGGCACTCCAGCTGTGGTGAAACTACAACTCCCAGCATGCTCCATTCATTTCTAAGGAGTTCTGAGAACAGCCAAGCAAGTGTGCATCTTGGGAGTCATAGTTTTACCACAGCTGGAGTGCCGGAGGTTAGCCATCACAGGCCTAGGTCATGTAACATCACATTCATCCTTCATATAGACACAGCTCGGCCCCACAGCAATGAATGGGGCTGAGCTGTGATACCAAGCACAGCCACTATACAATGAACATCACTGTGCTGGAGGAAGCCGCAGAGCTACTGCCAGCGCCAGTGCCTTCTCATACAGCTAATCAGCAAGGGTCCCGTCTGTCGGACCTCTACTCATCAGGTGCTGATGACCTATCCAGAGGATAGGTCATCCTTTAAAATATCTCACAAAACCCCTTTAAGGAAACAGAGGAGTGCCATCTGCTTGGCCATTTTCGCAACTCCGTCTCCTCTGGCTGGTGCTTACTGCGGTTATTCCCATGATCTCGGCCATGAAACGTTGAGATTGGACAACTTTAATTATTTATCTTACCTTAAGATAAGTCATCAATATATTATTGTGGTGGGCCGACACTGCTACCGATCAGCTCTTTAAAGAGGCTGCTGTGCCCTCCTCACAGCTTGCCAAGCACAACGTCGTTCATTTTTATAGTGGTTGTGCTTGGTATTGCAGCCCAGGCCCATTCACTTGAATAAGACTGAGCTGCTCGTAGGCCATATGACTGAGGAACATAACGTCAGGGGATGGGGAGGAGGATCTGTGGATGACACTGATATGGGGGGGATCTATAGATAACACTATATAGCATCTTATGCTATATGTGTCATCCACAGATCCCCCTCCCCATAACAGTGCACAGATCCCCCTTCCCATAACAGTGCACAGATCCTCTTCCCAATAACAGTGCACAGATCCCCTTCCCCATAACAGTGCACAGATCCCCTTCCCCATAACAGTGCCATACACAGATCCCCCTCCCCATAGCAGTGCCATACACAGATGCCCCTCCCATAGCAGTGCCATACACAGATCCCCCTCCCATAACAGCCCCGGCCCCACTGCTCACAGCAGACTATTCTGACAGTAACTTTTACTCAGCGCATCTTTATTACCTTACAATGAAGCTCAGGTAACAGGCAGAGTGGGCGGCGGCGTAACATCACTCACTCACGTGACGCACCTGCTCCGCCCACTTTATGAATGAAGGAGGCAGAGCAGGCGCGTCACGTGAGTAAGTGATGTTACGCCGCCGTCCGCTCTGCCTGTTACTGGAGCTTCATTGTAAGGTACAATAAAGATGCGCTGATTTAAAGTAAACCGCCTGCCCACATAGCAACGAATCGGCGATTATTCGATAACTGGATTAGTCAACAACGAATCCCGTTATCGAATATTATCGATAAAGTCGATTAATCGTTGCAGCCCTAAAAGAGTCTGATGTCCACTGATCTGATACTGATGACCTATCTTGAGGATAGGCCATCTATATTAAATTCCTAGAAAACCCCTTTAACATTTACAAATTGGAGGCACTGAAACACTGCTGTGGATATTATTTAAAGTCTATGTCCACCTTTGGGGGCATTTTTTTTATTATTGCATTGTATTCATTTTGAGCTAAACATTTTTAAATTGGTCTTTATTAACAATATGGAATCCTTTTTTCTGTACAGAGCTGAGATGCACTAGCAGCAGCCTGTGGATTTTCTCTCTTTTCCGTCAGTTGGGGAGCAGACAAACTCCTTATCTCTGCTCTCTGACATTATAAACACTCATTACAGCTCTGTTCTTATCTTACTGATAAGAATGTGGCGTAAATAAGTGTTTATGAGCTCTTAGTAGTTTAGAGATAAGGGTTATTAGATGACTGGCACAAAGTGAAAGTACATGTCACACAGCTAGAAAAACAGTTAAGCCTCTGTGACAGAACTGCTCAATATTTTTTGAATAAAAGGCCAAAAATTAGTAAAGTGCAATCATAAACAAAAAAGTATAAATATAGCCTTTAAAGATAAAAGGCCATTATAATTCATTAAAGAGGATATCTCACCTAAACAACCCCTGTTTATATTCCACTCAGAAGCACCCTTTATGTGCTAGAACTGACCCAGCACCTCCACGCATCACATCGACAGCCATTCATTTGAATGGCCAGCATGTAATTCTACAACTGGACACTAGGGTGACTACAATGACTTATTTTGAAAAAGATGTTGTTTTAAAAGGATTGTCCAGTTTAGAAAACCTATTTTCATACAACATATTAGCTAATAATGACTTAACAGAGGGGGAAGGTGTCCTCTGTGCAGGATCCTGATCTCTTGTTCAAAGAAGAAAGCATTTACAAAGGGCGTCCCTTGCTCTGGAGGACCCGTCCTGTCCTATATTACACAGACAATTCATTAATGCATATGGCTACTGCGCAATGCATCATTTCTCCTGTGGTGGCGCTGCAAGGAAAATGAACACTTACTGCCAGATTCCCTCACAGCTAACAACTGATCGCTGGGGGTCCCAACATGGGAACATTTAGTGATTAGCTTATTGTCAACAGATAGACTGTAAAAAAGCAGAGAACCCCTTTAAGAAAAATAATAATAATAATAATAATAATAATAATGTGACAGGTTCCCTTTAAAGATTCACCATTGTGAAATGAATTCTGGTGTTCCCAAAAGTAAAATTAACCCCTATAGAAATAATTTCTTTATATTCTATGCAACATGAAGAGGAAAACTCATAAGAAAATACCCATGAAAATGCAATATATACGGCATGAAAGCCGCTATGCCTCACGAGACGTACAGATAAAGGTTTCTATGGCTACAATTTACTGTCACCTGTGTGTCAAGGGAAATGTATTTTTGTGGTTAAAGAAAAGTAACTTATATACGATATGTAAAAGGGTGTATGTATATATATAGATATATATCCTGCATGACGTCTTTGTGCTATTCATTTCAGTCATTTTTAATTATCCAAGGACCACTAACCACATCCCTCCAACCTTTGCTATACAGAGCTCTCCTCCATGTTAGGCCGGGTTCACATCTGTGTTAGTAGATCCGTTTTAAACGGATTAGTTAAAACGGATCAGTCTAAACAGAATTTTTATACGGATCCGTGAAACGGAAACTCAATTTTTCTTATTTTAAACGGATCCGTCTCACGGATCCAGCCTAATGGCAGAACAAAGTGTTATTTACACATCCGTTTTGATCTTGTTTTAACGCATCCGTTTTTGTTCTATCTATTGCGCATGCGTGAAAAGAGAAATGGATCCTTTAAACTGAATAAATGACAGATGCCATTGGAGGTATCCGTCATGCCATTGACTTTATTGTAAAACAAAACAGAACCGTCACTTTCCGTTTTATTCCGTCTTTTTATGGCGGAGAAAAAAAAGGTGCAAGCAGCATTTTTTTGTCCTGCAAAATAGACGTTGTTGAACGGAAAGGATGTAAACGGAGGCATCCTGACATACGTTTTGTCCTATTCTTTTGAATAGGCATAATACTGGAAACGCTTTTTTCAGTTTTTCTATCCCTGAGATGGAATAGAAGAACGGAAATTCAAACGCGGATGTGAACTCGCCCTTACCACTCTCTTCTCTGCAGGTATGTCAGTCTTCACTGTAGGTCTGGAATTTTATTCATGAAGCAGAATGATCAGGATGAACCAGGACTGCTCAGATAAGAGAATATGTGAACCAGTGCGGCAGTACATAGGAGGGCAGATCTAATTGGCATCTATACAGAGTACAATGAATATTAAAGAGGAGAATAAAATCTGATGATCTCCAGTAAGTAATGCTGCATCTGTGGCCCCAATCCAGGGGACCGCCATGAAACAGTCCATTAAAAATGTATTTCTCTGATCTCAGGCCAGTGGAGGGGACATTGTTATCTACTTAAACCGTATCAAATATTACTGAGCTTTCAGAGTGAATTAATTATACAATTTACCATATACTTCAATTGATATAGATATATATATATATAGCGTATACATAAATACAGTTCTCTGCTGTAAAGTTACCGGACAAGAAATGATAAAATGTTGCCAAACAGAAAAAAAACTGGAAAATCTCATCATTTATTCATTGTGTTCTATTCCAGGAATCAGGCTGGACGTGTGCATCTGGTTTCCCTGGTTCTCTGAAGGGTCAGAACAGATCTGGTCAGATAAGAAGCTCAAGCCAACGCAACTTGCCGATCGACAAAAGTGTGAGCAAGCTGGGTGACATCCAATATGGCAGCCATTAGAGGTTCCCTGAAGACTGTCACCCTGAACAGTGCTTCATGGGGTTGTCCATGGGATGAGGTAAAATTGTGACGTTAGGATGAGGCCTCTTTCACATGTCTGTGACCGTGATGACATCTGTGACAAGATGTTCATTGGTTCTTCTGTAAAGGATCGATGTTTGAAAATTAACTTCCAGAGAGTCTACGACCAATGATCCGTGAAAACCATGGACCAAACACGGATGCCATCCATGTTGTGTCTGTGGTGTTCACTGACCCACAGACCATAATGTCATAGTTGCTAACTGTACCGAATTTGCAGGGACTGTTCCTGATTTTCAGACACAGTCCCTGCAAAATTTGCGATGTCCCGGGTTGAAAATGGGTGGGGCTAACACAGGCGGGCGGGTTTGGGGGGTTCCAAATGAAATGTTGGTAAGTATGTAATGAGCTTGAGGGATCTGTAATCACAGACAAAAAAAGGGCATGTTTCTGCAGTTTCACAAAACACACATTGAAGTCAATGGATACGTGAGCGGTCCACAGACAGCACATGTCCACGATTCACTGACGTGTGAAGGAGGACTTAATCTACAGCAAAATCCATAAGCATTACACTTAGGCTAGGCTGCGGATTTGTAGCTTATTTTGCTCTACATATTGGAAAAATTTACGACATTTCCTCAAAACAATAAGAATTTAAAACCTAGTACAATATTTTTGGTGGCACCTAGCAGAGTGGATTCTGCAGGTAGCCACACACATATCTGCTCCAATGAATAGGGCTAATCCATGTGCATATCAGTGGCACAACAAACTGCACATTAATAGTTGGCCTTAATTTAAAGCTGTGAATTCCACATTAGATTTTATCATCTAAAAAAATCCATCATGTGAACATGCCCTTATTATGGAACCAACATAAATCTGTGGCAACTCTACCACGTCTTAACATGAATTACTGAGACGGGTGCATGACCTCAGTATATCTTCGAGGGGAGAACAGTCATTTGAAAATTGACGATTGGGTCACCTGAAAGGAATGGCAAGAATTTACTGGTGATCCAACCAAGTGGAGCTGCAACACAAAGAAAATTAAGACATCACGACAATCAATGTCAATATGTCCTAGGCCTGTACTTCCCTACTTGAGCAGCCACTAAGTATGAAAACGTCCTACTCTGGGGGACTCAGCCCACTGGAATGGGTGCCGTATAACAAATACCACAACTCTACCTTCTCAAGAAGTCTGATCTCAATGGCCAGACAATGAAAAGGTAGCCTGCAATAAGGAAAGGATCAGGGATACATTGCGATCATCCTGCAATATGCACGCAACCAAATGTCCCAGTGCAGGGTATAATCTAGTTGTAAGAGGAATTGACCATTGTTCTAATGCACTCTGAAATTCTGTGATCCATAACTTGCTCTATGACACCAAGAAAATGACTAGTCATCTGTTTAGCCTCTATCTCCCTGATGTCTGTCATCATCACCTGCAAGCTAGAGGAGATCTCCTAGCAAAAGATAAGGAGCTAGAAGAAAAAAAATCAGGAGTGGATGATAAAAGGAGAGAAAGTATAAAGTACAGATAATACTTCTCCTCATTTTTGAATTCATTCCTGGTTTTGGCTTTCAAAACTGCACCAGGAAACCTGAACGTGTGGCCGTACCCTAAAGGTGGATTTAGACAGGCTGACTAAGCGGCCGATTGTCGGGAAGGAAGTGTTCCTTCCCGACAGTCAGTTCCTTGTTCAATGAAGGAGACCGGACGTTTACATGCAGGGATCTCCTTCACAGTATGAGGACGGGCAACAGCTATAGCGATCCCTCACCCGCATACAGAATCATGGTTTCTGGGCAGCAGATCGCTGTTTAGACTACACAATCTGCTGCCAAGAAGCCATGATTGGTGGTGCCTACACAAGCGTCAGGATCACCTGATGAACGAGCGTTTTGCAAGTTCATAGAGTGATCAGCGGCACATTTAGACGGCCAGATGATCTGGAATGACCTTTCGCAGGAACAGTCGCTCCCGATAATCTGGACGATTATTGGTGCGTCTAAATGCATCTTTACTCTCCACATTCTGACTACACAGCAGAACACCCCCTGCAGGAACGAAGATTTGTGATCTACTCATGAATTGAAGGCTTTATGTGGTCAATACCTACTTACTGTACATTCAAATTCAGTACAGGGATGTCACCACTAGCTCCTTATCAGTCAAAAATATTAGGATTGTGCACCACTGTAAAGCCTCCCATGGCCCATGCAACACATGGCCCCACTATCAAAGGATCGGGCCATGTAGAGAGCTGCTAACGAGCACAGATTTACAACTGGGGACCACCTACATGAGTAGATTATTGTGCCATTCAAGTAAATGGGGCTGAGATGCGCCTAGGCCACCTGACCGATGGTCACAATGTCACATGGCCTAAGGTAAGCAATGAGAAGGCCACAGTGCTCAAAGGAGAACCGGAGCCTTCTCAAACAGCTGATCGGAGGGAGCCCTGTGTGTTCGACTCCCCACAATCAGATGCTGATGACCTACCCTGAGGATAGGTCATTGGTTACAAAGATTTAGATAACCCCTTTAATGTGAGGTACTTGATGCGGTCACTTACTATTCACAGGAGGCACATGTAGGTCCAGGCTGATAAAACTATGTGCTTCACATTAATAGCAAGTAACTCCAATAATGTACTTTATGCATTAACCTCATGTTGCCCATTGTGTGAGGAGGTACTTGATGGAGATACTATTAATGTGAGGCACGTGGTTATATCAGTTAGGACCTACATGTGCCTCACATTAATTGTAAGTGACCCCATCAAGTACCTCATCAAATAATGGGCAACATGGGGTTAATTTTGTGGGAGTGGGTTTATTGCAAAGTATTTGTTATTGAGTATCGTGATACTTTACTTGGTATCGAAATCAAGGTCCAAATTCTGAAATTGTGACAACCCTATGTTGCACCACTCTCTTGAATCTCAGGCTCCACAACTTTTGATCTCATACCGGTTGTAGTACAATTGGCTAGCTGTTTCACACCAACATGGAAGGTATGCATTTATAACAAGCTATCCTCAACTTTCTCTGTCAAAGGAAAACATCAGGTGATGGGCTTAATAACCAGCAAGTCACCACGGAGTCCTACACTAATAGTCCATGACTATAGATGGAGCACATATGCAGTCCCACGAGGGTTTTAGCTCAATCAGCGACCAATTTTATCAGTTGAAGGTGAATGAGACGTCATTTTCTTTTGTAGTGGATCACTTCAGTAATGCTGTTTTATGTAAGGCTAGTTTCACACTAGCGCTTTTATATCTGGTAGGCTGTCCCGGCATTGGCGGAAGTTACTATGTTTCCCATTTGGACCTATTAAAGGCTATGTACACCTTCGGAGGCAATTTTTGTTTATGATTGCATTTTACTCATTTTGGGCTAAAAATCATTTTTTTCAATTGGTCTTTATTAAAAATATTGAGTTGTTCTGTCACAAAGGGTCAACAGTTGTCCAGCTGTGTGACTGGTACTTTCACTTTCACTTTTTGCCAGTCATCTAATAAACCTCATCTCTATACTACTAAGAGGTCATAAACACTTATTTAAGCCACATTCTCATCAGTAAGATAAGAACTGATCTATAATGAGTGTTTATAATGTCAGAGAGCAGAGATAAGGAGTCCGTCTGCTCCTGCTCTGACGGAAAATACAGAAAATCCACAGGCTGCTACTACAGCATCTCAGCTCTGTACAGAAATTCCATATTTTTAATAAAGACCAATTGAAAAAATGATTTTAGCTCAAAATAAGTGCAGTGCAATAATAAAAAAAAGGTGTACATAGCCTTTAACTATAATGGGGACCAGCGTTGTTCCGGCCGCAACCCAGCAAATATTGTGAGAATTAGAGGTTTTCGTCTGGCTGATTCTCTGTATATTTACCGAGATAATGGTTATCAGGCAGAGTCCGGCAATGCCGGATCCAGACATCTCGGGCAGACTGATTCCTGCTGGAACAGGCTGCCGGAGTTGTTTAGAGCTAGTGTAAGAATAAAGAATAAAGCAAGGCAACTGGACTTACTGTAGATTTCTTGAAAACGTTTCACTCGTTCTTCCAACAAGCTTTCTCAATTCTGAGTGACTGTACAAGAATTCTCTGGGAATAAATATGTAACTGAATCAACATCTGGTAATTATAAGCAGCATGGGGTCATAGGTCATTATACCCAGCATGGGGTCAAAGATGTTGATGCAGTTACATATTTATTCCCAGAGAATTCTTGTACAGTCACTCAGAATTGAGAAAGCTCGTTGGAAGAACGAGTAAACGTTTTCAGGAAATCTACAGTAAGTCCAGTTGCCTTGATTTATTCTTTACAGATATACCATGACCTGGATAAATAAGAACCTTCACAGACAGTGTAAGGGACAGGTCCACACTTCTATTAGCCAAAATAGCACACAAATAATTTGCCACTTGGTCAATGGTAAGAATCATTGAATATATTAGATGTTTATTATCCTGGTGTATTCATGAGGGGAGCGCCCTCCCTGCTTCTCCCCACCTGCTTGACAATAAAAGAAGGGCTGATGTGACAGCAGCCTGTAATCACCATCGGAGAGGCAGGGGGAGTGCCCTCTCATATACTATGTGTGTCCATGTAATCCTTGTTCAGGAAGTCAGTGCTCCAGATGGCGACCAAAATGGTCGCCAATGCGCCTTAAAATTTGCAGATGGCGACAAGACTTTTTAGCCTTGTCGCCATTTGCAACAGGGCTGCCGCGCTGTAGCTGAATATTGAGGCGGGGCATGGGAGCCAATAATTCCTTGCCCGGCCGCCCCAGCGCAGGCGTTCGCTCAGCAGCACAGAGGAGAAGGAAGCAGTATCTCCCTCCCCCTGTGCCGCTGCTGCCACCAATGAAAATACAGAGGGGAAGAGGAGGGGAGGGGCTGTGGCCACTGCGCCAGCATCCAACTCACCCATTAATTCAAATACAGGAGGCGGTGGCTGCAGAAGCACATAGCCGGCACCCGATCACTATGACAGGGTGCTGCTATCCGTGACAGTTAACCCCTCAGGTACCGCACTCAGCGCCCTGTCATAGAGGTCGGGTGCAGGCTATGTGATTCTGCACCCAGCACCCACCTCCTGTATTTGAATTAATGGGTGAGTTAACATCATTGGCGGCGCAGTGCCCCCCCTTACCCCAGTATTAAAAACATTGGTGGCGCAGTACACCCCCCCCCCCAAGTATTAAAGTCATTGGTAGCAGTGGTCACAGGGTCCCCTCCCCTCCTCCTCATTGGTGGCAGTGGCAGCTTCTGATCGGAGCCCCAGCAGTGTAATCCTGGGGCTCTGATTGGTTACCATGGCAGCCAGGACGCTACTGAAGCCCTGACTGCCATGGTAAGCTCCCTGCTACTGTGTGTACTATGCACAGGGACAGTGTGAAGTCCTATTCACCCTAATAGAGCTCTATCAGGGTGCATAGGACAAAAAATCCCAGGTTCTAGCCCCTAAGGGGGGAAACAGTTATTAAATAAAAAGTTTTAAAAAAGTTTTAAAAAAAACAAACACCAAAATATTAAGTATAAATCGCCCCCTTTCCCAATTTTAATTATAAAATATATAAACAATAAATAAACATATTACTCATCGCCATGTCCAAAAAAAAAAACTATTAAAATATTTAAAAATATCTCCTATGCGGTGAACGTCATAAAAGAAAAAAAATAATAATAACCGTGTCACCTTCTCCCCCCAAAAAATAGGATAGGACTGTTCTATTATGGGCCGGACGTTCCATAAAATGGAATGATGTTTCTTTTTTTTTTTTTTTGCGTGGTATCGAATGGTATTGAGTATCGCAATGCTTTTTTATGGTATCGAAACCGAATCAAAATTTTGGTATCATGACTCCCCTAATATGTAGTGCTGGGTCATTACTGTGACCTGCGTCTCATCTTCTCCAACTCTAATTATAATTATATACACTGACCTAAAGAATTATTAGGAACACCTGTATTTCTCATTAATGCAATTATCTAGTTAACCAATCACATGGAAGTTGCTTCAATGCATTTAGGGGTGTGGTCCTGGTCAAGACAATCTCCTGAACTCCAAACTGAATGTCAGAATGGGAAAGTAAGGTGATTTAAGCAATTTTGAGCGTGGCATGGTTGTTGGTGCCAGACGGGCCGGTCTGAGTATTTCACAATCTGCTCAGTTACTGGGATTTTCACGCACAACCATTTCTAGGGTTTACAAAGAATGGTGTGAAAAAGGAAAAACATCCAGTATGCGGCAGTCCTGTGGGCAAAAATGCCTTGTGGATGCTAGAGGTCAGAGGAGAATGGGCCGACTGATTCAAGCTGATAGAAGAGCAACGTTGACTGAAATAACCACTCGTTACAACCGAGGTATGCAGCAAAGCATTTGTGAAGCCACAACACGCACAACCTTGAGGCGGATGGGCTACAACAGCGGAAGACCCCACCGGGTACCACTCATCTCCACTACAAATAGGAAAAAGAGGCTACAATTTGCACGAGCTCACCAAAATTGGACTGTTGAAGACTTGAAAAATGTTGCCTGGTCTGATGAGTCTCGATTTCTGTTGAGACATTCAAATGGTAGAGTCCGAATTTGGCGTAAACAGAATGAGAACATGTATCCATCCTCTGATGGCTACTTCCAGCAGGATAATGCACCATGTCACAAAGCTCGAATCATTTCAAATTGGTTTCTTGAACATGACAATGAGTTCACTGTACTAAAATGGCCCCCACAATCACCAGATCTCAACCCAATAGAGCATCTTTGGGATGTGGTGGAACGGGAGCTTCGTGCCCTGGATGTGCATCCCTCAAATCTCCATCAACTGCAAGATGCTATCCTATCAATATGGGCCAACATTTCTAAAGAATGCTATCAGCACCTTGTTGAATCAATGCCACGTAGAATTAAGGCAGTTCTGAAGGCAAATGGGGGTCCAACACCGTATTAGTATGGTGTTCCTAATATTTCTTTAGGTGAGTGTATATTTTCAATTTGGCGACAAAAAATTTAATTTGGCTCCTAAATTTTTCAGTTTAGGAGACAATGGCTCCTGTTTATTTTTTTCAGTCTGGAGCACTGTAAGATAAGTGTTGCCAGAGTTGTCTAGGGCCACTATCACCTTTTCTGATAGCAGCAGTAATGTGTATACAGGAAACATACAACAGTAATGTAAGGTATATGTTCCTTCCCGACAAGTGTGGGCAGTACGGTGGCTCAGTGGTTAGCACTGGTGCCTTGGCCTAAGCCAAGGACAACACCTGCATGGAGTTTGTATGTTCTACCCGTGCTGGCATGGGTTTCCTCCTGGTGCTCCGGGTTTCCACCCACCCTCCAAAGACATACTGATAGGGAACTTAGATTGTGAGCCCCATTGGGGACAGTGTGATGATGATAACGTCTGTAAAGTGTTGCGGAATATGTCAGCGCTATATACAGTAACTACATAAAATAAATAAATTAATAAATAATAGCTGAGGAACCCTAGGTTGCGTCCCTCTGATTTACAACATGTCCGCTGCATTATCAACCAGATGCAATCTCTACAGCCGGCCTTGTCAATGGTGTCAGATAACTGCATTGTTTTACAGTGATGCAATACAAACAACAAAAGCCCCACGAACCACATGTAGTTGTCAGATAACCCCGAGAAGGGGTGAGGGCAGAGCTAGTGCTGGAACAACGTACACTGGGCCGCTCTGTGTAAGGCCTGGCATGTCTACCCCCTCCCTCTGGTAACACAAAACCACTAATTGTGTGGAGACAATAAAGCTGGAGCTATGCTCTCTGCTATCCAACACATGAAAACATAGAAAACCTACAGTCACACACCGCAAGCGTACGGGCTGCAATATAACATCTACGTGCTAAAGGCAGTGCAACGTCTGCAGGAGTTCTGGAGATGTTAGCAAGAGCTTCCTCAGGATACTTAGTTTGCAGGTCCTACAAAGTCATGCTGATAGAGGGATGTCCTACTGCTACGATCCCACCAGCTACTATTAGTGGAGTAACTACACTGGAAACGACCACATTAGAGGGTTTTTCCTATTAAAGACTTCTCTGCAGTCCAATGAAGGTCTGAAAATGTGGGGTCGGTACCAATTCCTGGCACAGAAGTGGTTGCATGTGTAAAGTTACTTTCCAGTAGAGACAATGGGTCCTCCAGATCAAAGACCCACATGGGATGCAGCTTTTAGCTTTCACCAGAAGAAAGGACATCCTAAGCAGGCCTTCCTATGACTCCATAATGTTTATATAGAAGCAATGCACTTCTGAGAGAAGGACAATAGATTGTGAGCTCTGTGGGTGCAGGAAGAGAACATTAAGGCTACATGCAATAACAGCACTTCAATAATACAGGCACAGTGTAATGTATACTACATATTACATCCGATGGAACCAGTTAGTAGGCTCCAGCAGCCACTAGAACGTTGCACTCCCATGTCAATAAGAACAAACAAGGACCATAAAAAAACACTACAATTAGAACTGGCGAACAATTCAACACATTGGGGATCAGTGCAGGCCGGTTTCTGCTTTACAAATATATCACCAATTAGATTAACGATGGAAATGATCTGATAATGCCTGACTATAGCAAGCCCACCACCAGTACATCCCACCACCAGTACATCCCACCACCAGTACAACCTACCACTACATGCCACCACCAGTACAACCTACCACTACATCCCAACACCAAGCCCACCACCACTACATCCCAACACCAAGCCCACCACCACAACATCCCAACACCAAGCCCACCACCACTACATCCCAACACCAAGCCCACCACCAGTATTTCCCACCACCAAGCCAAGCCCACCACCAGTACATCCCACCACCGAGCCTACCACCAGTACATCCCACCACCAGTACATCCCACCACCGAGCCTACCACCAGTACATCCCACCACCAAGGCCCACCACCAGTACATCCCACCACCAGTACATCCCACCACCAGTACATCCCACCACCAGTACATCCCACCACCAGTTCATCCCACCACCAGTACATCCCACCACCAGTTCATCCCACCACCAGTTCATCCCACCACCAATACATCCCACCACCAGTACATCCCACCACCAAGGCCCACCACCAGTACATCCCACCACCAAGCCTACCACCAGTACATCCCACCACCAAGCCAAGCCTACCACCAGTACATCCCACCACCAGTACATCCAGCCCATCAGATGGTCACATACACAATCACACCATCAAAAAAGTACTCAAAATCTTCCTACATCAGAAATGTTTTCTGTCCCTGTAAAGGGTTGTCTCTACAGAGCGGTGACATGGATGTGCGGAGGATATCAGGGTCTACGGACAGTTTTCTATTACATGGAGAGCAGCATCCAAACCACATAACATGCTATACTTCTTACTAGAATGTCTGCCCATCTAATATCTATTATATATCTATGTATCTATTATGTCTCTCTACCTATCAATCTTCTATGTGTATATATTCGGATGTATCTATTATGTCTATCTAATATTGCCCACATCTCCCCCTGTTCCTCTCGGACCCTCCTCTGCTCTGTGGCCCCCTGCACACCCATCTTACCCCACTCTGTGGCAGCAGCAGCAGCTCCTGAGGTGACAGCACTGGGGAGCAGTCCTCCTGTGGACGGCAGCAGCAGCAGCTCTCTCCTCCCTCTTCAGCCTCAGGAGGAGGGGGGAGTACAGGGCCTGGCAGTCTCCAGACCAGGGGAGGGGGATGCATGATGTGTGGGACACCCCCTGACTATGTATACACAGCACGCTACTGACCACGAGGTGCACTTACCGGCAGGCATAGAGATGGAGCTGCGGCCCCGGGCCACCAAGCCGTGGGAGCCTGATGCTGTCTGCGAGCTGCCGCGCATGCGCAGTCCCGGATCCTGGGATAACCAGGGTGACTGGCGGGGGGGTCCTCAGAAGCCCTGGTCCCTGATGTAAACTCAATAGACAGGATCCCAGCATTACACTCCTGACTCTGCATTGAATGGTTGTTTAGCCCTTCTTCGAGCAGTGTTTTGGGGCTTTTGTTTAGATTGCGGTGCAGCTTTGGATGATAGGACTGTGTTATGAATATATTACATAACAACATCAATAGCCCTTCCCTGATAATTGCCTGCAGTCCCAAAATGTCTGGTGAAAAAATTCCTCCAGGACGGCGGTCAGGACTTGCCAGTCTCCAGGTCAATCAGGAGCAGCCTCGGGATCGGATCCAGAATCACTTGGCTGCTCCTCGCCTGGTCAGTCCCCGGCAGGAGAAGAGGACTTGATAGTGAATATGTTTTTTTTTTTGTTTGTTTTTTATACATTTGGGACTATGTCATTATGAGGACAAGGGACTATGGAGTCACTGTGTCGCTATCTGGACAGAGGAAATCCGTGACCAGCAAGGCCTGGTGTATTATACGGTGAAATACATGGAGGACCCAAGTCTGCCAGAGCCGGTTTTTGATAGCAGCTTTCCTCTATGGCTCAAATAGCATTTATCATGTAGATACAGTTATTACAAGGCACTTACTAATGTATTATTATTATCCATATTGCTTCCTTTGCTGGCTGGGTTCATTTCTCCATCACATTATACACCGCTCGTTTCGCAATCCATCAGTGGTGGCCGTGCTTGCACACTGAGGGCTTATGCACACGGCTGTTGCTCGGCTGTGCCCATATTGCGGCCCGCAAACACCGGCCGTGTGCTCACCACATCACAGAATGGGTCCGCAATCCGGAAGGTGCAGTGCCGAACTACGGAGTGCTTCCGTGGGTTTCCTTTCCGTGCCTCGTTGTGTCATCTGTATCCCATGCACACTACTAGGCTGAACATTAATCCTAGCAATGATCCATGAAAACGACATACCAAACGCGGCTGGCATCCATGTTGAGCATTTCCACCTAAAATCAGCTCCAAAAAACTCCTCAGAACATTCCCCCTATTCATTTCAATGTGAAACGGCGCTCTCTTTTTTTTTTCCCACATGGACGGAATCAGTGGGAAGCATCAAAAAACCAACATGTCCACGTGTTTTCCCCCCCCCCCCCTCCCCCGCTTTTTCTGTACGTTTTTTGGCACCCCAAAAACCACAAGCAAAAAGTGTGGAAAAACGGTGTCAAAAATGGCATGAAAAACGCATGGAAAAAAAAACTGATTCTGGGCCAAATTTTGCAGGCAAATTTTCAAAATCCGTTGTGTGAACATACCCTAAAGGTCAGATGCGACTTCTCCTCTTTTTTCAATTCACTCCTGGTTTTGGCCTCCAAAACTGCATCAGGAAACCTGACCATGTGGTCGGACCCTTAGCCCCTTCCCTAACGAGAACTTGCAGGAACGTTCATTCCCGATAATCTGCCCGTGTAAATCCATCTTAAGGCCTCATGCACACTACCTTTTTTTTTTACGGTCCGCAAAAACGGGGTCCGTAGGTCCGTGATCCGTGACCGTTTTTTCGTCCGTGGGTCTTCCTTGATTTTTGGAGGATCCACGGACATGAAAAAACAGTCGTTTTGGTGTCCGTCTGGCCGTGCGGAGCCAAACGGATCCGTCCTGAATTACAGTGCAAGTCAATGGGGACGGATCCGTTTGACGTTGACACAATATGGTGCAATTGCAAACGGATCCGTCCCCCATTGACTTTCAATGTAAAGTCAGGAGTTAATATACCATAGGATCGGAGTTTTCTCCAATCCGATGGTATATTTTAACTTGAAGCGTCCCCATCACCATGGGAACGCCTCTATGTTAGAATATACTGTCGGATATGAGTTACATCGTGAACCTCATATCCGACAGTATATTCTTACACAGAGGCGTTCCCATGGTGAAGTTAGAATATACTACAAACTGTGTACATGACTGCCCCCTGCTGCCTGGCAACACCCAATCTTTTACAGGGGGCTGTGATCCGCACAATTAACCCCTTCAGGTGCAGCACCTGAGGGGTTAATTGTGCGGATCACAGCCCCCTGTAAGATCGGATGCTGCCAGGCAGCAGGGGGCAGTCATGTACACAGTTCACAGTATATTCTAACTAGAAGCGTCCCCATCACCATGGGAACGCCTCTGTGTTAGAATATACTGTCGGTTCTGAGTTTTCACGAAGTGAAAACTCATCTCTGAAAAAGCTTTTATGCAGACGAATCTTCGGATCCGTCTGTATAAAAAGTAACCTACGGCCACGGATCACGGACGCGGATGCCAATCTTGTGTGCATCCGTGTTCTTTCACGGACCCATTGACTTGAATGGGTCCGTGAACCGTTGTCCGTCAAAAAAATAGGACAGGTCTATTTTTTTGACGGACAGGAAACACGCTGCAAAACGGTGCATTTTCCGATTTTTCCACGGACCCATTGAAAGTCAATGGGTCCGCGAAAAAAAACAGAAAACGGCACAATGGCCACGGATGCACACAACGGTCGTGTGCATGAGGCCTTACTGTATTGTATAAACTTTTACACGGACATCATGTAGCAGAAATTCCAAAAATCAGGCATCAAATGGAATCCCCTAAGATATCTGGCCCACTTACCTACTGTGCGGTCAGACATGAATCCCGTGGTGTCATTGTAGCGGTGGCAGAGGGTATATAAGAGAACAGCAGTATTATAAAGGGTTGTGATGCTTCATGATTAGTGTTGAGCGAACTTGCGTTTTCAAGTTCGGTGTTCGGGTTCGGGGATATTTAAGAATTCCATAATGGATTCCGTTACCACGGACCATGGCACGCACCACGGAAGCCTATAAGAGGCATTCTGTATTGCATTCCGTCACAATAGAAGTCTATGGCCAGCATAGACTTGTATTATGACGGAACGCAATGTCTCTTATAGGATTTCGTGGTGCATGCCGTCATAGAATTCCGTTATGGTCCATGGTAGCAGAATCCATAACGGGATTCTTAGATAACCTGAACCTGTACGCCTAACTTGAAAAAAGTTTGCTCAACACTAATCATGATAAATCGAGTCTCCCCTCGAGTCACCTCCCTTGCCCCTCCAAGTCATGAAGGTCCCATGAGTCAGGCATTATGAAAGGGGGTACTTCGGTATAGCACCCCTTACAAAATAGTGCCTTCAAATTGAGCCCTTGCATTGTGCACCTGAACTGTAAAGACACCAGTGAGGCTAGCCGGTCGCTTATGCTATGTTGTGCGTTGTTACCATGCCTTTATTTTATAGGGAAGTTAGAGAAAAAATACTGAAAGTGGCCCCATTGTGCAGTCGAGTCCAAATTGATGAAAGGCAGGGCCAAAACAAGTAGGTGGGGCCAGCAGTACCATATTGTGGCACATTATACCACCCCAACAGAGCCAAATACCACAGTCCATCACAAAATACTGCCAGCAGCACAAAATACATGCCCAAAAACTTACACTGGCCGGCCGTGAGGAGGGCTCAGATGACCCCCTGGGAATCGGCCCACTGGGAAATTTACCTGTAAGGTCTTTGGCCAGTCTACCCCTGTTTAAAGGTGTTGTGCTTTTATAATGTTCGAGGGGTTTTGTGGGATTTTCATATTGATGGCCTATCCTCAGGACAGGTCATCAATATGAGATCGGCTGGGGTTTGACTCCCCACCGAAAAAGCTGTGGTGCTCCGTGAGGGCGTAGGGCTCTTCCTAGGCCAGAGACATCACATTCATCTGTCACATGGTCTAGGCACAGCTCAGTCCCATTCAAGTGAATAGGACTAAGCTGCGATACCAAGCACAGCCACTATCGAATGGACGGCACTGTGCTTGGTGATAGGCGAGGAGGTTGCGGTGCTCACCAGAGCACCGGTAAGCGCTGTGGCTAATCTCCAGGCATCCCCTCCGATCTCATATTAACGGGGTATTCCCATCTTAGACAATGGGGGCATATCGCTAGGATATGCCCCCATTGTCTGATAGGTGCTGGTCCCAGCTGGGACCCGCACCTATATCGAGAACGGAGCAGGGAGTGGCTAGAGCAGGGACCCACACCTATAAGACAATGGGAGCATATTCTAGCGATATGCCCCCATTGTCTGAGATGAGAAAACCCCTCTAAGTCCTTTCGTTGTGAACCCTGCTGTCTCTGCCTGAATTGTTCCATCCTAAGTTGGGCACAGAGTGACAGCATCGTTCTCAGGCACTGCCCACTGCATGGAGCGACATGCGGGAAGTGATCAGAGCGGATTGGAGTACTGTACATTAAAAAGGCCAGCACTTTACTGGGTATATATCTTCTATGTACATGGTGTGCCATGGCAGGCACCATGTGGTGGCATGTGGCACTGTATATGTGGGACACTGGAATGCAATGTTTATGGCTTGCAAATGGATGGCACTATATGGGGCCTGTAGTTGGCGCTACATAAAGGGAGCCCTGTGGTTGTAACTTTATGGTAGCATGTGGTTGGCACCGTATATTGGGGGCTGT
The DNA here is from genome assembly GCF_905171765.1 of Bufo bufo. Taxonomy (NCBI): domain Eukaryota; kingdom Metazoa; phylum Chordata; class Amphibia; order Anura; family Bufonidae; genus Bufo; species Bufo bufo. The sequence goes on from NC_053392.1 coordinate 90,743,909, forward strand.
AACCAACAGTGAATATGAGTTGTATATGGATGGCACTACATGGAGCTTGTGGTTAGCCCTACAAATAGGGAGCCCTATAGCTGTTACTTTATAGCGGCATGTGTACGGCACTGTATATGGGGGTTATAGCCAGCAATGTGTATGGGGGCTTATAGCTAGCACTGTGTATGAATTATATATGGATGGCACTACAGTGTTAGTGATTGGCCTTGCATATAGGGACCCCTATGGCCATTACTTTATAGCAGCATGTCGCTGGCACTGTACACTGCGTGCAGAATTATTAGGCAAATGAGTATTTTGACCACATCATCCTCTTTATGCATGTTGTCTTACTCCAAGCTGTATAGGCTCGAAAGCCTACTACCAATTAAGCATATTAGGTGATGTGCATCTCTGTAATGAGAAGGGGTCTAATGACATCAACACCCTATATTAGGTGTGCATAATTATTAGGCAATTCCTTTCCTTTGGCAAAATGGGTCAAAAGAAGGACTTGACAGGCTCAGAAAAGTCAAAAATAGTGAGATATCTTGCAGAGGGATGCAGCACTCTTAAAATTGCAAAGCTTCTGAAGCGTGATCATCGAACAATCAAGCGTTTCATTCAAAATAGTCAACAGGGTCGCAAGAAGCGTGTGGAAAAACCAAGGCGCAAAATAACTGCCCATGAACTGAGAAAAGTCAAGCGTGCAGCTGCCAAGATGCCACTTGCCACCAGTTTGGCCATATTTCAGAGCTGCAACATCACTGGAGTGCCCAAAAGCACAAGGTGTGCAATACTCAGAGACATGGCCAAGGTAAGAAAGGCTGAAAGACGACCACCACTGAACAAGACACACAAGCTGAAACGTCAAGACTGGGCCAAGAAATATCTCAAGGCTGATTTTTCTAAGGTTTTATGGACTGATGAAATGAGAGTGAGTCTTGATGGGCCAGATGGATGGGCCCGTGGCTGGATTGGTAAAGGGCAGAGAGCTCCAGTCCGACTCAGACGCCAGCAAGGTGGAGGTGGAGTACTGGTTTGGGCTGGTATCATCAAAGATGAGCTTGTGGGGCCTTTTCGGGTTGAGGATGGAGTCAAGCTCAACTCCCAGTCCTACTGCCAGTTTCTGGAAGACACCTTCTTCAAGCAGTGGTACAGGAAGAAGTCTGCATCCTTCAAGAAAAACATGATTTTCATGCAGGACAATGCTCCATCACACGTGTCCAAGTACTCCACAGCGTGGCTGGCAAGAAAGGGTATAAAAGAAGAAAATCTAATGACATGGCCTCCTTGTTCACCTGATCTGAACCCCATTGAGAACCTGTGGTCCATCATCAAATGTGAGATTTACAAGGAGGGAAAACAGTACACCTCTCTGAACAGTGTCTGGGAGGCTGTGGTTGCTGCTGCACGCAATGTTGATGGTGAACAGATCAAAACACTGACAGAATCCATGGATGGCAGGCTTTTGAGTGTCCTTGCAAAGAAAGGTGGCTATATTGGTCACTGATTTGTTTTTGTTTTGTTTTTGAATGTCAGAAATGTATATTTGTGAATGTTGAGATGTTATATTGGTTTCACTGGTAAAAATAAATAATTGAAATGGGTATATATTAGTTTTTTGTTAAGTTGCCTAATAATTATGCACAGTAATAGTCACCTGCACACACAGATATCCCCCTAAAATAGCTAAAACTAAAAACTACTTCCAAAAATATTCAGCTTTGATATTAATGAGTTTTTTGGGTTCATTGAGAACATGGTTGTTGTTCAATAATAAAATTAATCCTCAAAAATACAACTTGCCTAATAATTCTGCACTCCCTGTATATGGGGGTTATAGCCAGAACTGTGTATAAGTTGTATAGGGGACACTATATAAAGCTTATGGTTGGCCTTGCATATAGTGAGCCTTACGGATATTTTATAGTAGCATATGGATGGCACTGTATATGGGGGTTATATCCATCACTCTGTATAAGTTGTATACAGAGATACTATATAAAGCTTATGGTTGGCTTTGCATATAGGGAGCCTTATGGCCATTACTTTATAGTAACATATGGCCGGCACTGTATATTGAGGTTATAGCCAGCACTGTGTAAAAGTTATATAGGGGGCACTATATAAAGCTTATAATTAGCCTTGCATATAAGGACCCCTATGGCTGTTACTTTATAGTAGCATGTGGCCGACACTGTATATGGGGGTTATAGCCAGCACTGTGTATAAGTTGTATAGAGGGGCGCTATATAAAGCTTATGGTTGGCCTTGCACATAGGGACCCTTATGGCCATTACTTTATAGTAGCATGTGGTCGGCACTGTATATGGGGGTTATAGCCAGCACTGTGTATAAGTTGTATACAGGGGCGCTATATAAAGCTTATGGTTGGCCTTGCACATAGGGACCCTTATGGCCATTACTTTATAGTAGCATGTGTCAGGCACTGATGAAGGAGGAGAAAATGCACCAGGAATATAAAGACAGACAGGCTGGAGTCCCTCTATGCAGCAATGTATACACGTTGAATACCTCACTTTTTTAATGTATAGGGACCCCACATAATGTGAACTTATTGCACAGACCGACACAGAACTGTTATGTGAAGGTCCTCATTTTGTATCGAGGCCCATGTGGAAGACAGCGGTGTGACACACGTGAGTCTGAGAACAATCGATATCACACAATACAAATGCTTCTCAGATACAATTCACTGTCTAGAGGAGGCTGCAGAAGACACTGCTGTGACCCTGAAAAATCACTCCTCATTTTTGGTTTTCAACCACAGACTTTTATAGGATATGACCTAGATAGGCCATAAAACTGTGACCACTGAAGCCAGAGCGCTGGGACCTCCCCAGTCCCTAAAACACGTATCCAAACACTGTCTTTTCTAGTATATTAAAGGAGAGAGTTAAAGGGGCTGTCTCAATTGGTGCAGATTTACATGCGGATTTTCCGCATGCGGATTTTACTCTCCCTATTGAAGTGAATGGAGAAAATCTGGACAGGAAAAATAAAACAAATGAACATGCTGCAGATTTTTAAATCCGCACCGTAGGTCAAAATCCGCATGGAAAAAACAATCCCGATCGTGTGCATTTACCCTAAGTAAACCTGGTCTCCTGCTCAGCTGTAGTGACCATTTCACGCCCATTTCTCAGCCAGGAAAGGAACTACACAGAGTTTCACTTAGGACATTAGCATCTTGTGGTCCTCAAACAGCGGATCCCGAAAAAAACGAACGTGGTCCGTGTGCCATCTGCTTTTTTTTATGGACCCATTGATTCAAATTTTGTCGTAAGTATAGGGTTTGTTATGTCTTTTGCGCCACTGACATAAGGAGTCATCCATGTGCTTTCACCATCTGTGTGTCCGTTCAGCAAAAAACAGAACATGTCCTATACTTTTCAGCAAAATGCGGACCCTTTGAAGTCACGGACCGCTTCTGTATTTTGTGGAACCGTGGTTTGCAGACCGCAAAATGCTTGCATTCATGTGCATTTTGTAATATTCAATTTCTCCTGTGGAGGCACTATAGGGAAATTAGACACTTACTGCCACTGATTTCTTTGGTTTGCAGCAGCAGGATACCCATGCCCTGCCTTACCAGTACTGGACCTATCTAATTACGAGGAATCCTCAAAAGTAGCCATTCACTTTTAATTCAACCTCCTTGTTCTGTTTTTTTTTTTTTTAAAGGGATTGTCCCATGAAAAATATTCTACAGTTTTCAAACCAGGACCTGAATCTTAATATTTTTGTAATTAAAAATTTTGTTTAGCATCTGAGTTATTTAATAAAGTCTTTCTGTACAGCGTCACCTGCAGTTTTTTTTTCTTATTTCTTTGTCCAGCTCACTTAGAAGGCCGCACATGCTCAGTTTCATCCTTCATCTGCCTCCTAAGCTGTGATAGGTAGAGCTGAGACACACCCCCTTAGTTGCAGCAGAAAAGACACACCTCCTGAGCTGTGATAGGGAGAGCATGGACAACTCCCTTAGCTGCAGCAGAAAAGACACGCCTCCTGAGCTGTGATTGTGCTGTTCCTTTCAAATTTAATTCATGCATTGTATTATTATCTCATTTTACCATGTTGTTTCAATGTATTGTTCTCTGCTGCCATCTGCTGGCCGGAATTCGTATGCTGCACGCCTCGTTCTTGTTAAATAAAGTTTTTCTCTCTGGGCGTGGTTTTAGCAGCCTTGGTCCTTGTCACTTCCTGTAGCCATTTTCAGTGCTGCATTCCTTTGTGACTGGAGACACACACCTCGGCTTGTGAAGGCATCAGTTTTTGACCAGCAGTTAGTCTCAGGAAAGACATCCACATCACAGCATCTACTCTGCTACTGCATCACTGTATTGCATCACCGTATGTCACTGCTCTGGATCAAATAAACCCACGTTTGATTGCATCCTCATGTCTACGTCTGGATCCATCTAACCTGAGCATCTGCCGGTCCGGTCTGCTCCACTGCTTGAATACGAAGGTAGGACAGTCACAAAGTCATTATCATTTACACCTTCATTCACCTTCATGTGGGGACAGAACAGTGAGAGCTGAGACACGTCCCCTTAGCTGGTGCAGAAAAGACACGCCTCCTGAGCTGTGATAAGGAGAGCCTAGACACGCCCCCTTAGCTGCAGCAGAAAATAACCTTGCCTTGAGCTGCCAGCTTGAAATAAATCCAGCAGAACCATTAGGAGCAATGAATGGGGAGATCTCTGGATCCATGTGAGGTACAGGGCTGGTTCTAGCTTTGTTAGAAAGGGATTGTCATGTACTATATGATGTCTGATTTTCATTTTTTTACATTGATCATGGGATAGCCCCTTTAAGAGATTGCATTCTGAGCAACTCCCCAATATAAATCTATAATTCATGTCTCTATTGTTGGGTGCACAATACTGGCAGTGCAGATGAATGCCATCCACGCATATCATAGAATTCAGGAGAAATAATGCTCAAATTTGGTCTTTACCAAATGGTCGCCCAGTGTTTAGATTTTAGAACATACATTTGACAGTGGACCTATCAAAGACTGTATGGGCTGTATAAAGGTCTCCAGAACAATGGCATCAAATACGGAAACGTAGACAACAACAACAACAACAATCCAGTCCAACGATATCTTCCCATATTGTCCCAAAGAGAGAGGAGCATTTTGACAGGTGACCAGAAGATGCTGCGGGGCCTGGTACAATGAGCTGAGCACAGCTGGAGGTTATAAATACATGGTTAGCACTTATGAGTAGTGACTCAGAGAAGCTTATCTACTGGATATTACCTTAGAAACGGGTCTCTTCCTATTGACGTCAGTACCGGCTGTAGAACGAGTACACGTATGGGTGCTGTGATTGTCATAAGAAATAGAATACCGCCCTCATTTCTAGGATCACCATGTGAATTATGTAGGAAAACAGTCACATTCAACAACCGGATATTAATGGCATCTACTTTTGTATGTTTCTGAGAAATGGACAACTTGGGTCAATATGTCCCGAGAGCTTAGAGAAATAAATACATAAATCTAGACATAAATACATGTGCAACGGGCGCCTCCCCTTAGGGCCCTCTATAACGCGACCCAGGTGTAGGAATGCCGAGTGGTATAGTGAGGCCTAAAATGTCTCTTTATGTGTGTCACAGTGCTCCTACCTGGATACCGCTGGACCCCAGGCTTTGGCTCCGAAGCAATAAATAAAGGGAATAATTGAGGGATTAAGGAAAAACTTGACTCCAGACCTTGAGATGAAGTTCAATGGCAGTTTTACTCAAATAAACGTTTCTCAAAACAGCTTACAGGCTTTGTCTTGGTTCCAGCAGGCTTTAGCATGAAATTGGCAGGCAAACTCCACTCTCCTATATCTGTTTCTCTCTGACTCTGCTGTACTGACAGGCTGCCTGTATAACGCAGCTTCTTCTGTATGCTGCACTTCACTTTGTAGTCTGACTCTAGGTTATGCCAGGGAACTTTCCTCCTGAAGCATCAAGCTTTGGCCTCCATGGCCAGCGAAGCTTAAGGTGCTCTGGCTGGCGTGGGCACGTCCAGCAGAGACGTGCCCCTGCACACCCTTCCCCTAGCAGGGGGTAAGCTAGACTGACTAGAACTAATGCCCCACCCTTCCTGCAGGAAGTAGGACTCGCCCACCTCTCTCCAGAGGGGGGTTAGAATGGAATGGAAGGTTCCATTCTATCTAACTGTAGCTCTGCCATATTTTCTGCCACCTGCTGGTGAACCAGGTATATTACATGTTATAAGCAGTTGCAAACATTATAGGAATGCACATTGTGGAGGACCTGGAATAAATGCACAAGATGACATGAGGTTAGACCATAAAAGACAGTAGCAAGGTGCAGAAGTGGTAACACACATGCATTCAGTTACACATGCATTCAGTGTTTCTAGTGGACATGCATGCCCTGCTGTCTCCGAGAAGCCGGGCTCATGTGTAACCACTAATCCATTCAAATTAGGGTTGCCACCTTTCCCAACAAAAAATATCCGCCAATTTAAGCCACACCCCAAAGGGGGTGTGATTGTGGGTGTGGCTTAACACAGGGTGTTAAGTTACATAGTTAATACGGTTGAAAAAAGTCCATCAAGTTCAACCAAGGGATAGGTGGGGATGTGAATCCCAGAAGGAAGTGAGACTCAGATTTCTACACGTTTTCATAAGCATTTATGTTTTTTACTTTTAAGAATTCATCTAAACCCTTTTTAAAACTGTCCACTGTTCCTGCTGTGACCACGTCCTGAGGAAGTCTATTCCACAGATTCACAGTTCTTACAGTAAAGAAGCTTTGACGCTTCTGGAGACTGTACTTTTTCCTCTCCAATTGGAGGCAGTGCCCTCTTGTCTTTTGAGCGCATTTTACATGGAACAGTTTTTCACCGTATTTTTTGTATGGCCCATTTACATATTTGTATAGGTTAATCGTGTCCCCCCCTTAGGCGTCTCTTCTCAAGACTAAATAAATTCAATTCTTTTACTCTTTCTTCATAACTAAGACCCTCCATGCCCCTTATCAGTTTAGCCACTCTCCTCTGTACTTTTTCCAGCTGTAGTGCGTACTTTCTATGGACTGGTGCCCAGAATGGAACTGCATATTCTAGATGAGGCCGCACCAGTGCTTTGTAAAGTGGTAGTATTTAGTGTTGATCGAGCAACAAAGTGCTCGGGTCGAACACCTCGGGATGCTCGGGTGCTCTACCGAGCACCCGAGCACAATGGAAGTCAATGGGAGAACCCAAGCATTAAACCAGGCACCCCCTGCTCTGAAGAGAGGAGGGTGTCTGGTTCATGAGAAAAGGTCAGAAATTGATGAAAACACCACCGAAATGGTTCGGGAACAGCATGGGGAGGATGTCTGGATGCATCTTGGACTCCCAGGTCGCTGCTGGAAACGATGTTGTCCGCGTAGTACGCCACTTTTACAGACTGACAATAATAACCGCAAAACCGAAGATAAAATCGATTTTAGAGGAAAAATTATTAGGAAACATTCTTTCCTGTATATTTACTTATAAAGTGCTGCCAAAAATTACTAGGAAGAGGCACTCCGATACAACCTGTATATCACATAAAGGAGGGCCTCATTCACATTGTGGTACTATTGTTCAGGTAGTGGGACTCCTACACTCATAAAGCCTATGCACTAAATGAAAGGCTGCCAAAAATTACAAGGAACCGACACTACACTCTCATGCACACGACAGTATTTTTTCACGGTCCGCAAAACGGGGTTCCGTTGTTCTGTGATCTGTTTCCGTTTTTGTTTCCGTGTGTCTTCCTTGATTTTTGGAGGATCACCAGACATGAAGGAAAAAGTCGTTTTGGTGGCCGCCTGGCCGTGCGGAGCCAAACGGATCCGTCCTGACTTACAATGCAAGTCAATGGGGACGGATCCGTTTGACATTGACACAATATGGTGCAATTGCAAACGGATCCGTCCTCCATTGACTTTCAATGTAAAGTCAGGAGTCCCTATTAATATACCATTGGATCTGAGTTTTCTCCTATATTTTAACTAGAAGCGTCCCCATCACCATGGGAACGCCTCTATGTTAGAATATACCATCGGATTTGAGTTAGATCGTCAAAACTCAGATCCGACAGTATATTCTAACACAGAGGCATTCTCATAGTGATGGGGACGCTTCAAGTTAGAATATACTAAGAACTGTGTACATGACTGCCCCCTGCTGCCTGGCAGCACCCGATCTCTTACAGGGGGCTATGATACGCGCAATTAACCCCTCAGGTGCCGAATTTTAGAATCTTTATAGTCTCTTTTAGTCGTTTCTCCTCCTTACTCCTTACTAAAAGAAACACTTCACTATACCCACATTGCCGACCCAATTTCTTCTAACTATATTTGTCAAAATGTATTGATTCTGCAATACACCCTTTATTACACATAAAGGAGGGTATCATACACACCCTTTAAAAATTATGATTGATGGCATGCTGGTGGCCCTCTAAAACAGTGGTTCTCAACCTTTCTAAAGCCGTGACCCCTTAATACAGTTCCTCATGTTGTGGTGACCCCCAACCATTACATTTTTTTCCTTGCTACGTCATAACTCATTTTGCTACTGTTATGAATTGTAATGTAAATATCTGATATGCAGGATGTATTTTTATTGCTACAAATTGAACATAACATAATTGTCCCCCAAATAAATAAATCAGAAGTGCTCAGGGTCTCCCAAATAAATAAATCAGCGGGGCTTCAGGTCTCCCCCAAATAAATAAATCAGCGGTGCTCATGGTACCCCCAAATAAATAAATCAGAAGTGCTCAGGGTCCCCCAAATAAATAAATCAATGGTGCATCAGGTTTCCCCCAAATAAATAAATCAATGGTGCTCAGGGTCCCCCAAATAAATAAATCAGCGGTGCTTCATGTCCCCCCAAATAAATTAAGCCTTGCTCAGCCAAATAATTAAAATAAAATTAGCCAGGCTCAATTAAATCATTGGTGGCAGTGGTGCTCAGCGGCGGTGTCATTAACGAAAAAACTCGGACCTCAGCAGACAGGCGGCCCGACTTACCCGTCCAGACGTCAGGCTCCTTCAAGCACAGGCAGTGATAGGACATCACTTCCTGTGCGCGAGGATAAGGGGCCGCTGCCGTTGTGCGGGCGACCCACAATAGGAAGCCTCAGGCGACCCCCCGGAAAGGGCCGATCGACCCCCAGGTTGAGAACCGCTGACCTAGGACATATGAAGCACAGAGATTATTACTACCAAAATGCATAACTTTACATTTATCCACATTAAACCTCATTTGCCAAGTTGGTGCCCAACACAATCTCTCAGAGTGGTCAAGTCAGCTTGTAGTTCATGGACATTTCCACAGACTGTACAGTACTACACAGCTTTGTGTCATCTGCAAAAATAGAAATGGTGCTATTAATCCCGTCCTCAATATCATTAATAAATTAATTAAATAATAGAGGACCCAGCACTGAACCTTGGGGTACACCACTTAAATCCCGGGACCATTCTGAATAGGAATTATTGACCACATCTCTCTGGACACGGTCCTTCAGCCAGTTTTCATTCCAATGACAAACTATGCTTTCCAAGCCTATAGGTCTATAATTACCTGTGAAGGACGTAGATCTTTTTTTTTATTTCGGAACCACATTTGCCTTGCGCCAATCACTTGGCACTGTACCAGTACCTAGAGAATCTTTAAAAATTATAAATAGGGGCACAGCAATGACTGAACTGAGCTCTTTAAGCACTCTTGGGTGTAATCCATCTCGACCCAGAGCCTTGTTCACATTTACCTTATTTAACTTCTCTTGGACCATATCTACAGTTAGCCAATTGAGTATATTACTGTATATACTAACAGCCCCAGCACCACAGATATCAGCTCCTTTCTCTTCTTTTGTATATACAGAGCTAAAAAATACATTTAGTAACTCTGCCTTTTCCTTATCTCCGTCACCTCCTTTGCTATTGACCCTATCCTAAATAGTGTAAAACCCTTAATATTTACAGCCCAGTCCAACCATGTCTCAGCCACACTAACTACATCTATGTGTTCTTCTAGTACCATAGCCTCAAGCTCTACTATTTTGCTTGCTAGACTTTTGACATTTGTGAAAATACATTTAAAATTACTATTACCTGTAAAGTGAATATCTGGGATTTTTGGGTTACCTTGGTTGATGTTTGTATGTAAAAGGTTCTTGTTACCAGCAGTTCAATTTTTCATCGGTGTACAGTTCTCCCCAGTCTTCTCCCTACTTTTCTAACTAACCCCAGCCCCCACTAAATCCCCCCTTCTATATCCCACTCTCTATCTACACTACAGTGGGATGCGAAAGTTTGGGCAACCTTGTTATTCGTCATGATTTTCCTGTATAAATCGTTGGTTGTTACGATAGAAAATGTCAGTTAAATATATCATATAGGAGACACACACGGTGATATTTGAGAAGTGAAATGACGTTTATTGGATTTACAGAAAGTGTGCTATAATTGTTTAAACAAAATTAGGCAGGTGCATAAATTTGGGCACCACAAAAAAGAAATGAAATCAATATTTAGTAGATCCTCCTTTTGCATAAATTACAGCCTCTAAACGCTTCCTGTAGGTTCCAATGAAAGTCTGGATTCTGGTTGAAGGTATTTTGGACCATTCCTCTTTACAAAACATCTTTAGTTCATTCAGGTTTGATGGCTTTCGAGCATGGACAGCTCTCTTTAAGTCACACCACAGATTTTCAATGATATTCAGGTCTGGGGACTGAGATGGCCATTCCAGAACGTTGTACTTGTTCCTCTGCATAAATGCCTTAGTGGATTTTGAGCAGTGTTTAGGGTCGTTGTCTTGTTGAAAGATCCAGCCCCGGCGCAGCTTCAGCTTTGTCACTGATTCCTGGACATTGGTCTCCAGAATCTGCTGATACTGAGTGGAATCCATGCGTCCCTCAACTTTGACAAGATTCCCAGTCCCTGCACTGGCCACACAGCCCCACAGCATGATGGAACCACCGCCATATTTTACTGTAGGTAGCAGGTGTTTTTCTTGGAATGCTGTGTTCTTTTTCCTCCATGCATAACGCCCCTTGTTATGGCCAAATAACTCAATTTTAGTTTCATCAGTCCACAGCACCTTATTCCAAAATGAAGCTGGCTTGTCCAAATGTGCTTCAGCCCACCTCAAGCTGCACTTTTTGTGCTGTGGGCGGAGAAAAGGCTTCCTCTGCATCACTCTCGCATACAGCATCTCCTTGTGTAAAGTGCGCCGAATGGTTGAACGATGCACAGTGACTCTATCTGCAGCAAGATGATGTTGTAGGTCTTTGGTGCTGGTCTGTGGGTTGACTCTGACTGTTCTCACCATTCGTCGCTTCTGTCTATCCGAGATTTTTCTTGGTCTGCCACTTCGAGCCTTAACTTGAACTGAGCCAGTGGTCTTCAATTTCCTCAATATGTTCCTAACTGTGGAAACAGACAGCTGAAATCTCTGAGACAGCTTTCTGTATCTTCCCCTAAACCATGATGGTGAACAATCTTTGTCTTCAGGTCATTTGAGAGTTGTTTTGAGACCCCCATGTTGCTACTCTACAGAGAAAATTAAAAGAGGAGGGAAACTTACAATTGACCCCCTTAAATACTCTTTCTCATAATTGGATTCACCTGTGTATGTAGGTCAGGGGTCACTGAGCTTACCAAGCCAATTTGAGTTCCAATAATTAGTTCTAAAGGTTTTGGAATCAATAAAATGACAACAGTGCCCAAATTTATGCACCTGCCTAATTTTGTTTAAACAATTATAGCACACTTTCTGTAAATCCAATAAACTTCATTTCACTTCTCAAATATCACTGTGTGTGTCTCCTATATGATATATTTAACTGACATTTTTTATCATAACAACCAACGATTTATATAGGAAAATCATGACGATTAACAAGGTTGCCCAAACTTTCGCATCCCACTGTATCTACCCCCTTATTAGTATGACCCTCCACCCTCCCCCCAGATCCTAGTTTGAAAGCTCCTCCAGCCGTCTAACCATTTTTTCCCCCAGGGCAGTTGCACCCTCCCCATTAAGGTGCAGCCCGTCCCTACTGTAGAGCCTTTAACAGACAGAGAAGTCGGCCCGGTTCTCCATGAACCCAAACCCTTCCTTCCTGCACCTGCTTCTGAGCCACTTATTTAACTCCCTAAGCTCCCGTTGTCTCTCTAGTGATGCTCGTGGCACTGGTAGTATTTTTGAAAACACTACCTTGGAGGTCCTGGACTTGAGCTTCTTTCCCAGTTCCCTAAAATCATTTTTAACTCCTTAAGGACTCAGCCCTATTTCACCTTAAGGACTTGGGCATTTTTTGCAAATCTGACCAGTGTCACTTTAAGTGCTGATAACTTTAAAACGCTTTGACTTATCAAGGCCATTCTGAAATTGTTTTTTCGTCACATATTGTACTTCATGACATTGGTAAAATGAAGTAAAAAAAAAAAAAATTTATTTATAAAAAAATACCAAATTTACCAAAAATTGAAAGTTTCAATTTCTCTACTTCTATAATACATAGTAATACCTCCAAAAATAGTTATTACTTTACATTCCCCATATGTCTACTTCATGTTTGGATCATTTTGGGAATGATATTTTATTTTTTGGGGATGTTACAAGGCTTAGAAGTTTAGAAGCAAATCTTGAAATTTTTCAGAAATTTTCAAAAACCCAATTTTTAGGGACCAGTTCAGGTCTGAAGTTACTTTGCGAGGCTTACATAATAGAAACCACCCAAAAATGACCCCATTCTATAAACTACACCCCTCAAGATATTAAAAACTGATTTTACAAACTTTGATAACCCTTTAGGTGTTCCACAAGAATTAATGGAAAATAGAGATACAATTTCAAAATTTCACATTTTTTGCAGATTTTCCATATTAATAATTTTTTTCCAGTTACAAAGCAAAGGTTAACAGCCAAACCAAACTCAATATTTATGGCCCTGATTCTGTAGTTTACAGAAACACCCCATATGTGGTCGTAAACCGCTGTACGGGCACACGGCAGGGCGCAGAAGGAAAGGAGCGCCATATGGTTTTTGGAAGGCAGGTTTTGCTGGACTTGTTTTTTTGACACCATGTCCCATTTGAAGCCTCCCTGATGCACCCCTAGAGTAGAAACTCCATAAAAGTGACCCAATCTAAGAAACTACACCCCTCAAGGTATTCAAAACTGATTTTACAAACGTCGTTAACCCTTCAGGTGTTCCACAAGAATCAATGGAAAATAGAGATACAATTTCAAAATTGTAAACACCCCATATGTGGTCGTAAACCGCTGTACGGGCACACGGCAGGGCGCAGAAGGAAAGGAATGCCATACGGTTTTTGGAAGGCAGGTTTTGCTGGACTGTTTTTTTTGACACCATGTCCCATTTTATTTTTTGTTATTTACAACATTCATCTGACAGGTTAGATCATGTGGTATTTTCATAGACCAGGTTGTCACGGACGCGGTGATACCTAATATGTGTCACGAGGGTATCAAGAGCCACGTCTGACTCCGTTATACCCGGGGTCAGGAAGTCGCAGCGGGTGGCTGCGCGCTCTATATCTAAAGATCACGTTGTTTCTCAGTGATTGTTTTCTGTGTTTGCCTTGCTATCCTTTTTGTCTCTCTCAGGGATCCGTAGCTTCTCCTCCTCAGCTGTTTCTTGTCTGCCACTCCCTACCTCCTTATATTCTCCCCTCACACTTCTCTAGTTGCCAGTTTTAGAGCTTCCTGCCTGGACATCTATACTGACCCACTGGAGTGGTTATTCCTGGTTGTCGTTCCTGAGTGCTACCCTCCGGATCCCTGTTGGGCTTATTGTTGTCTCCTGTTGTCGCCCACCTGGGAATATATGTTGAGTCTGTGTTGTCTGTCCTCCCCTTGGTGTTTTCCCTTAGAGTTAGTGGTGCGGACTAGTGTTCCCATCGCCCTGTTCACTACCTAGGGCTCAGCTCAGGGAAAGCCAGGGCTTTAGGCACGTGATCGGCGTACGGGTGAGGAACCCGTCTAGGGACGTCAGGGCAGCCAGGTGCCAGCCGCCAGGTGAGTCAGGGGTCACCATCTTCCCTCTCACTTGGGCAGGGCCTTCCTCGTTCCCTCCCTCTGTGTCACGTATGTGATAGCCACGCCGACCGTGATATTATAACTGGCCCTTACTTTTTGAAAAAAAAAAAATTATAATTTTTTGTTTGTTGTTTTTTTTTTTTCTCTCTCTACTTAGAATCCAATATGGATCCTATTGATGCCTTGGCAGAACAGCTTCAAAGCCTTTCTTTGGAGGTGGCAGGATTGAAGGCGTCTGTTCTCCAACAACAGCAGCAAATGCAGCAGACCGCACCCCCAGCGGTTGCTATGGGTAACCAGGTTGTCACTGAACCCAAGGTTGCTCTTCCCGACAGATTTTCTGGGGGAAGGGACAAATTTGCGACGTTCCGTGAGGCCTGCAAATTATATTTTAAGTTGCGCCCTTACTCCTCAGGTCATGAAGAACAGCGGGTAGGGATTGTCATTTCCCTGCTTCAGGGGGATCCGCAATCCTGGGCGTTCTCGTTACCCCCTGGTTCTCAGGCTCTTCGGTCAGTGGAGGGATTTTTTGGGGCTTTGGGTCTCATATATGATGACCCTGACCGAGTCGCCCTGGCTGAGTCGAAGTTACGGAGACTCCTACAGGGAGATCGGTCAGCAGAGGAATATTGCTCAGAGTTCCGTAGGTGGGCTACGGATACTCAGTGGAACGACCCGGCTCTCAGGAGTCAGTTCTGCTCTGGGTTATCTGAAAGGGTTAAGGATGCACTGGCGCTGTATGAGACCCCCCTTTCCCTTGATGCTGTTATGTCCCTCTCTATCAGAATAGATAGACGTCTTAGGGAGAGATCGAAAATTCCGGAGCAATTGGTTACCTCTCCCAAGCAACAGTCAGCCTGTACTGACTTAGATGAGCCTATGCAGCTAGGCGGAACTTCTCGTCAGGTCCGTCCTCCCGAGATTCGCCGTAGGGGGGGGGGGCTTGTTTTTTCTGTGGGGGGAGGGGTCATTTCATTAATGTCTGTCCCTCCTTTCTCAAAAACAAAAGACCGTCGGAAAACTACTAACCCCGGGCTGTGCGGAGGATGTCAGCCGGGGGGTATACGTTTCCTCCATACGAACATCTCAATTTGTGTTACCAGCGGTCATTGTTTTTGGTGTTAAGACGGAGTCTATTTCTGTTTTTCTAGACAGTGGAGCAGGGGTAAACTTGATTGATGCCCATTTTGCCCGCACTATGGGTTTGTCTCTCTGTACGCTGCAGAGACCTATTCCCGTATTCGCTATAGATTCTGCTCCTCTGTCTCAGAGAAACCTCACCCACATTGTTCGTAATTTACACCTTCGGGTAGGGGACCACCATAATGAGTGTCTTTCATGTTACGTTCTGGAGGGCCTTCCCTCTCCGGTGGTATTGGGTCTTCCCTGGTTGGTAGCGCACAATCCAGTGGTGGATTGGCAGGCCAGGGAGATATTGGAGTGGAGTGAGCATTGCAGAGAGAATTGCTTAAATAACAATTGCTTAATCGCCTCCATAGCTTCCCTACCTACATTTATTTCGGACTTTGAGGACGTTTTTTCTGAAAAGGGTTGTCAGAAACTACCACCTCATCGTCCTTATGATTGCCCGGTTAACCTGATTCCCGGGGCAAAATTACCCAAGTCCAGGTTGTATAATCTTTCGGGTCCCGAGAGACAAGCCATGAAAGATTATATCTCCGAGAGTCTGGCTAAGGGACACATCAGACCCTCTTCTTCACCCGTGGCTGCAGGGTTTTTCTTTGTTAAAAAGAAAGATGGGGGCCTGCGTCCTTGCTTAGATTTCCGTGAGTTAAACCAGATAACCATCCGTGACCCATACCCTCTTCCTCTCATTCCTGACCTTTTTAATCAGATTGCGGGTGCTAAGTGGTTCTCCAAACTTGATCTTAGGGGGGCCTACAATCTGATTCGTATCAGGGAAGGGGATGAGTGGAAGACAGCTTTTAACACCCCTGAGGGGCATTATGAAAATCTAGTTATGCCTTTCGGTCTGACCAATGCCCCTGCTGTCTTCCAACATTTCGTTAATGATATTTTTAGTCATCTCATCGGCAGGTTTGTAGTCATATACCTAGATGATATCTTAATTTATTCGGCTGATCTGAAAACACATGAGGTGCATGTCAGGCAAGTACTGCAGGTCCTACGGACGAATAAATTATATGCGAAAATTGAAAAATGTGTCTTCGCTGTTCAGGAATTACAGTTCCTGGGATATCTATTATCTGCTTCAGGTTTCCGCATGGATCCTGGGAAGGTCCAGGCAATTTTAGATTGGGATCTTCCTGAGAACCTTAAAGCCCTACAACGGTTTTTAGGTTTCGCTAATTTCTATAGAAAGTTCATTAAAAATTATTCAGTGATCGTTAAACCCCTTACCGACATGACTAGGAAGGGGACGGATTATTCCAAATGGTCTGACGCCGCTAAAGATGCATTTTCCTCTCTAAAGGAGAGGTTTACCTCGGCACCTGTTCTAATTCAACCTGATGTCTCCCAGCCTTTTATTGTCGAGGTAGATGCGTCAGAGGTGGGAGTGGGAGCTGTATTGTCTCAGGGTCCGTCTCCTGGCAAATGGCGTCCTTGCGCTTTCTTTTCCAAAAAATTATCTTCTGCGGAGAAGAATTATGATATTGGAAATAGGGAACTGTTGGCGATTAAACTGGCGCTTGAAGAGTGGCGTCACTTCTTAGAGGGAGCAATCCACCCGGTCACGGTGATTACGGATCACAAGAACCTTCTGTACCTAGAATCGGCTAAGCGTCTCACCCCTAGACAAGCTAGGTGGTCGCTATTCTTTACCAGATTTAACTTTGTAATCACCTATCGTCCTGGGGCAAAAAATACCAAGGCAGACGCATTATCTCGTAGTTTCCCTGGAGGGGGTAATGTTTGTGATCCGGTACCTATTTTACAAAGAGGAGTGGTTGTCTCTGCTGTACACTCTGTTCTAGAGGGAAAGGTGTTAGAGGCTCAGGGGGACGCCCCGGCCTCTTGCCCCTCAGAGAAATTGTTTGTACCGTTAAACCTGCGTCTTGAATTATTAAAAGAACATCATAATTCGGCACTTGCTGGACACCCGGGTAGTAAAGCAACCTTGGAGCTTTTATCTCATCGTTTTTGGTGGCCAAGGTTGCGTCAGGATGTAATGGATTTCGTGTCTACTTGTTCTACTTGTGCACGCGCGAAAGTCTCTCATACACGTCCAGCAGGGTCTTTATTGCCACTTTTCATCCCCAATAGGCCATGGACACATCTGTCAATGGATTCCATCACTGACTTACCGTTGTCGGCGGGTAAAACTGTTATCTTGGTAGTAGTAGACAGGTTTAGCAAAATGGTACACTTTATTGCGCTACCCGCACTTCCTAATGCTAAAACTCTCGCTCAGGTGTTTATCAGTGAAATCGTGAAGCTTCACGGGGTCCCTTCCGATGTGGTTTCGGATCGGGGAACCCAGTTTATTTCTAAGTTTTGGAAAGCTTTTTGTTCCCGTTTGGGGGTTCACTTGTCCTTTTCCTCAGCTTTCCATCCTCAGTCGAATGGACAGACTGAGCGTACCAACCAAAATCTAGAAACATATTTAGGGTGTTTTGTGTCTGAAAACCAAGAGTTGTGGTCATCATATTTACCGTTAGCTGAGTTTGCCATAAATAATCATTATCAGGAGTCCACTGGCAAGTCACCATTCCTTGGTGCATACGGTTTTCATCCCCAATTTTGTACTTTCAAAGAGGGGGGGTCTTCTGGGGTTCCCGAAGAGGAAAGGTTTTCTTCATCTCTTTCATCGGTATGGCAGAAGGTGCAAGTTAACTTGAAAAAGATGAGTGGTAAATATAAATGCATGGCCGATAAGAAACGGTCGCCAGGTCGGGACCTAGGAGTGAATGACTATGTGTGGTTGTCTACTAGGAATATTAAGTTGAAGGTTCCTTCTTGGAAACTGGGTCCTAGGTTCATTGGTCCCTATAAAATAGTAGCCGTCATTAACCCTGTGGCTTTTTGCCTGGAGCTACCTCAGACTTTTAAGATCCATAACGTCTTCCATAAATCGTTACTCAAGAAGTATGTTCCACCTCTAGAACCATCGCCGCTGCCACCTCCTCCTGTCATTGTGGCTGGTAATCTGGAGTTTCAAATAGCCAGAATTGTTGATTCTCGTCGGGTCCGCCGCTCTCTTCAGTATCTGGTGCATTGGAGGGGTTACGGTCCCGAGGAAAGAATGTGGGTTCCAGCGTCAGAGGTAAACGCCAACAGGTTAATTCAGACTTTCCATGCCTTTCATCCGGAGAGACCTGGTCCTGAGTGTCCGGAGGCCCCTCGTGAAAGGGGGGGTACTGTCACGAGGGTATCAAGAGCCACGTCTGACTCCGTTATACCCGGGGTCAGGAAGTCGCAGCGGGTGGCTGCGCGCTCTATATCTAAAGATCACGTTGTTTCTCAGTGATTGTTTTCTGTGTTTGCCTTGCTATCCTTTTTGTCTCTCTCAGGGATCCGTAGCTTCTCCTCCTCAGCTGTTTCTTGTCTGCCACTCCCTACCTCCTTATATTCTCCCCTCACACTTCTCTAGTTGCCAGTTATAGAGCTTCCTGCCTGGACATCTATACTGACCCACTGGAGTGGTTATTCCTGGTTGTCGTTCCTGAGTGCTACCCTCCGGATCCCTGTTGGGCTTATTGTTGTCTCCTGTTGTCGCCCACCTGGGAATATATGTTGAGTCTGTGTTGTCTGTCCTCCCCTTGGTGTTTTCCCTTAGAGTTAGTGGTGCGGACTAGTGTTCCCATCGCCCTGTTCACTACCTAGGGCTCAGCTCAGGGAAAGCCAGGGCTTTAGGCACGTGACCGGCGTACGGGTGAGGAACCCGTCTAGGGACGTCAGGGCAGCCAGGTGCCAGCCGCCAGGTGAGTCAGGGGTCACCATCTTCCCTCTCACTTGGGCAGGGCCTTCCTCGTTCCCTCCCTCTGTGTCACGTATGTGATAGCCACGCCGACCGTGATAATATGTATACTTCTTTTTTATTTATGTAAGTTTTACACAATGATTTCATTTTTGAAGCAAAAAAAATCATGTTTTAGTGTTTCCATAATCTGAGAGCCATAAATGGCACTATTTTGGGGTGCGTGTAACTTTTTGATCGCTTGCAATTACACTTTTTGTGATGTAAGGTGACAAAAAAATTGTTTATTTAGCACAGTTTTTATTTTTTATTTTTTACGGTGTTCATCTCAGGAGTTAGGTCATGTGATATTTTTATAGAGCCGGTCGATACGGACGCGGCGATACCTAATATGTATACTTTTTTTTATTTATGTAAGTTTTACACAATAACAGCTTTTTTAAAACAAAAAAAATTATGTTTTAGTGTCTCCATATTCTGAGCCATAGTTTTTTTTTTTTTTTGGGCGATTGTCTCAAATAGGGGCTGATTTTTTGCAGGATGAGGTAACGGTTAGATTGATACTATTTTGGTGGGCAAACGCCTTTTTGATCGCTTGCTGTTGTACTTTTTGTGATGTAAGGTTACAAAAAAATGTTTATTTAGCATAGTTTTTTTTTTTTTTTTACAGTGTTCATCTGAGGGGTAAGGTCATGTGATATGTTTATAGAGCCGGTCGATACGGACATGACGATACCTAATATGTATACTTTTTTTTCCCCCCTATTTTTTTTTACCAATTTTTTTTTACTTTATTTGGGGAAAATGACGTTTTTGTTTATTTTTACTTGAAACTTTTAATTTTTTGGGGGGAAAACTTTCGTTTTTCAACTTTTTTTTTCACTTTCTTTTTTGTCCCACTTTGGAACTTGAACTTTTGGGGGTCTAATCCCCTTTACAATGCATTCCAATACTTCTGTATTGGAATGCATTGGCTGTATGAGTAAGGCTAAGTTCACACGAACGTGTGTGATCTGTGGCCGTATTGCGGCCCGCAAATCGCGGGCCGCAATACACGGCCACAGTTACGTGTGAATTCCGCATCACGGATGCGGACCCCTTCACTTCAATGGGTCCGCTAATCCGGAATCGCAGAACGGCCGCACGGAACCCCTCGGAAGCACTACGGAGTGCCTCCGTGGGGTTACGTCCCGTACTTCCGTTCCGCTAAAAGATAGAACAAGTCCTATCTTTTAGCGGAACGGCCGGATCGCGGACCCATTAAAGTGAATGGGTCCGCGATCTGATGCGGCTGACCTACGGCCAGCGATCGTGCATTGCGGCCCGCTATTTGCGGGCCGCAGCACAGGCACGGGTCACACACGTTCGTGTGAACTCGGCCTTATACTGTGTGTATTACTCATACAGCTTCCAGCCTGTGAGATCCAGGGGGCTGGATCTCACAGGCACGTCACAGGAAGGCAGCGGCGATGCCTCAGGAAGGCATCGCGCTGCCTTCCATGCCATCGGGTTCCCCCTACAGCCGCATGGGGACCCGATGGCACCGCCGATCGCCGCCGCAAACCTCATGTAAAGCCGCAAACCGCAGGTCTGACCTCCCCCCCCCCCCCCCCGGCGTTGTGACAGGATGCCCGCTGAATGATTTCAGCGGACATCCTGTTCCTATTAACCCCGCCGTGCCGCAATCTAGTTTTAAAGTTATGACGTACCGTACGTCATGGGTCCTTAAGGACTCGGGAAACATGCCGAACCGGGGGGTTAAGGACCTTTTATTTCCCCCTGACTTTGTCATTGGTGCCAATGTGTACTATGACCGCCGGGTCTTCCCCAGCCCCACCCAGCAATCTGTCAATCCGATCCGCAACCGCAATATGCCGAACCTGAGCACCCGGAAAACAACACACTGTTCGGCATTCACAGTCTAGGCTACAGATGACCCTGTCTGTCCTCCTAATAATAGAGTTGCTGTCATACTGTGGCTCCCAATAATATAAATGCCCCTGAGTAAAATTAATGCCACCATTAGTGCCCCCCAGTAATAGTAATGGCCCCATTAGTGCCCACTAGAATTAATGCCCCCATTAGTGCCCCCAGTAATAGTAATGGCCCCATTAGTGCCCACTAGAATTAATGCCCCCATTAGTGCCCCCCAGTAAGAGTAATGGCCCCATTAGTGCCCCGCCAGTAAAAATAATGCCCCAATTAGTGCTCTCCTGTAAGAATAATGCCCCTATTAGTGGGCCCCAGTAAGAATAATGCCCCTTTTTTGTGCCCCCAGTAAGAATAATGCCCCAATTAGTGCCCCCAGTAAGAATAATGCCCCAATTAGTGCCCCCAGGAAGAATAATGCTCCCATTAGTGCGCTCCAGTAAGAATAATGCCCTCATTAGTGCCCCCCAGGAAAAATAATGCCCCCACTAGTGCCCCCGTAAGAATAATGCCCCCCATTAGTGCCCCCAGTAAAAATAATGCCCCCATTTGTGCCCCCAGAAAGAATGCCCCCATTAGTGCCCCCCGTAAGAATAATGCCCCCATTAGTGCCCCCCGTAAGAATAATGCCCCCATTAGTGCCCCCAGGAAGAATAATGCTCCCATTTGTGCCCGCAGGAAGAATAATGCCCCCATTAGTGCCCCCCAGGAAGAATAATGTCCCATTAGTGCCCCCTTCTCTGCAAAAAAAATAAATTAAAGCACTCACCTCCTCCATTTGATCGCGCCCCTGTGAACGCTCCCTGCTGACTGGAAGCTCAGGACAGGACCTGCGCTCCAGCGTGATGACGTCTCACAGGTCCTGTCCTCCAGTCAGCAGCGCGAGCAAATGGAGGAGGTGAGTGCTTTTTTTTTTATTTTCATTAACACAAGGGGGAAGGGGGGTTAGGTGAAGGTTGAACTAATGAGAGCTACGCAATAGAAGCGCTCATTAGTAGCCCTTTTTGTAGGAAAATACCTAGAAAAAATTACCGGCACTGGCAGGGCCACTAAAAAACCGGCCTTGCCGGTGAGATGCCGGCCAGGTGGCAACCCAAATTCAAATCAGTGTGTCCTTTCAAGTGTTCAGTGGGAAGTTAGGAGTCAGACCTTCACCGATCTTGCATTTATCACCTACCCTGTGAGCAGGTGATATATGTTGTTGTTGTTGGATAACCCCTTTAAGCCAAGGTGGCCTTGATTATAGCACAGAGCCAAAGTGTTACACCATGTAATGGTCATCTTAAAAGTGACCATTGCACTTCAGGTGACTATCACAGGGAGCACTGCAATACTTTGTCTCTGTGCTATAATGAAAGTCACCCTGGCTTAAGGATGCCGAGGAGGTGCACTGATGCTCGGTCCTAAGAATCAGAAATGTGCATTGTCCTCCTGGGTGAGAATGATGACATCCATGTGCTGTCCACATTGTCCCCATATAAATGAATGAGGACAAAGTGGACAGCACATGGATGTCATCATTCTGACCCAGGAGGGTGAGGGGTTTCAGACCTCCTCTGATCAGATAATGATGGTTTATCCTGAGCATAGCCATTAAGGCTAGGGCTACACATTCGTGTGCATGAGGCCTAATACTATTGAAACCTGGTAAAAGTTTGTCTAAACAAAGTAGGACGCGATGTTCAGTCTTTCTTCACCTCTATTTCTGTGCAATGGTCTTTTGGGAAATGACAGATTATGGCCGTATGAAAGAGACCGCAGAGCTGGACGTTTTACAGAAATAACTGGTTTCCTATAAGCGGTAGCTGGTAGCTTTCCTCTCCCGCTTTAATTACCGGTAAAAGAAAGTGCAGTTTCCCTGTGATTTTAGAGACTGGAAACTGAAAATAGAATATTGTAGAAATGGCCGTGCTGCGGTGGCGAGCGTTCTGCAGTCAGCCATATATCACGAGGGTAGAGGAATTCTGAGAACGTTACAGCTCGTGACTCATACAGAGCTCTATATAAGGCAAACCAAAATATTCCCTTCAGATTGTTTTTTCCAAGAATTCCACATCTGCTTGAAATAAGTTTTGTCAGTGGCTGATAACAACGGCCCCTGTTCCAGAACTTCAGCCAAGACCCTGTTCACAATCGGCTTTTTTAAAATCATATTTCTTATCCACCCAAAGTGCACCTCTCATTAGAAATGGTTCCTCATAAAGAGTTAAAGGGGTTTTCCAGTTTTAGGTAAAATAAATCCATGTGACACGTTTGGTATTGTAGCTCAGAGAACTATTCAGTTGAATGGGATTGAAATGCAATACCAGGTGCTGCCTATGAACAGGAGTGGCGCTGTTTCTGGAAAAAATTAAATTCTCATACACCCTCGCTAACCCCTTCAGCACCCTGCAATTTTCCATTTTTGCGCTTTAATTTTTTACTCCTGGCCTTCCTAGGGCCCTAATTTTTTTTATTTTTCAGTTCATATAGCCAAATGGGGCTTGTTGTTTTGTGGAACAAGTTGTACTTTCTAATGGCACCATTTACCGTTGCATACAGTGCATAGTGTGAAGCTGGAAAAAAATTCCAAATGGGGTGGATTTGGAAAAAAAAATAAAAAAAAAATTAATTTTGCCACAGTTTTATGGCTTTTGTTTTTATGGTGTTCCCTATGCAGGAAAACTGACCTGTGCCGTTCATTCTCTGGGTCAGTACGATTACATTGATACCACATTGATATTGTTTTTCTTTTGTTTTAATACTGAAAAAAAAAACTTTGAAATGTTCTTTTTCTTTGCATCGCCATATTCTGACCCCCCATAACATTTTTATAGTTCGGTCTATGGAACTGTGTGAAGTCTCATTTTTTTTGCAGGGTGATCGGTACTTTTGATTGATACCATGTTGGAATGTGTATGGTGTTTTGATGACTTCTTTATAAATTTTTTCGGGGGAGGTGAAGCAACAAAAAATGGCGAACCAGCCATTTTGATTTATTTTTCCATTATGCCGTTTTCACCAAATGAGATAAATATTTTTATATTTTAATAGCATGGGTGTTTTCCCAGCGGCAATTCACATGATGTTTATTTTTTTTTGTGGTCACATTTGACCATGGCATCTCAGAGGTTAAATTTCTGCAATCAGCATTATCGCCAGTCACAGGCATTAGCACCTTGTCTCTGCTGTTTAAAACCAGAAAAACCTGGCAGGTTCGGCGCCCACTGCACTTGCAAGCGGACGCCATTTTTAAAGACTGAACTTCTACCGAACATGAATGGCGTAGGTCCGGAAAGGGTTAATTAAAGAGTAACAGTCATTTCTTCTGAATCCACATGAAATAATTTAGGAGCCTTTTTTTCCCCAGAACGCTGTGTTGTGCTGCTCCTTTAATATTCCTATGAATAAATTGACAAGCGGCCGTTACTATTCACCTTGTCAAATGGATTTGTCTCTACAAAGTCTGACAAATCAGTGCTAACGGTGTCAGACTATGTAAGGACACAAAAACTTTCAAAAAAATCTGAGGTTTGGAAATTCATAAGTCTCAAATGGATGAGGTAAGTATGATTTTTTTAATTTTTTTTTATTTTATTTGACACTTTAATATTAATGTCAGATGCTGCGATCAGCGATGAGCGCGGTATCTGAGGGGTACAATGATGGGGGCGGCGCAATCACCGCTCCCAGTGATTGTACCCACTACTTGCAAAGAAATGCGCTTCGCGACGAAGTAATTCACCACGTAGTGGTTTATTTAGTAAAATTCGTCAAAGCCATTGAATCGAATTTTTAAATACTTCATAGCTGTTATTTAATGGGCGGAGCAAGTATTTACTGGAAAGGACGTGTCAGGAGCGCTGACGGATCTTTAATGGTTGTAGAATGAAAAGTTCTGTCATGGTTGCAATTTTTTAATTGTTACATAGCTGCATGATTTTGCCAGAACTCTGCAAAACCTTATGGCATTTGCCACTTGGTTGCAAGGTTTAGCTGGTGTTTAACCTCAGACCTTAAAGGGGTGGTGCAACTAATATAATTATCCTGTTCAACAGATATCGCTGTTATATCACTTTCCCCAAATACCACCATTTATCCAAACTGCCTTAGGCCTCTTTCACATGGCCGTTGTGGTTCCGTTCCGTGCATTGGGGACCGCAATTTGCGGTCCCCAATGCATGGGCAACGTCCGTGTGGCTGCCAGGACTGATCCAGACCCATTCAGCTTGAATGGGTCTGTGATCCGTCCATTCCGCAAAAAGATAGAACAAGTTCTATTTTTTTGTGGAACTGAAGCACAGATCGGAACTTCGTAGTGCTTCCGTGGGATTCCGTGCTTCTGTTCCACACTGCACCGCATTTCCGGATTTGCGGACCCATTCAAGTGATGCAGAATGCACACGGCCGGTGCCCCGTGTATTGCACAACCGCCGTATGCGGCCCGCAATACGGCCACGGGAGTACAACGGCCGTGTGAAAGAGGCCTTATTCTAAAAGTTATTAGCCCACTATTGCCACTTTGGAAATGACTGCAGGTTACATCCTGCATTGGAGGCTTGCTAGGTAAGATGCAGGGACCCTCATTAGTAAGAGCAAGGGGTGGGCTTAATGTCATATGATCTGATGTCATCTCACTGTCCTGAGCCATGATGGGACCACAGACACATGACAAACCAGGAAGTAGGGGATAGGAGAAAACTGAAAATGAGGTAAATAAAAATAAATAAATAAATAAATAAATGATGGGAAATAGAGTAAATGATGAAAACTCTTAACTTTAGAGTTAAAAAAAACAGTTTATGGTACAAACCCTTTAAAGAACGGATCTCTTTGACCCTGAGTGGTATATATGACCCCTCCGATCTAGGATGGTGGCATGAATCAGACGGACCCAGTTCTAGCTTAACCACTTCGAGACCAGGCCATTTACCCCCTTCGTGACCAAGCCAAATTCTGAAAATCTGACATGTTGTCACGTACGTTCCCGCGACAGGTGGCAGGAGACCGGTGAGACTGGCAACACGTGGTTTGATCTGACATGTTTTCCATTTGGATCAAATGACGTCTGTGTTGTTTCTGGTGCTTGTCACACCTTCTTTCCCCAGGTGTGGCTATTAAGGTCATTTAACCTTCTCTATTTATAGTTGTTTCTCCCACAATGCTGTGCGGTTTATAGCTTCTGTTTGGACCTGACCTTTGTATAGATTGTGGTTGGATCTCGGCTGAGTTCCTGGTGCTTCCATTGCTCCTTTGAAGTTAAGTCTATCCTTTCCCTTTTGTATTTTGGATTCTGTGTGTTGCATTTCCCTATTGTTTGTATTAGGCCTTTAGGAGACTCCTGTTCATCCTTCCTTTTGAAGGAACAGGTAGTCTCTTCCCTGCCATTAGTACCAGGGTCCTATAGGGCTTGATAGGACTCTCACTCTAGGTATTCCTGTGTATGAACTCACCTACCTTTGGGGTCTGTTCATACTGGTAGTCAGTCAGGATTTTGGTTAGGGTTTATACTAGGAAGTGTCCATTTTCCTTCCCTGGTTCTCAGGCCTGATTCCCTGTTCCTCCCTTCCCTCCTATGCTCAGTGTGGTGTTTCCCTCCCACACCGAAGCGTGACACATGTCACTTTATGTGGTAATAGCTTTGGACTGCTTTTACGTATCCAGTCCATTTTGAGAGCCACATTTTACATCATGTTAATGGTAAATTTGAGTCAATATGTTTTACCATTGTTTATAAAAAAGTCCAAAATTCACAAAAAATTAGAAAAAATCCACTGTTTTCAAAATTTGAATTTCTCTGCTTTTAAGACAGATAGTGATACCTCATAATAGGTATTAATTAACATTTACTGTATGTCTACTTTATGTTGGCATCATTTTAGTGAGGTTATTTTATTTTTTAGGATGTTATAGAACTTTTTTAGGATGTTAGAAACTTTTAAATACATAAAGGGAATCAACTCGGTAAAGGAGGAGAGCATATTTAAAAGAAGAAAAACTACCACAAGAGGACACAATTTTAAATTAGAGGGGCAAAGGTTTAAAAGTAATATAAGGAACTATTACTTTACTGAGAGAGTAGTGGATGCATGGAATAGCCTTCCTGCAGAAGTGGTAGCTGCAAATACAGTGAAGGGGTTTAAGCATGCATGGGATAGGCATAAGGCCATCCTTCATATGAGATAGGGCCAGGGGCTATCCATAGGATTCAGATATATTGGGCAGACTAGATGGGCCAAATGGTTCTTATCTGCCGACACATTCTATGTTTCTATGTTTCTATGTTAGAAGGTATAGAATTTTAGAAGCAATTTTAGAAATTTTTAAGAAAATTTCCCAAATCAACTTTCTATAGACCAATTCAGTTCTCAAGTCACTTTGAGGAGCTGACATAAGAGAAACTGCCCATAAATTACCCCATTTTTAGAAAGTACACCCCTCAAACTATTCAAAACTTATTTTAGAAATGTTGTTAACCTTTTAGGTATTCGACAGGAATTAAAGCAAAATGGAGGTGAAATTTCAAAATTTCACTTTTGTTTTGCAGATTTTCTATTTTAATCTATTTTTTTCCTGTAACACATTAAGGGTTAAACAAACAAACCTCAATATTTATTACCCTGATTGTGCAGTTTCCATAAATACCCCACAGATAGTCATAAACTGCTGAATGGGCATACAGCAGTGCTCTGAAGGCAAGAAGCGCCATATTGTTTTTGGGGGCAGGTTTTGCTGGAATGGTCTTTGGGTGCCATGTTGCATTTGAAGAGAACCTGAGGTACCCCTACAGTGAGAACCCCCAAAAAGTGACCACATTTTGGAAACTATACCACCCAAGGAAATTTTAAAGAGGTTTAGTAAGCACTTTGACCCAACAGGCTTTTCATAGAACTTATAACAGTTAGCTGTGAAAATAAAAAATTACAGTATTATTCGGCGTATAGGACGACTGGGCGCATAAGACGACCCCCAACTTTTCCATTTAAAATATAGGGTTTGGACTATACTCACCCTATAAGACTACCCCTGCCTGCCCGGCCCTCCCTGTCTCTAAGACAAATATCACGGCTGTGTGTGAGCAACAAGAGCATGCACAGAAAATAGAGCTACTGACCGGACTCAAACTAGGGAGGATAAAGGGTGACCCCTGTCCGACCCTCAAAAGCTCTCCCTATGCTGCTAAGCCCATGCCCGGATCCAAATGGTGGAAGGAGGCATGCCCGCGTACCTAAGACTGATGGCCACTGTAACCCCTACAATAGTGGAAGGGGCACGGCCACCGGTGCCCTGCTCAGTATATGGAGGGAACCGTGGTCGCCTCGGATCCAGTCAGAAAACACACAGATACACAGCAATGTCTGCACACTTAGCTGAAGGGCTGCAGCCGCAGTGAAGACGGATCCAAAGACAGGCTGGCAATATCCGGAGTACTTGCTGTAGCAGAACACAGGTCCAGTGAAAGGATAGCATACAAGGGAACATACTCAAGCAAGAGCTACAACCCAAATGAGAAATATAATCCACACCTACAATAGGAGGAGGGGGAATATAAAGGCAGGGAAATCAAACGGAGGAGAAACAGCTGGGAGGAAGGAAACAGAAAACTCCTCCCAGCTCTAGTAGTGACATCATCACAGGGGTGGAGAAACAGAGCTGTGAGAACGTCTCAAAGCTCTGGTAGTGACAGTACCCACCCCTCTACGGGTGGACTCCGGACACCCAGGACCCACCTTCTCAGGATGAGCCCTATGAAATGCCCTGATGAGGCGAGTGGCTTTAATGTCCGACACCGGAACCCACAACTCCTCAGGACCATAACCCTTCCAATGAACGAGGTACTGGAGAGAACTGCGGACAATGCGAGAGTCCACAATTCTGGAAACCTCAAACTCCAGATTGCCATCAACCAAAATCGGAGGAGGAGGCAAAGAGGAGGGTACCGTGGGCTGGACATATGGTTTTAAGAGAGATCTGTGAAATACATTATGTATCTTCCAAACCCGTGGAAGATCAAAACGGAAGGCAACAGGATTGATGACTGACAAGATTTTATAAGGCCCAATAAACTTGGGACCCAATTTCCAGGAGGGAACCTTCAGTTTAATATTTCTTGTAGACAACCACACCAGATCACCCACACTCAGGTCCGGACCAGGCACACGTCTCTTATCAGCCACACGCTTATACTTCTCACTCATCTTTCTAATATTACTCTGAATCTTTTGCCAAATGGTAGACAAAGACGAGGAAAATCTCTCCTCCTCAGGCAAACCAGAAAGAGCCCCTCCCGAGAATGTCCCAAACTGCGGATGGAACCCATATGCACCAAAGAATGGCGACTTATCAGAAGATTCCTGACGGCGGTTGTTCAGAGCAAACTCAGCAAGAGTGAGAAATGAACACCAATCCTCCTGGTTCTCTGCCACGAAACAGCGCAAATATGTCTCCAGATTCTGATTGAGGCGCTCAGTCTGACCATTCGACTGCGGGTGAAAAGCAGAAGAGAAGGACAGCCGAACCCCCAGGCGAGAACAGAAAGCCTTCCAGAACCTGGACACAAACTGCGTGCCTCTATCGGAAACAATATCAGAGGGAATGCCATGCAATTTAACAATATGGTCGACAAAAGCTTGCGCCAACGTTTTAGCATTGGGTAAACCAGGGAAAGGTACGAAATGAGCCATCTTGCTAAAACGGTCCACCACCACCAGGATCACCGACTTCCCTGAGGAACGAGGAAGATCCGTGATAAAGTCCATGGACAGGTGTGTCCAAGGACGGGAAGGTATGGGTAACGGGAGAAGGGAACCTGAAGGCCGTGAACGAGGGACCTTAGCGCGAGCGCACGTCTCACAAGCAGCCACAAAACCCTCCACCGACTTACGAAGAGCCGGCCACCAAAATCTCCGAGCAATGAGATCTACCGTGGCTCTACTCCCGGGGTGACCAGCAAGAACAGTATCATGATGCTCCTTGAAGAGTTTGTGACGTAGCTCAGGAGGCACAAACAACTTCCCAGAAGGACAACGGGCAGGTGCCTCAGTCTGGGCAGCCTGGACCTCGGCCTCCAAATCCGAATATAGAGCAGAAACAACTACCCCCTCCGCCAAAATGGGACCCGGGTCCTCAGAGTTTCCTCCTCCCGGAAAACAGCGAGAGAGAGCATCAGCCTTCACATTTTTGATCCCAGGGCGGAATGTGACGACAAAATTGAATCTGGAGAAGAACAGAGACCATCTGGCCTGTCTCGGATTCATACGCCTGGCCGACTCCAAGTATGCCAGATTCTTATGGTCGGTAAAAACGGTGATAGGGTGCCTGGCCCCCTCCAACCAATGGCGCCATTCCTCGAAAGCCAACTTGATGGCCAACAACTCCCTATCTCCCACATCATAGTTTTTCTCTGCCGGGAGAGTTTTTTAGAGAAAAAGGCACAGGGTCGCCATTTGGCAGGAGAAGGGCCCTGGGACAAAACTGCACCCACACCCACCTCGGAAGCATCCACCTCAACAATAAAAGGTAAGGAAACATCGGGATGCACCAAGACGGGAGCAGATGCAAAACTTTCTTTAATCTTAAAAAAAGCTGCAAGCGCCTCCTCCGACCAAGAGGAAAAATCCGCCCCCTTTTTTGTCATGTCAGTGAGGGGTTTGACCACAGAGGAATAATTCAAAATTAACTTTCTGTAATAGTTCGCAAAACCCAAAAAGCGCATCAATGCCTTCTGATTCTCAGGAAGCTCCCACTCAAGTACAGCACGGACCTTCTCCGGATCCATGCGAAAACCAGAAGCAGAGAGGAGAAAACCCAGAAATTGAATCTCCGATACCATAAAAACACATTTCTCCAGCTTGGCGTACAATTTATTTTCCCGCAGAATCTGCAGAACCTGAAAAAGATGATCCTGATGGGTCTGAACATCAGGGGAAAAAATCAAAATATCATCAAGATACACCAATACAAATTTCCCCATTAAATGGTAGAAAATACTGTTAACAAAATGCTGAAAGACGGCCGGAGCATTCATCAGGCCGAAAGGCATAACGAGATTCTCGAAATGCCCGTTAGGGGTATTAAAGGCCTTTTTCCATTCATCCCCCTCTCTGACCCTGACCAGGTTGTACGCGCCTCTCAAATCCAATTTGGAAAAAACCTTGGCCCCAACAATTTGGTTGAAGAGGTCCGGGATCAGAGGAAGGGGATAGGGATCGCGAATCGTGATACGGTTCAGCTCCCTAAAATCTAGGCAAGGTCTCAGAGAGCCATCTTTTTTTTTAACAAAAAAAAAAAACAGCGGCAACAGGTGATTTTGAGGGACGAATATGCCCCTTATCGAGACTCTCGGAGATATAGGTTTGCATTGCGATTCTTTCCGGTTGTGAGAGATTGTAGAGGCGAGCTTTTGGCAGCTTGGCGCCGGGAATGAGGTTAATGGGACAGTCAAACTCCCGGTGAGGAGGTAGCTCCTGAACACAGCTCTCGGAAAACACGTCCGAGAAATCAGAGAGAAATGATGGCACAGTTTTAGTAGACACCTCTGCAAAAGTCGCTGTAAGACAATTCTCTCTACAAAAGTCACTCCACTCATTTATTTGCCTTCCTTGCCAATCAATAGTGGGGTTATGTCTAGTGAGCCAGGGTAACCCCAAAACTAGAGGAGAAGGCAATCCGTTAAGGACAAAACAAGATATATCCTCCACATGAGTGTCACCTACAGCTAACTGAATATTGTGAACAATGCCCTTCAGAGATCTCTGTGAGAGTGGAGCAGAGTCAATAGCAAAAACAGGTATATCCTTTTCTAATGTGCAAACCTGAAAACCATGCATGGCTACAAATTGAGTGTCAATAAGATTGACGGCTGCTCCACTATCAACAAAAATCTCACAAGAAATGACTTTGCTCTCTAGCGCCACCCTGGCAGACAGGAGAAAACAGGAACTGCAGGTCAGAGGAAAAGCATCAATTCCTACATCAACTTTGCCCAAAGTAGCAGATGAAGCAGAGTTTGATGATTTACCTTTTGAGGTTTTTCTCTTATTATCGCTCTTAGTACAGTTCAAGAATCTCCTAGACGGACAAACATTTGCCAAATGACCTATGCCCCCACAACAAAAACACACCATACTCTGAGGACTAAATCCTCTTTTATCAGGGGCAAGTCGACCTAGCTGCATGGGCTCCTCCTCAGAGGGAAGCGAGACAGGATGAGGCCCCTGCACACTGAATGAGTCCGCACCACTGCCCCTAGACTGACAATGGCTGGACAGAGAGGTCTCGTTTCTTTCTCTTAGACGCCTGTCAAGGCGTACCGCCAGTGACATGGCAGACTCTAAGGACGTTGGTCTCTCATGGAAAGCAAACGCATCTTTCAATCTCTCTGAGAGACCATGACAGAACTGACTCCGGAGTGCAGCATCATTCCAACCTGAATCAGCTGCCCATCTCCGAAATTCAGAACAATAAAGCTCCGCAGACAGTTTGCTCTGGCATAAAAAACGTAAGTTAGATTCGGCCAGAGCAACACGATCCGGGTCATCATATATCTGCCCCAGGGCCACAAAAAATCCTTCCACGGATCGAAGGGAGGGATTCCCTGATGGCAGCGAAAAAGCCCAAGTTTGAGCATTACCCCTGAGCAGGGAGATGACAATCCTCACCCTCTGCTCCTGATTACCAGAGGAATGTGGACACAAGCAAAAATGGAGTTTGCATGCCTCTCTGAAGCGAACAAAACTCTCACTGCCCCCGGAGAACGTTTCCGGAAGTGAGACCTTTGGCTCGCAACAGACTCCATGGGCCGGAGCAGAGCCCAATGCTTGAAGCTGAGTCATAGATTGACGGAGATCTGCTACCTCCAAAGAAAGACCCTGCATGCGGTCAACCAGGCCAGAAAGCGGATCCATGTCAAAAAAGACGGTTTTGGTGGATTATAATGTCACGGCTGTGTGTGAGCAACAAGAGTATGCACAGAAAATAGAGCTACTGACCGGACCCAAACTAGGGAGGATAAAGGGTGACCCCTGTCCGACCCTCAAAAGCTCTCCCTATGCTGCTAAGCCCATGCCCGGATCCAAATGGTGGAAGGAGGCATGCCCGCGTACCTAAGACTGATGGCCACTGTAACCCCTACAATAGTGGAAGGGGCACGGCCACCGGTGCCCTGCTCAGTATATGGAGGGAACCGTGGTCGCCTCGGATCCAGTCAGAAAACACACAGATACACAGCAATGTCTGCACACTTAGCTGAAGGGCTGCAGCCGCAGTGAAGACGGATCCAAAGACAGGCTGGCAATATCCGGAGTACTTGCTGTAGCAGAACACAGGTCCAGTGAAAGGATAGCATACAAGGGAACATACTCAAGCAAGAGCTACAACCCAAATGAGAAATATAATCCACACCTACAATAGGAGGAGGGGGAATATAAAGGCAGGGAAATCAAACGGAGGAGAAACAGCTGGGAGGAAGGAAACAGAAAACTCCTCCCAGCTCTAGTAGTGACATCATCACAGGGGTGGAGAAACAGAGCTGTGAGAACGTCTCAAAGCTCTGGTAGTGACAACAATCTTCTCCAATCCAGGGAACTGACCATGGCAGCCAGGGCTTCAGTAGCCTCCTGGCTGCCATGGTAACCTATCTTTTTCTTTTCACATTCCCAGTTTCCCACATAGGAACTACTAGGGGCTGGGAAAAGATGATTGCCATGGGGGATATGTGGATGGCACTGTTATGGAGGGGATCTGTGGATGGCACTGTTATGGAGGGGATCTGTGAATGGCACTGTTATTGTGGGGGGATCAGTGGATGGCACTGTTATTGTGGGGGGATCAGTGGATGGCACTGTTATGGGGAGGGGGATCTGTGGATGGCACTGTTATGGGGAGGGGGATTAGTGGATGACACTGCTATGGGGGGATCTATGGATGACACTATATAGCATCTTATGCTATATGTGTCATCCACAGATCCACCCCATGACAGTGTCATACACAGATCCCCCTCCCTATAACAGTGTCATCCACAGATCCCCCTCCCCATAACAATGCCATCCACAGATCCCCCTCCCTGCCGCTCACAGGAGTATACATTTATAAACTGTAATCCGTATCCTACATTAACTTTAACATTAAATCAGCGCTCATCTCTTTACTACCTTACACTCAGCTCCGGTAACAGGCAGTGCGGGCGGCAGCGCTCACTCACTGACATCACGCGCCTGCGCCGCCTAGTGGGAGGAGCAGGCGCGTGAAGTCAGTGAGTGAGCGCCACCCGCACTGCCTGTTACCGGAGCTGTAGTAAAGAGATGAGCGCTGATTTAAAGTTAAAGTTACGGATTACAGTTTATAAATGTATACTCCTGTGAGCTGCGGGGCCCTGTATATTCTGACCCCAATGCAAGCGTCCCCGTCACTATGGGAACGCCTGGGGGTTAGACTATACCATCGGATCTGAGTTTTACCTTATACCCAGCGTATAAGATGACCCCCGACTTTTGAAAATAATTTCTAGTGTTAGAAAGTCGTCTTATGCGCCGGAAAATACGGTACATTTTTTTTACAAGAAAATTGTGCTTTAGGCCCAAACTTTCTTTTTCACAAAAGATAACAGGAGAATATTCCCCCACAATTTTCTACCCACTTTCTCCTGAATACAGTAACATCCCAATTGTGTTTGTAAACTGCTGTTTGGGGATATACCAGGGCTCAGAAGGGAAGGAGCGGCATCTGGATTTTCTAACATGGAATTAGATGAAATGGTTTTTAAGAGCCATAACTTTTTTAATTTTTTTGTTGATTTTACTTTGTGAGGGCTTATTTTTTTTGTTGGAAAAGCTGTCGTTTTTATTGGCACCATTCTGGGGTACATTTGGCGTTCTTTCACTTTTTATTTCATTTTTTGGGAAATGAGGTGGGCAAAATTTTTTATTCTGTCAATGTTGTTTATTTTTTACGAGGTTCACCATGTAGTATATATGATATAATAACTTTATTCTGCAGATTGATGCGATGATGGCAATGCCAAATTAAAAAATATTTTTTCCATGTTTTACTATTTTTGCATAAAAATCGGTTATATTTTGCATCGCCATATAATAACATCCATAACATTTTTATTTTTCTGCCAAAGTGGATACCTGGGGGCTTGTCATTTGCAGAACAGACTGTACTTTTTATTGGTACCATTTTGGGGTACATAAGACTTTTTGATCACTTAATATTATGTTTTTGGGAGGCAAGAAGACAAGCTGTTTTGGCATAATATATATTTTTTTTTTACAGTGTTCACTTGATGGGGTAGATAATGTGATATTCTTATAGAGCCGGTCATTACTGACGCAACGATATCAAATATGTCTATTTTTTTTTAGTTTTACGCAATAAGATCATGTTTTTGTGTTGCCAGTTTCTTAGAGCCATATTTTTATAAATTTTTCTGGCTATGGTCTTGTATGAGGGCTCGCTTTTTGCAGGATGAGGTGATGTTTTCTTTGGTACCATTTTGGGGTACATACGACTTTTTAATCGCTTGATATTATGTTTTTTAGGAGGTGGGGTCACAAAAAAATAGCTTTGGCATAATTTATTTATTTTTGTTCCCCTGATGGGATAGATGATGGGATATTTTTATGAAGCCAGTTGTTACGGACGCAGCGACACGAAATATGTCAATTTTTTTTATTTTTAGCAATTTTTAAATGATTTTTTTTATAAGAACACTTTTTTTTTTTATTCTTTTTTATTTTACACTTTTTGTTCCCCATAAGGTCATACAAGACCTCTAGGGGACACTTAGCATCACATTAAATTTTTTTTTTTTTACTATTGATTTCTCCTGTAACTGGGGCTGACATAGTATCCCCAGTTAAGCCTCATTCAGACGTCCGTGTCTGTGCTCAAATCCGTGAGCACATGGTGAGTCATGCATCCGTGAAGCTGTCCGTGGAGGATCCGTGTTGGGTCCATGTGTCTGTTTTTTGCTGTCCGTGTTGCATCCGTGTTTCACTGACAGTGAACAGCTAAAAAATAATTTTCAAAGCATCTCTCCTTACTGATCCGTGAAACACGGCAATCCGTGAAGCACTGACGTGTGAATGAGGCTTTACAAGGGGAATACAGTCCCCAGAGAGGCTGTACAGCAGTATACTATGCTGTCAAGCCTCACTGCAGCGCTAATCGGGACCTCAGGAAGACCCAACCGCTCCTGCAGTCTCCTGGCTTAGGCAGTCACATGACCGCTTGGGCCAAAACAGGAAGCTGCATAGCGCTTCCTTAGCTGTATGAACAGCACTCGTTTAGCACTGTGTATACAATGATCTAGAAGGCAGGGACACTGAGGAACAGTCCCTGCCTTCTCTATGGGGTGCCCTGCTGTTACTGACAGTGGGACCCCAGGACAGCAGCTGCATGAGATAAGTCCTGATCCACAGGACGTTTATAGTCTATGGTTAGCCGGGAAGTGGTTAAAGGCTATGTACACCTTCAAGCAATTTTTTTTATGATTACAGTTTACTCATTTTGGGCTAAAATTTTTTTTTGATTGGTCTTCATTCAAAATATCGAGCCATTCTATCACAAAGGGTTAACTGTGTGAATCGTACTTTTTACTTTCACTTTGTGCCAGTCATCTAATAAACTTTATCTCTAAATTACTAAAAGGTCATAAACACTTATTTAAGCCACATTCTTATCAGTAAGATAACTGAGCTATAAGGAGTATTTATAAGATCAGAGATAAGAAATCCATCATAGATAAGAAATCCATCATCAAGTGAGTTGCCTGACAGAACAGAGTGAAAATTCAGATCCTGTTACTAGATAAACTCAAGACTGCACAAAGACAGGCGTTCAAAATTTTTTAATAAAGACTAATTAAAAAAATGATTTTCAGCTCAAAATAAGTACAATTCAATAATAAAAATAATTTGCCCCCAAAGGTGTACATAGCCTTTAAAGGTCAGCCGATTTGTACCTATGAAACTGGCTGACATGTTGCATGTGCAGCTGAAGGCATCTCTGTTGGCCCCAGGGGTGCACCTAGCCTTCCTGCTGCCTGAGGCGAAAACTAAAACAGTGCCCCCCACAATGCCAATTTCTTAACCTAACCCCTTTGCCACAATGAAAGCGCTCATTACCCATGGCCCTTCCGCTGCCCCCCTCTTGCCCCTACCTGGTGCTGCCTGAGGCGATCGCCTCACCTGGCCTCATTAGTGGTGCACCCCTGGTTGTCCCAATGTGAGAAAAATAGTGTTTTTATACATGCAAATGAGCCACTAAGAGCAACAGGGGCATTGACGTTACTTTGATTGATTTTAGAAGAAGTCAGGGCCAGGCATGATCACTAGAGATGAGCGAATTTCAAAAAAATTCGATTTGGTCGGTTCGCCGAATTTTCTGAAATGATTCGATTTGATCCAAATAAATTTGTGGTGAATCTCGTTACAAAACAGCTATTTCCTGGCTGGAGAGAGCCTGTATAGTGGTGTAGAACACTGTGCCTTGCAGCAACACGCTTAGACTACTTTCACACTAGCGGCAGGATGGATCCGACAAGTTGTTCACCCTGTCAGATCCGTCCTGCCGCTATTTCGCCGTGCCGCCGGACCACCGCTTGACTATAATGGGGATGGGAGCGGAGCTCCGGAGCAGCACGACAGTCCACGGCGAAAGGCTGTCGGACCAAAAGTACTGCATGTCCGACTTTTTAGTCCAGCGGGCCTCTCGCCGTGCACTGCCGTGCTGCACCGGAGCTCCGCCCCCTTCCCCATTATAGTCAATACAGGTCGATGTTAGCGTCAGGTATAAAGTACAGTGCAGAGGCCCAGGATCCTCCTATAGTGTGAAAGAGCGCACTTCTTTTACATCGTCGTCAGCTGATTCCAGATAGATGTCTACAGAACCTGTTCTATTAAATGCTTATACAAGTAGAGCCCCCCTGAAAGTGTGGAGAGGATGTCAGCAGTGAGTTTGTGTTGACGTCACTGATTATTTTGCCCTTCCTCTGATCCGTTAGAACAATAACCCCCAAAAAACGGATCCTGTCTGTTGAGCATCCGCCTTCACTCGGTCAGCATTTGGTCAGTAATCCATCAGTATTGCTAATGCAAATAAAAACAGGAGTGGATCCAAAACAGAGATGACACGTGAATGGAATACTTCCATGTCATCTGTGTTTTGTACCCACTCCTGCTTTTAGATGCCAAATCATAAGCCAATTCTGAAGGGACCATACAGGCCTTACAGCTGCTACATAGACAGGATACGTTGTGTGTCTCATTTTTCCTTCCTTCTGACAGGTCTGAAGAAGTTTCAAATAAATGATGATGTCAACCAGGCCAAAAAGGCAAAATAGTGGCCCAATCATGGAGTGGGGAGGGTGGGAACAGCATGAGAAGTCCACAGAGTGGCCCAATGACATAGTGTGGAGGTGGCAGCAGCATCAGGAGACCACAGAATGACAAGGTGACATAGTGTGGAGGTGGCAGCTGCATCAGGAGACCACAGAGTGGCAAGGTGACATAGTGTGGAGGTAGCAGCATCATCAGGAGACCACAGAGTGGCAAGGTGACATAGTGTGGAGGTAGCAGCAGCATCAGGAGACCACAGAGTCGCAAGGTAACATAGTGTGGAGGTGGCAGCAGCAGCATCAGGAGGCCACAGAGTGGCAAGGTGACATAGTGTTGAGGTAGCAGCAGCATAAGGAGACCACAGAGTGGCAAGGTGACATAGTGTGGAGGTAGCAGCAGCATCAGGAGACCACAGAGTCGCAAGGTAACATAGTGTGGAGGTGGCAGCAGCAGCAGCATCAGGAGGCCACAGAGTGGCAAGGTGACATAGTGTTGAGGTAGCAGCAGCATAAGGAGACCACAGAGTGGCAAGGTGACATAGCGTGGAGGTAGCAGCAGCATCAGGAGATCACAGAGTGGCACAATGACAGAGTGTGAAGGTAGCAGCAGCAGCATGAGAAGGCTACAAAGTGGCAAGGTGACATACTGTTGAGGTAGCCGCAGCATCAGTAGACCACAGAGTGGCCCAATGACATAGTGTGAAGGTGGCAGCAGCATCAGGAGACCACAGAGTGGCCCAATGATATAGTGTGGAGGTAGCAGCAGCATCAGGAGACCACAGAGTGGTAAGGTGACATAGTGTGGAGGTAGCAGTAGCATTAGGAGACCACAGAATGACCAGGTGACAGAGCGGGGAGGTTGGTGGCACTAACAGTACCCGCTGATAATGGTGGGTATAAGAAGGAGCACTTGGCATCAGATGTGTGGCATCAGGTGGGTGGCAGCATCA
The DNA here is from genome assembly GCF_905171765.1 of Bufo bufo. Lineage (NCBI taxonomy): Eukaryota > Metazoa > Chordata > Amphibia > Anura > Bufonidae > Bufo > Bufo bufo. Next base: position 90,783,103 of record NC_053392.1, read on the forward strand.
GAATAGTAGCTGAGGCAGGTAGCCAGAAGAAACCAGTCTCTTTTGTCAAGGTTTGGGTGAGGCAGCATGGATGATCTAATCTGATGCATCAGGCATTGGTGGGTGGAAATCATGGCTGTTCCACGCCTGATTCATCTTGACAAAGGTCCGTCTCTCCACATTTTGGGTGGACAGACGAGTTCTCCTTGGGATAACTATGGCCCCCGCCGCACTAAACACCTGCTCTGATGCCACACTACTGGTTGGGCAGGACAGCTTTTCCAAGGCAAACTCAGCCAGTTGCAAGGCAAACTCAGCCAGTTGCAAATCCAGTTTAGCTGCCCAGTAGTCCAGCAGATCTTCAATGACGGCTGGCAGGGTGCACTCCAAGTATGCCACCACCTGCTGGTTCAGGGTCTGCTCTGTGTCGAGCTGCTGGTGAGTAGTTTCTTCACAATGCGGATAAAGAAATCTGCTCATCAGCGACTTTAGACTCAGGTTGATGCTGATGGAGCTGGTACTGCTCCTGCCACACACCCCCAGCAGACATGGCAGTGAAACGTGAGCGCAGAGGGCCTCCCCGGTCAGATCTGTGAGAGGATGGACGATGGCGCACATAGACAGCGGCCAACTGACTACATAGGTAGGATGTCTCTATAGTAGTTCAGTTTCTCCTCCCTCTCAGCGGGTGTAAAAAAGGCCCCCATTTTGGACCGGTAGTGAGGGTCTAACATGGTGGGGAGCCAGTAGTCATCCCTCTGCAGAATGATGAAAATTCGGCTGTCACTACGCAAGCAAGTAAGCATGCATCAGGCCATTTGCGCAAGTGACTCGGAGGGACTCCCTGCCTCCATCTCCACTGGATACTGCCACGGTGTGTCTGGGTCATCTGCCTCGTCTTCCTCATCTCCCTCTTGCTCCTGCTCCTTCTCTCCTGTCACCTGTGTAGAAAAACCACCCATTTCGCTACACATTGCTTGTGCTCCAATGTCCTCCTCCTCCAGTTCAGCCCCCACAGGGCTCATGTGGCCTTGAGATGTAGGTGCCACTTCTCCAGTCCTCTGACCAGCCAGATTTACCAGCATCTTTTCAAGGATATGAATCAGTGGAATGACGTTGTTTATCCTGTAGTCCGGGCGACTGACAAATAAAGTGGCCTCCTTAAAGGGCACGAGCAAATGGCAGGTGTCATGCATGAGCTGCCACTGGCTAACATCGAAGTTACACAGGGGAGTACCTCTGTCCGCCTGTATCATCAAGAAATAGTTTATGGCCTTTCTCTGTTCGTACAGTCGGTCCAACATATGTAGGGTGGAATTCCAACAGGTGGAAACATCGCATATCAGCCTATGTTGGGGGACGCCATTCTGCCGCTTCGCGGTATATGAGTGGCTGAAGTGCATGCAGTTTCCTGGCCATTTTTAGGATGTCTTGCAGATGGGTGGAGGACTTTAGGAAACGCTTGACAACCATATTGAACACGCGGGCCGTGCAGGGCACATGGTTCAGCCCTCTATGACGCAGCGCCGACACCATGTTCTTCCCGTTGTCGGTCACTATGGTTTTGATTTTGAGTTGTTGCGGAGAAAGCCAGGATTCGATTTCTTGATGAAGGACTCGGAGCAGTTCCTCCCTTGTGTGACTCCGTTCACCCAGGCAAACTAGGTGCAGAACAGCGTGACACCGCTGTGCCCTGCACATGTGGTATTCTGGTGGGGCACTCTGCATTGTCCCTGCAGTGGAGACTGAGGACAAGTTGGAGGATGAGGAGGCAGAGGCAAACATTGTTGCAGGACCAACAGAGTGAGAACGTGAAGGCGGAAGCGGCGTCACCTGGCTGTTTGGCTGGGCAGGAACCACATTTACCCAGTGGGCCATAAAGGACATATGTTGTTCTTGTCCGTAGTTACAGCTCCACACATCGGCGCTGTTCCACATATGTGTGCAGGGCTGGTACTGCCTTTTTGGCAAAGAATTGACGGCTTGGGACTCTCTACCTTGGCTCGGCACAAGCCATCAGTTCTCTGAAAGGTGCAGAGTCCACCACTTGGAAAGGGAGGGACTGTAGTACCAGCAACTTGGCCAGGAGCACGTTCAGCTTCTGCGCTGTTGGATGAGTGCATGCATACTGTTGTCTCTTGGCAATCGCTTTTGTGATCGATCGCTGACGGCTGGGGGTGTCTGATGTCACTTGCGACAAAGTCGAAGATCGAGTGAACCATTCAAGAACCGCTAGCTGACACTGGGAGTTCAGACCTCTCGAAGTGACCCCTGCTGCCACGCCCCCTTACTCTGCTACAACCTGTGACTGCGCCAGAAACATTTAGGCCTGTGCCCCTTCCCTGTCCAGGGCCTGTCACTTGTCTGTCTGACAAACTTTAAAATCAAATAAGTAAATAAAAAGGAAAGTAATACAAGCCAAAAAGGGCTTTAATTTTCTAACTTCACCACACAATAAGCCCTTCCCCCCCCCCCCCCCCCACTGAAACATGCAAAAAAAAGGCTTTAGAACAAATAACTGCGGCCATGAACGGCAAATAAAGATTATTTTTTTGCCACTAATACATGCCAAAAAGGGCTTTAATTTTCTCACTTCACCACACAAAGGCCTCATGCACACGACCGTTGTTTTTGTCCGCATCCGAGCCACAGTTTTTGCGGCTTGGATGCGGACCCATTCACTTCAATGGGGTCGTTGCTCCGTTCCGTGGACCGCAAAAAAAAATATACCCTGTCCTATTCTTGTCTGTTTTGCGGACAAGAATAGGCAGTTATATCAATGGCTGTCCGTGCAATTTGCGGACCGCAAAACACACAACGGTCGTGTGCATGTAGCCAAAGGCTAATAAGCCCTTTTTCTTTTTCCCCACTAATACGTGCCCAAAAAAATACTGCGGCCGTGAAAAGCAAATAATGCCGTACTTTTTTTTGCCACTAATGCACGCCAAAAATACACGCCAAAAAGGGCTGCAATTTTCTCACTTCCCCACACAATGGCTAATAAGCCCTTTTTCCACACTAATACATGCCAATAAAAGGCTTTATAACATACTAGCTGTTTCCATGTGTCATAAAAAGATACCAACAGTTTTCCCCATAAAAGTGACCTCTACAGTACCCGCCCATTTAACAATGACCTCCACAGTGCCCGCCCCTTTAACATTGACCTCCACAGTGGCTGCCCCTTTAACATTGACCTCCACAGTGCCCACCCCTTTAACAGTAATCGCCCCTTTAGCATTGACCACCCCTTTAACAGTGACCTTCATAGTGGCTGCCCCTTTAACAGTGACCTTTCACAGTGCATACCCCTTTAACACTGACTTCCACAGTGCCCGGCCCTTTAACAGAGACCTACATAGTGCCCGCCCCTTTAACAGTGACTTTTACAGTGACAGCCCCTTTAACAGTGACTTTCACAGTGACCACCCCTTTAACAGTGACTTTCGCAGTGACCACCCCTTTAACAGAGACCTACATAGTGCCCGCCCCTTTAACAGTGACTTTTACAGTGACAGCCCCTTTAACAGTGACCGCCCCTTTAACAGTGACTTTCACAGTGACCGCCCCTTTAACAGTGGCCACCCCTTTAACAGTGACTTTCACAGTGACCGCCCCTTTAACAATGACTTTTACAGTGACCGCCCCTTTAACAGTGGCTTTCACAATGACCGCCCCTTTAACAGTGACTTTCACTGTGACCGCCCCTTTAACAGTGACTTTAACAGTGACAGCCCCTTTAACACTGACTTTCACAGTGGCCGCCCCTTTAACAGTGACTTTCACAATGACTGCCCCTTTAACAGTGACTTACACAGTGACTGCCCCTTTAACAGTGACTTTCACAGTGACTGCCCCTTTAACAGTGACTTTCACAGTGACCGCCCCTTTAACAGTGACTTTCACAGTAACCTCCCCTTTAACATTGACTTTCACAGTGACCGCCCCTTTAATAGTGACTTTCACAGTGGCCGCCCCTTTAACAGTGACCGCCCCTTTAACAGTGACTTTCACAGTGGCCGCCCCTTTAACAATGACTTTCACAATGACTGCCCCTTTAACAGTTACTTTCACAGTGACTGCCCTTTAACAGTAACCGTCCCTTTAACAGTGACTTTCACAGTGACGGCCCCTTTAACAGGGACCTTCATAGCGCCCGCCCCTTTAATAACAGTGACCTTTACAGTGCCCGCCAATTTAATAACAGTGACCCCTACAGTGCCCGTCCCTTTATTAACAGGGACCTCCACTGTGCCCACCCCTTTAAGTAGTAAAGAAAAATGGCTGGGTTGTTATGGAAACCTGGAGTAAAACTGTGTTTATGGCAATTGGGATTTGAAGAGAAAGACTTGCAGGCTTCTATTGGCTAATGCAGGACATTTTTGGGAATATCTCAGGAACGGTACGTCCTAGAGGTCTAAAACCTTCCCGGACACCTGATGTACCTGTGTGCCAAATTTGGTGAAGATCGGTCCAGTCGTTTGGTCGCGCATAAAGAACGTCTAGACAGACAGATAGACAGACAGAAACTCATTTTTATATATATAAGAGACTAGCAAAAGGACCCGGCTTCGCACGGGTATATTTCATCTATTTCATTTGATGTTTTTGTGTGTCGTAAAAAGATATCGACAGTTTCCCCCATAACAGTGACCTCTACATTACCCGCCCCTTTAACAATGACCTCCACAGTGCCCGCCCCTTTAACATTGACATCCACAATGCCTGCCCTTTTAACAATGACCTTCACAGTGCCCGCCCTTTTAATAGTGCCTGCCCCTTTAACAGTGACCTTCACAGTGCCCGCCCCTTTAACAGTGACTTCCACAGTGCCCGCCCCTTTAACAGAGACCTCCACAGTGCCCACCCCTTTAAAAATGTTTTTCACAGTCACCGCCCCTTTAACAGTGACTTTCACAGTGACCGCCCCTTTACCAGTGACTTTCACAGTGACAGCCCCTTCAACAGTGACTTTCACAGTGCCCGTCCCTTTAACAGTGACTTTCACAGTGACCGCCCTTTTAACAGTGACTTTCACAGTGATCGCCCCTTTAACAGTGACTTTCACAGTGACCGCCCCTTTAACAGTGACTTTCACAGTGGCTGCCCCTTTAAAAGTGACTTTCATAGTAACCGCCCCTTTAACAGTGACTTTCACAGTGACAGCCCATTTAACAGTGACTTTCACAGTGACCGCCCCTTTAACAGTGACTTTCACAGTGACCACCCCTTTAACAGTGACTGCCACTTTAACAGTGACTTTCACAGTGACCGCCCCTTTAACAGGGACCTTCATAGAACTCGCCCCTTTAGAAACAGTGACCTCCACTGTGCCCGGCCCTTTAAGCAGTAAAGAAAAATGGCTGGGTTGTTATGGAAACCTAGAGTAAAACTGTGTTTATGGCAGTTGGGATTTGAAGAGAAAGATTTGCAGGCTTCTATTGGCTAATGCAGGACATTTTTGGGAATATCTCAGGAACGGTACGTCCTAGAGAGCTGAGACACCTGATGTAACAGTGACTTTCACAGTGACCGCCCCTTTAACAGTGACTTTCACAGTGGTCGCCCTTTGACAGTGACTTTCACAGTGGTCGCCCTTTAACAGTGACTTTCCCAGTGGCCGCCCCTTTAACAGTGACTTTCCCAGTGGCCGCCCCTTTAACAGTGACTTTCACAGTGACCGCCCCTTTAACAGTGACTTTCACAGTAACCGCCCCTTTAACAGTGACCGCCCTTTTAACAGGGACTTTCACTGTGACCGCCCCTTGAACTGTGACTTTCACTGAAACCCCCCGTTTAACTGTGACTTTCACAGTGGCAGCCCCTTTAAATGTGACTTTCACTGTGACCGCCCCTTTAACTGTGACTTTCACAGTGACCGCCCCTTTAACTATGACTTTCACTGTGAATGCCCCTTTAATTGTGACTTTCACTGTGACCGCCCCTTTAACTGTGACTTTCGCTGTAACCGCCCCTCTAACTGTGACTTTCACTGTGACCGCCCCTTTAACTGTGACTTTCACTGTGACTGCCCCTTTAACTGTGACTTTCACTGTGACCGCCCCTTTAACTTTGACTATCACAGTAACCCCCCATTTAACTGCGACTTTCACTGTGACCGCCCCTTTAACTGTGACTTTCACAGTGACCGCATCTTTAACTGTGAACACCCCTTTAACTTTGACCGCCGCTTTAACTGTGACTTTCACTGTGACTGCCCCTTTAACTGTGACCGCCCCTTTAACTGTGACTTTCACTGTGACCGCCCCTTTAACTTTGACTTTCACTGTGACTGCCCCTTTAACTGTGACCGCCCCTTTAACTGTGACTTTCACTGTGACCGCCCCTTTAACTGTGACTTTCACTGTGACTGCCCCTTTAACTGTGACTTTCACTGTGACCGCCCCTTTAACTGTGACTTTCACTGTGACCGCCCCTTTAACTGTGACTTTCACTCTGACCGCCCCTTTAACTGTGACTTTCACAGTGACCGCCCCTTAAACTGTGACTTTCACTGTGACCGCCCCTTTAACTGTGACCGCCCCTTTAACTTTGACTTTCATTGTGACTGCCCCTTTAACTGTGACCGCCCCTTTAACTGTGACTTTCACTGTGACCGCCCCTTTAACTGTGACTTTCACTGTGACTGCCCCTTTAACTGTGACTTTCACTGTGACCGCCCCTTTAACTGTGACTTTCACTGTGACCGCCCCTTTAATTGGGACTTTCACTGTGACCGCCCCTTAAACTGTGACTTTCACTGTGACTGCCCCTTTAACTGCGACTTTCACTGTGACCGCCCCTTTAACTGACTTTCACAGTGACCGCATCTTTAACTGTGAACACCCCTTTAACTTTGACCGCCCCTTTAACTGTGACTTTCACTGTGACCGCCCCTTTAACTGTGACTTTCGCTGTGACCACCCCTTTAACTTTGACTTTCACTGTGACCGCCCCTTTAACTGTGACTTTCACTGTGACCGCCCCTTTAACTGTGACTTTCACTGTGACCGCCCCTTTAACTGTGACTTTCACAGTAACCCCCCATTTAACTGTGACTTTCACTGTGACCGCCCTTTTAACTGTGACTTTCACTGTGACTGCCCCTTTAACTTTGACTTTCACTGTGACTGCCCCTTTAACTGTGACCGCCCCTTTAACTGTGACTTTCACTGTGACCAGCCCTTTAACTGTGACTTTCACTGTGACCGCCCCTTTAACTGTGACTTTCACTGTGACCTTCACTGTGACCGCCCCTTTAACTGTGACTTTCTCTCTGACCGCCCCTTTAAGCAGTAAAGAAATATGGCTGGGTTGTTATGGAAACCTGGAGTAAAACTGTGTTTATGGTAGTTGGGATTTGAAGAGGAAAACTTGCAGGCTTGTATTGGGGGGGGGGGTCATTTTTGGGGAATATCTCAGGAACGGTACCTGATGTACCTGTGTGCCAAATTTGGTGAAGATTGGTCCAGTCGTTTGGTCGCGCATAAAGAACGTCTAGAGTCCAGACAGATAGAAATTCATTTTTATATATATAAGAGATAACGGCGGCCGTGAACGGCAAATAAAGTTTTTTTTGCTGCTAATATACGCCAAAAAGGGCTGTAATTTTCTCACTTCACCAAACAACGGCTAATAAGCCCTTTTTCTTTTTCCCCACTAACACACGCCAAAAAAAAGCTTTAGAACATATAACTGCACCGCACAAGGGCAAATAAGATGTAGAAATAATTCCTTGTAATAAACCCTGTTAATGGCTGTAACAATCAGCACTTGCACCCTAATAACACGAACGGTTTGGTGGAATTACAAAGCTATAGAATGGCAATTTGGGTCCCCAGTCAGTGCAGCAAGGTGTAATAGAATTGCTCCTATTACCCAGGCTGTAAACTCCCCTACTGAACCCTGTTCTGCTTCAATACTGTGGAATGATTCCTCCCTATCCTTTCCCTACACTTCTAATGCTCTTTCCCTGAACTTCTATTCAGCAAAATATCAGTTTTCAAGTCTTTCCTAGCACTGTCCTTAGCGCCTGCTGACGTCTCTCCCTGCACTAAGTACACTGGAAAATGGCTGAGACTATTTATAGGGCTGTGACATCACAGGGCTGGCTGGCTGCTGATTGGCTGCATTCATGACATTGTGGGTGATCCCTCATTCCCAGAGTTCCTTGCTCCATGTGCTCACACGTGCAGCAGCCATTTTAGGAAAAAATGTGATTCCTTACCACGAAGCGTGAGGAACTTCGGATTCGGTGCGAATCGAATAACTACTGAAATTGGGATCTAATTCCACTTTGTCAGCTTCAATTCGCTAATCTCTAGTGATCTAGTGATGGGTACAAATCTGCTGACAGATGCCCGCTAAATCTGGCAGGTTTTACTTGATTCATGTTGGGTAACAAGTCTATGTTTGCAGCAGTCTTTGACAGTCATGATTCCGAGTGGTTACAGTCCTTCAATGAGCTGGTCGGTGTAGAAAAACTGGTATCATGTCTGTCTATATACAGGACATGGAGAAACAGAGGATACTTTTTCATCACTCTGTAGCACTACCTCAGTAGCAGCAGTAGTGGAGGACATTAAACATCAGAACTGAGTAATTGAGATGTAAATTCAGCAATTAAGTTAGACAGTAAACTTTTTACAAACAAACTGCAGTCTCTGTGTCAGTGTCTCTGCCTTTTCCTGTTTTCTAACAGTTCTCCCCTCCCCTCTCCATAGACTTATACAGTCAGGTCCATAAATATTGGGACATCGACACAATTCTAACATTTTTGGCTCTATACACCACCACAATGGATTTGAAATTAAACGAACAAATGTGCTTTAACTGCAGACTGTCAGCTTTAATTTGAGGGTATTTACATCCAAATCAGGTGATCGGTGTAGGAATTACAACAGTTTGCATATGTACCTCCTACTTGTTAAGGGACCAAAAGTAATGGGACAATTGGCTTCTCAGCTGTTCCATGGCCAGGTGTGTGTTATTCCCTCATTATCCAAATTACAATGAGCAGATAAAAGGTCCAGAGTTCATTTCAAGTGTGCTATTTGCATTTGGAATCTGTTGCTGTCAACTCTCAAGATGAGATCCAAAGAGCTGTCACTATCAGTGAAGCAAGCCATCATTAGGCTGAAAAAACTAAACAAACCCATCAGAGAGATAGCAAAAACATTAGGCGTGGCCAAAACAACTGTTTGGAACATTCTTAAAAAGAAGGAACGCATCGGTGAGCTCAGCAACACCAAAAGACCCGGAAGACCACGGAAAACAACTGTGGTGGATGACCGAAAAATTATTTCCCTGGTGAAGAAAACACCATTCACAACAGTTGGCCAGATCAAGAACACTCTACAGGAGGTAGGTGTATGTGTGTCAAAGTCAACAATCAAGAGAAGACTTCACCAGAGTGAATACAGAGGGTTCACCACAAGATGTAAACCATTGGTGAGCCTCAAAAACAGGAAGGCCGGATTAGAGTTTGCCAAACGACATCTAAAAAAGCCTTCACACTTCTGGAACAACATCCTATGGACAGATGAGACCAAGATCAACTTGTACCAGAGTGATATGAAGAGAAGAGTATGGAGAAGGAAAGGAACTTCTCATGATCCTAAGCATACCACCTCATCAGTGAAGCATGGTGGTGGCATGTATGGCTGCCAATGGAACTGGTTCTCTTGTATTTATTGATGATGTGACTGCTGACAAAAGCAGCAGGATGAATTCTGAAGTGTTTCGGGCAATATTATCTGCTCATATTCAGCCAAATGCTTCAGAACTCATTGGACGGCGCTCCACAGTGCAGATGGACAATGACCCAAAGCATACTGCAAAAGCAACCAAAGAGTTTTTTAAGGGAAAGTAGTTGAATGTTATGCAATGGCCAAGTCAATCCCCTGACCTGAATCCGATTGAGCATGCATTTCACTTGCTGAAGACAAAACATAAGGGAAAATGCCCCAAGAACAAGCAGGAACTGAAGACAGTTGCAGTAGAGGCCTGGCAGAGCATCACCAGGGATGAAACTCAGCGTCTGGTGATGTCTATACGTTCCAGACTTCAGGCTGTAATTGACTGCAAAGGATTTGCAACCAAGTATTAAAAAGTGAAAGTTTGATTTATGATTATTATTCTGTCCCATTACTTTTGGTCTCTTAACAAGTGGGAGGCACATATGCAAACTGTTGTAATTCCTACACCGTTCACCTGATTTGGATGTAAATATCCTCAAATTAAAGCTGACAGTCTGCAGTTAAAGCACATCTTGTTCGTTTCATTTCAAATCCATTGTGGTGGTGTATAGAGCCAAAAATGTTAGAATTGTGTCGATGTCCCAATATTTATAGACCTGACTGTATGTAATCTGATCCCTCAGTGAGCAGGCAACCCATCTTTACAGAAGATGGATATCAGCAGTGAGTTGAGAGTTAGTGAAGAGGAAGGAGGAGCAGGATAGGAATCTCTGATCTTTCTCTGATTAGATATATTAGAAAGTTTCTTATATTCACTTGTACTATTCATTTAAAAATATTAAACAACGGTTTAATTTAAGTGCCAACAGACATATATAATACTATCCCTTTTGAGGGGTTATGCCATGATTGATGTAGAAAATAAAAATCAGACATCATATAGTATGGGGCAATACCTTTCTAAGAAAGCTATAACTAGCCATATACCGCAAATGGATCCAGAGATCTCCACATTCATTGCTTAAATCTTTAGCCTGACAGCTTAGTGGGTTTGTCCTCAGAGGGAGTGTCCTTTCTGCTGCAGTTCTCTCCCTATAAATGCCACAGCAACAGAACATATAGCTGGTGACGGTTCAAGATTTAAACTGAGCATGTTCGAGCAGCTCCGTGAGATGGACAAAAAAACAAGGAAAAGAACAAACAGCAGGTGGCACATTTTATTGAATAGCTCACTGGCTATACTACATGTTTAATTACATGCAATTACAAATGAAAAAATTTGCTGTGGGGCCTAGTCATTTCTAGTTACGCCACTGCTATACAGCAAAGGCAGGATTGAAGTGCTCACCACGAGGCCTCCACACGAACCTGACCGTGGTTTGATTCCCCAAAAAACCTGGATTCATTGCTAAAGACGATACGTTCCCATCTGTACCAGTCTATTTTTTTTTCGGCAACGAGTGTATTTTCTTTTTGTACGCCATATATTAAGCTAAAGGCTTCTGACTTTTCATTCGTTTTTAACACTTCTGCAGTTAGTAATAAAATACAAACCTATGCTTTCCATTTAGTCTTACCCTTTTACATGCGATAAGCATTTCATGTTTTAAAATGCTATCACTGCGCCACCTGGTGGCTAAACGAATATTGACGCTCATTTACAAGTAAATCGTGCAAGGAGAAAACCTAATGGTAAATTGAAACAGATCTGAGCCCACAGACTTCAGTGGTAAATGATGTGAATCAATTAAGTATTAAACCCAGTCTTTATAATATAAGGGCTTATTCATGTTACATCAGAAAGCTGTGGAAAAAAACACGTTTTACTGTGATTCTGCACAGAAACCAAAATTATGGTACAACCTCGGCAAAAAAAAACACTGTGCCTTTTTGCTGCACCTCCCCCACCCCATGCGAATATTGTAAGTCTGTCTGTAAGGACACATTGCCTATAAGCTGCGAATAAAGCTACGGGTAAAATGTTCTGTAAAGCATCTTTTTCAGCATTTTCTTGAGGATTTCCGCAACAAAATGGAGATTTTGCTACTGTGGAGTACTGGCAGATCTACTGTGGATTTACCGCTGCAGAAAATCTGCAACATACCTGCCACGTGTGGCTAGACCCTTAGACTGGATGCATAGCAAAGTCCTTACTAGTTCCAGTTTCGGGACCTAGGGCATGCTCAGTCTTAGGACTCATGCAGACAGCCACTGGCTGGCTGTTCTGTGCATTGGGGACCACAATTTGCAGTCCCCAATGCACGGGCACCATCCGTGCGGATTCCGCAGATGGATCTTGAGCCATTCAACGTAGTGCTTCCATACGGTTCTGTGCCTCCGTTCCGGACCACACCTTCCGGAATGCGGAGCCATTGAAGTGAATGTGTAACAGCGGCTGCTGTGCACCTCTGTTCTCCTGCTTACCGCCACGGTCCTGGACGCTGCGTTAAGCGGTGATCTGCTGCCTGTGCTTCTCCATTCACTGGTGCAGTCCTGGGCTCTATCCTTGCAGGTACTGTTTGTTCTGGGATCCGCTCCACAGTTTCCTTTCAGCCCTGGCCACAGCATGCTTGCTGCTTGTTCCCTGCAGCACTTCCTTAAGGGCCGGCGCACGTCACTTCCTGTGCTTTATGGGTTAGATCATGTGACCTCACTGACCAATCCTAGCCCTCCTGCATGTATATAAGTGGCTCAGCCCCCTTCCCAGATGCCTGAGTATCAAGGTCCTTGTGTCCTGCAAAGGTTGCTGATTTATCTGCTTGTGTTCCTGTGTACCTGACCCATGCTTTTGTTTCTGGACTCCGCTACCTGTTTGATCCCTGCCTGCTTGCCTTGACTCTCCTGTTGCCGATCCGGACTACCTGACCTGTACCTGTGCCGCCTGCCCTGACCTATTGCTTGTTTGTCTTTGCCTCTGCCTCATCCTTCGGTTCTGCACTGTCGCTCCTGGTTACTACTCGGCCTGCTGACTACGTCTGTACCTCTGGACCAGCTGCCTTGTGTGCCAATCCTTCTCAAGAGGTAGCGACCTGGTGTTCCTCTCGGGAAAGCCTATCCCCACCATTAGGGGTACTGTGAAGAACGAGGGGTTCACTTAGACAAGCCCTTAGAGGAGGTAGGATGCGTGGCACAGTGAGTTCACACCCGCTGATTCGTGACAGAATGGGTCCACATCCGTGATGCGGTGCATAAACAGCCGGGGTTTGCGGGCCGCAATACGGGAACGGCCGTCTGCATGAGCCCTTACCTTGCTACATGTGAATGGGGGTCTGGAAAAGCTCATTCACATTATTGTACTATAATTTTCGTGGGTTTTTGTGTGAGGATCACAGCAACCCAAGACTACTATAATAATAAAAGCAACAACAGTAAAAACATCAAGATTTTATTCTGCGTAACGCCAAAACAATACAAAAATATGTAAACTCATAATCATTAAGTGCAAGAGGGGGAAAGTAATCCTATTAAACAAATAATTCATTATGATAAAGCTACAGTAATAAAAATAGAAAATCTGCACATTTATCTTAAAAATATAATTTCATTATCCATCATATATCATTTCTATAAAAAAAAATACTGACATTTGTTACAATATATATCTTTCCAGTGTGCAAGGCTGGAAAGAATATCCTATGGCTACCTGGAAACCATCAGCAAGCAGTCATTATGTGTCGCTATTAGAGGGTTTATCCTATGAAAAATATTACTATGCACTAAATAGAATGTTTCAAATGAAGCTGGTAGCCATGCCTCACTCAAAATGAATAACACTGGACGTCCATTTGAGTGACCATTCATGATAAAAGGGCAGAATCGATGAGATATTCACTTGACATGAACATCATTTATAATATATGACACGTCAGATCAGGGGCGTAACTAGAAATGCATGGGCCCCATAGCAAAAAAAAATGATGGGCCCCCCCACATATCTATCGGGCCTCCCACCACCCCTTCCAGAGCTCCCACCCAGTCAGGCAAGCGACTGAGCAGAGACCAGAGCAGCAGAGCGGCCGAGCCAGGAGGCGGTGCGGGGAGGGAGTACGTAAGTCAGTGCTTAAGTGCTCACTACTTCCTCCGTCCTCCAGCACGGCCGGCAGCCCGGCAGGCGCGGCAGCAGCAGCGACGAGGTCAGTGCAATAGTGTATCTTGGTTTTGTGCTGCCCTAGGCGAGACTAAACTCAGGCACCCCCCTAATATAAATTTGACCCACCCCTTCCTGTCAAGGCCAAACCCCTTTCTCTATAAACCCCACCCCTTCCTATGTGCCATCCACAGATCCCCCTCCCCTAAACAGTGCCATCCACAGATCCCTCTCCCCTAAACAGTGCCATCCACAGATCCCCCTCCCCGACGCTCACAGAGTACATTTATAAACTAATCAGTAACTTTAATCATTGCTGATCTCTTTACTTGGATTGGATACCTTACTCTGTCTTAGCTCCGGTAACGGTAACAGCAGGCAGTGCGGGTGGGAGGCGCTCACTCACTGACGTCACGCGCCTGCGCCGCCTAGTGGGAGGAGCAGGTGCGTGACGTCAGTTAGTGAGCGCGGCCTGCCCGCACTGCCTGCTGTTACCGGAGCTAAGACACAGTAAGGTATCCAAGTAAAGAGATCAGCAATGTCAATGATTAAAGTTAAAGTTACTGATTAGTTTATAAATGTACTCCTGTGAGCGGCGTGGCCCTGTATATTCTAACCCCCAGGCAAGCGTCCCTGTCACCATGGGAAGGCCTGGGGGTTAGAATATACTATTGGATCTTCTGAGTTACTCAGTGGCCTGGCTGGAGCCTCCCTGTCCCCAGCCTCTGTGTTGGCCCGGCCCTGCGTGCGCCCTGCTCCAGTCCTGACTCCTTCTCCCCAGCCAGGCCCGAGCCGAGGACCGCCCGCGCCCTGCCCACTACACTAGTCTAGTGTAGTGGGCGGGCGGTTCGCGACTCGGGCCTGGCTGCCTGTGTGTAGTGTGTGTGTAAATAAAAAAAAATATAAAATCAACAGAAGGCGGCCCGGACGGGCCCCCAGTGGCGTAGGGCCCCATAGCCACTGCTATGGTTGCTATGGCGATCCCTACGCCACTGCGTCAGATTAAGTTCATGTATTTTACAATAAATATGTTCCATTAACGTTGAAATTGTATTTTTGATATAGTCTGTTAAAATCTTCACTTTGAGGATCATAATATTCATTATTCTTGAAGTTCATGGACGTTGACCTTGTTTAGAGTTCTTGTTCATAGACAAACCTCCATAAGAGATGGAAAATATGGTAACTTAAACTCTTTGGTGAGAGATTATCTTCTTTCCATTCTCTTCTCTCCCTCTAGGGAGGAGTTTAGATAGTAAGGAGTTTCCTCCTGCTTGGGGAAGGAAGCAGGAGCTAGTCCCTGCTGGAGGAGCCCTATCTACACAAGCTTGAGCACCTCCAGCTCTGATGGGTAAGGAGGCCAAAGCCTGAAGCCTCAGAGACCAGGAGTAAAGTTCCCTGGACAAAGCTAAGGACAGACCAGACCACAGAAAGCTTCCTGGGATCCAGCGTATCCAGGTAGGAGCACCGTGACACGTGCACAAGACATTAAGGGACATTGTAGGCCACCCTACACCACTCTGGCATTCCTACACCTGGATACCACAACATCAATAAAAGGGGCTCTGTGCCCTTGTTACTTCACTGCAACTGGCGTCACAACAAAATATTTATACTATCACCACAAAAGGGGACCCTCAGCCGCGGTCGAGCCCACCGCAGATCCTTTAAGTCACAGCTGCCATAATGAGAAGACACTGAGGGCTGTTCACCAGTCCAGCTTCAGATCCGCCTTGCTCCACACGTATTTTCCTCCTCTTTTAAAAAACATCTTCTCGTCAAAGCCGCTAAACTTTATGGCATTTTCGACCCCAACGTCCAAGACTGACTTTGATGGATCTTTGCGGCCGTTTCTGCAGTCAAGGAAGCGCATCTAGAATAAAAGTGAAGTTCATATAATGAATTGTAGTGTATGCAAATCAAAACTTTAGGGTATTTGACGTGGGTCTTCTAAGACGGACAACACCTAGTGAGTCCAATAGCACATCTGGTAACTACTAATGTTGAGCGAGCATGCTCGGCCGAACACCACGCGTGCTCGAGCTCGAGTCTGCAGCTTAGGAGTCCCTGCTCTGTCTCCATATATAGTTATGTCCATATATGGAGTCAGTGCTTTGGGACACCCCAGTGTATTTAAATCTAATTTAGCCTGTATTTCAGAAAAGTTTCTGCCAGGATTCAAACTCACAACCTTTTGCATTAGCGACAAGGCACCTAACCACTCAGCTATAATAGCTACATAGCCAGTTACTAAACAAAAAAATATGAGACTTCTACTGTACTGTTCTTCCACTAAGACCTATACAGTAGAAGTCTTTTTTTTTTTTTTTTTTACTGGTTATGCAGCTATATAGTGTAGTGGTTAAAGTTCTAGGCTATGATGCAGGAGCTGTGAGTTCAAATCCCGTCACAAACTTTTTCAGAAATAGAGGTTAAATTAACACTGAAGAGGACAGTATACTACTACAGAGGGATCTGGATAGATTGGTGGCTTGGGCAGATACGTGGCAGATGAGGTTTAACACTGACAAATGTAAGGTTATGCACATGGGAAGAAGTAATGCAAGTCACCCGTACATACTAAATGGTAAAACACTCGGTAATACTGACATGGAAAAGGATCTAGGAATTTTAATAAACAGCAAACTAAGCTGCAAAAAACAGTGTCAGGCAGCTGCTGCCAAGGCCAATAAGATAATGGGTTGCATCAGAAGGGGCATAGATGCCCGTGATGAGAACATATTCCTACTACTTTACAAATCATTAGTCAGACCACACATGGAGTACTGTGTACAGTTCTGGGCTCCAGTGAACAAGGCAGACATAGCAGAGCTGAAGAGGGTCCAGAGGAGGGCAACTAAAGTAATAACTGGAATGGGGCAACTACAGTACCCTGAAAGATTATCAAAATTAGGGTCATTCACGTTAGAAAAAAGACGACTGAGGGGAGATCTAATTACTATGTATAAATATATCAGGGGTCAGTATAGAGATCTATCCCATCATCTATTTATCCCCAGGACTGTAACTGTGACGAGGGGACATCCTCTGCGTCTGAAGGAAAGAAGGTTTGTACACAAACATAGAAAGGGATTCTTTACGGTAAGAGCAGTGAGACTATGGAACTCTCTGCCTGAGGAGGTGGTGATGGTGAGTACAATAAAGAAATTCAAGAGGGGCCTGGATGTGTTTCTGGAGCGTTATAATATTACAGGCTATAGCTACTAGAGAGGGGTCGTTGATCCAGGGAGTTATTCTGATTGCCTGATTGGAGTCGGGAAGAAATTTTTAATCCCCTAAAGGGAGGAAAATTGGCTTCTACCTCACAGGGTTTTTTTTTTTGCCTTCCTCTGGATCAACTTGCAGGATAACAGGCCGAACTGGATGGACAAATGTCTTTTTTCGGCCTTATGTACTATGTTACTATGTTACTAAATTAGATTTATATATTTTATATATTTTTTTTGTAATTGTTAAAAATGTATGGTACAAAATAAATGTGTAATTACTAGAAAAAAAATATATACTGTATATATATATATATATATATATATATATTAATATATAGATAAAATCATACTTATGATATATATGAATGCATAATATGTGGGAAACTACTACTGATGTTTTAGCCATGATATATTTACATATATTATATATTTTAAATATATAATAATATGTATAAAATATATTATGACTAAAAACTTATATATATATATATATATATATATATATAGTTTAGCCTCTATCCTCTACAGTAGAAGTCTCATATTTCATATATTTTTTTGTGACTGGCTATGCAGCTATATAGTGTAGTGGTTAAAGTTTATGGGCTGTGATGTATGGCACAAAATAAATTACAAAAAAAAAAATCATTTGTGACAGGATATGAACTCACAGCTCCTGCATCACAGCCCAGAACTTTAACCACTACACTATACAGCTGCATAGCCAATCACTAAAAAAAATAAAAAAAAATTAAAAGACTTCTACTGTATAGGTCTCAGTAGAAATACAGTACAGTAGAAGTCTCTTTTTCTTTTTTTTAAGAAACTGGCTATGCAGCTATTATAGCTGAGTGGTTAAAGGGGTTCTGCAGTTTGTTTAAACTGATGATTTATCCTCTGGATAGATCATCAGCATCTGATCGGCGGGGGTCCGACACCCGAGACCACCCCCGATCAGCCGAGAAGGCAGCGGTGCTCCAGCAGCGCCACAGCTTTTCACTGTTTGCCGCTGGCCCAGTGACGTCATGACTAGGATCAACTGGCCTGGGAGCGACTAAGCTCCGTTCACTTGAATGGAGCTTAGCCCCGCCCAGGCCAGTTGATACTAGTTGTGACGTCACTGGGCCAGCAGTAAACAGCGAGAAGGCTTCAGCGCTACTGCCAGCGCCGCTGCCTTCTCAAACAGCTGATTGGCGGGGGTCCCGGGTGTGGGTCCCCCGCCGGTCAGATGCTGATGATCTATCCAGAGGATAGATCATCAGTTTAAACAAACTGCAGAACCCCTCTAAGTGCCTTGCCTCTAATACAGAAGGTTGTGAGTTCGAATCCCAGCAGAAACTTTTCTGAAATACAGGCTAAATTAGATTTAAATACACTGGGTGTCCCCAAGCACTGACTCCATCTATGGACATAACTATATATGGAGTCAGAGCAGGGATTCCTAAGCGGAACTAGAGTCCTGACACCCTCCCCTCTTCAGAGCAGGGGGTGCCTGGGGTTCTCCCATCGACTTCCATTATGCTCGGTAGAACACCCGAGCATCGCGAAGTGTTGCACACGAGCACTTTGGTGCTCACTCAGCACTAGTAACTACTCCCCTCCTCTACTGATGGGGTTAGAATCACGACTACTGTTTGCCGCTGATATTGGGAATATGAGGAGACCAATACTGTAGAAGGTCAATATAACTGTTATGTGTGGCTTCAAAGAGAATACCCACATAATCTAATATAAAAAAGATGTCAAATTATTACATGTCTTGTACTGGTCCACTGTCACTCAGAGCGTAGGAGCTGGGAAGTGTTCAGTGCAGAGTGACCAGGGCACTGAACATGAAGAACCCGCCTCCTGGACTCCTGTGGTCGTGGTGCATGATATAATAGCGACAACATCTGTATTACACTAAGCATTATACACTACTATTGAAGAAACTTACATATTCATCCAAAATGAGGTATGAATCCCGCATCTAGAAGAGAATGAGCAGAAAAGGAAACCCATTAGAAAGTCACATATGAAGAGTCAGCAATGAAACGTGTCCATGGGGTAAGTTGGTTTGGAATCATTATTACCAGTGAAAAATGGAACACTGCATAGGTGACTATTATAAAGCCATTATCTGATTTAAAGGGACACTTCTGTCAGAATGGGGTATTTTTTAAATCAGACTGGGGGAAATTTATCAATACTGTTGCAAAGGAAAACTGGCTTAGTTGCCCCTAGCAATCATTCAGATTCCACCTTTCATTTGCCAAAGGTGGAAAATAATGGGTTGCTAGGGCAACTAAGCCATTTTTTTGAATTTTTGGCAGTTTTTTTATTTTAATTCTGGTGGTTTAAGGCTACTTTCACACTAGCGTTTCTATTTTCCAGTATTGAGCTCCATCATAGGATTTAAATACCGGAGAAAAGCGCTTCCGTTTTGTCCCCATTCATTGTCAATGGGGAAAAAACTTAACTGAACAGAACGGAACGCTCCAAAATGCATTCGTTCTCATACCGGAGAGCAAACCGGTTATCTTTCCGTCATGGGATGCGGTGCAAGACCCAAAATGCAAGTCAATGGGGACGGATCCGTTTTCTCTGACACAATAGAAACGGATCTGTCCCCCACTGACTTTCAATGGAGTTAATGACAGATCCGTCTTGGCAATGTTAAAGATCCGTTCATAACGGATGCAGGCGGTTGTATTATCAGTAACGGAAGCGTTTTTGCTGAACCCTGCCGGATCCAGCAAAAAAACTAGTGTGAAAGTGGCCTAATGCCATTAAAAATATAATACAAAAATTGTTCTTCTCCAACAGTGATCACAGAGATTAAAGTCCTGAATGTGACAGGAGAGTTGTCTCGGTTTATATCACTGCTGTACAGCAGAAATTATCGCCAAGTTAAGCCTCATGCACACGTCCGTGGAACACGGACCGTGAGATACCGGCCTGGATTCTTGCTGAGTGCCGGAGCGCACTGCGTCATTGGTTGCTATGACGCTTCGTGCCGCCGCTGCTGTACAGTAATACACTCATACAGATCATACGAGTGTATTACTGTACAGCAGCGGCGGCACGAAGCAACGGCCGTGTGCATGAGCCCAAATCGTTTTCGGGATAGGCCTAGATAAAGTGTAGTAGATAGACTAGGGCGACAAAATGAGAGGAACTTACAAACAACAGTTTATAATGACACTAAACATCAAACCACGAAAATACCCTGTGGTATACTGAGACACCTGAATAAGGATATACTGAATGCCGCTGTAGATACAATTAATATGATTGCACTAGCCACACTGAGTAAGTGGGCTGTAAGTGCACCTCCAAAAAGTTCAGAATAGCACCGGGAGCGCACCATCACAAAAACTAAGGCTACTTTTACACTCGCGTTTGGTGCGGATCCGTCATGGATCTGCACAGACGGATTCGTTCAGATAATACAACCGTCTGCATCCGTTCAGAACGGATACGTTTGTATTATCTTTAACATAGCCAAGATCGACCCGTCTTGAATACCATTGAAAGTCAGTGGAGGACGGATCCGTTTTCTATTTTTTACATGTTCTATAAGGAAAAAAATAGAACATGTAAAAAACTAATAAAAGCGGCTAAACTAGAGACCAAGAGATTAATTGCCAAAGAGAGTAAAACTAACCCTAAAATGTTCTTTAATTATATAAATGGTAAAAAGTATAAATCTGAAGCTGTCGGCCCTTTAAAGAGTAATGAGGGGGGAGTCGCAGAGAGCGACGAGGAGAAAGCAAAGCTGTTAAATATTTTTTTCTCCAATGTATTCACTGAGGAAAATAAACTGTCAGATGAAATGCTGAATGTAAAAATTAATTCCCCATTAAAAGTGTCCTGTCTGACCCAGGAAGAAGTACAACAGCGACTTAAAAAGATTAAAATAGACAAATCGCCAGGACCGGATGGCATACACCCCCGTATCCTAAGGGAATTAAGTAATGTCATAGCCAGACCCTTATTTCTGATATTTGCGGACTCTATACTGACAGGGAATGTTCCACAGGATTGGCGCATAGCAAATGTGGTGCCAATATTTAAAAAGGGTCCAAAAACAGAGCCTGGAAACCATAGGCCGGTAAGTTTAACATCTGTTTTGGGTAAACTGAAGGTTTTCTGAGAGATGCTATCTTAGAGCATCTCAACGGAAATAAGCAAATAACGCCATATCAGCATGGCTTCATGAGGGATCGGTCATGCCAAACTAATTTAATCAGTTTCTATGAGGAGGTAAGTTCTAGACTTGACAGCGGCGAATCAATGGATGTCGTATATCTGGACTTCTCCAAAGCATTTGACACTGTACCACATAAAAGGTTAGTATATAAAATGAGAATGCTCGGACTGGGAGAAAACGTCTGTAAGTGGGTAAGTAACTGGCTGAGTGATAGAAAACAGAGGGTGGTTATTAACGGTACACACTCAGATTGGGTCACTGTCACTAGTGGAGTACCTCAGGGGTCAGTATTGGGCCCTATTCTCTTTAATATATTTATTAATGATCTTGTAGAAGGCTTGCATAGTAAAATATCAATTTTCGAAGATGACACTAAACTGTGTAAAGTAATTTACACTGAAGAGGACAGTATACTACTACAGAGGGATCTGGATAGATTGGAGGCTTGGGCAGATAAGTGGCAGATGAGGTTTAACACTGACAAATGTAAAGTTATGCACATGGGAAGGAATAATGCAAGTCACCCGTACATACTAAATGATAAAACACTCGGTAACACTGACATGGAAAAGTATCTAGGAATTTTAATAAACAGCAAACTAAGCTGCAAAAACCAGTGTCAGGCAGCTGCTGCCAAGGCCAATAAGATAATGGGTTGCATCAAAAGGGGCATAGATGCCCGTGATGAGAACATAGTCCTACCACTTTACAAATCATTAGTCAGACCACACATGGAGTACTGTGTACAGTTCTGGGCTCCTGTAAACAAGGCAGACATAGCAGAGCTGGAGAGGGTCCAGAGGAGGGCAATTAAAGTAATAACTGGAATGGGGCAACTACAGTACCCTGAAAGATGATCAAAATTAGGGTTATTCACTTTAGAAAAAAGACGACTGAGGGGAGATCTAATTACTATGTATAAATATATCAGGGGACAGTACAGAAATCTCTCCCATCATCTATTTATCCCCAGGACTGTGACTGTGACGAGGGGACATCCTCTGCGTCTGGAGGAAAGAAGGTTTGTACACAAACATAGAAAGGGATTCTTTACGGTAAGAGCAGTGAGACTATGGAACTCTCTGCCTGAGGAGGTGGTGATGGTGAGTACAATAAAGGAATTCAAGAGGGGCCTGGATGTATTTCTGGAGTGTAATAATATTACAGGCTATAGCTACTAGAGAGGGGTCGTTGATCCAGGGAGTTATTCTGATTGGAGTCGGGAAGGAATTTTTTATTCCCCTAAAGGGAGGAAAATTGGCTTCTACCTCACAGTTTTTTTTTGCCTTCCTCTGGATCAACTTGCAGGATAACAGGCCGAACTGGATGGACAAATGTCTTTTTTCGGCCTTATGTACTATGTTACTATGTTATTGTGCCATATTGTCTCAGTTTCGTCAAGCAGCGTTTTGGTGTCCACCTCCAGAGCGGAATGGAGACGGAACGGAGGCAAACTGATGCATTCTGAGCGGATCCTTTTCCATTCAGAATGCATTAGGGAAAAACTGATCCGTTTTGGACCGCTTGTGAGAGCCCTGAACGGATCTCACAAACGGAAAGCCAAAACGCCAGTGTGAAAGTAGCCCTATACTCACCAGAGACAGATGGGTCTATAGGCAGCCTTAAACGCTCCACCTCACCCCCCAGATAGCGTTTCACCATGCGCTTGTTTTGGGCGTTTTCCTCCACATTTATGGTACATAGCAACTATTCCCGTTCAGGTGTGTCAGTATACACTGATTTTTTTTTGCATTATATTATGGTTTTAAATACTTTCTAATTATGGTTTGACTTACTCTGTATTGTCCTTTCTATATTTACAAGGAAGGGGGTGGAACAACTAGGAGCAGTGCATAGGTAGGTGTAATGTGAGAAGCCCTGACCAGCTAATGTACATACGGGCGGTGTAGAGTAAGGATTCGGCTACAATATGATCTTGGTAGTGTGATCGCAGCATAGCAGTTCTAGCAATGAATGGGATTGCAGCAAGACTCACAATTGTTTCCTTCTGGAGAAAAAGTATTTTGAATCCATTTTCAAATGAACAGTTAAGTGCACTGAGGGTGGGCCAAAGCCAATATGTGCACCCTTGCTCCTCCTGCCTCCTCTGCTGTACCTCTTCTTGGTTGACAGGGCCAGGTTCTTGCATAACCATATTGCCTGGCTCTGTCACTCAAAAAGTAGAGGGAGGGTGCAGAAAAATATTGGCATCAGTGATTAATCTGGAATTTAATGGAAAAAAATATTAAAATAAATAGTTTTGAGTGTTGGAAAAATACCTGTTGGTTGGATTCTGGAACTAAGCATTTAATAT
Organism: Bufo bufo; assembly: GCF_905171765.1. Taxonomy (NCBI): domain Eukaryota; kingdom Metazoa; phylum Chordata; class Amphibia; order Anura; family Bufonidae; genus Bufo; species Bufo bufo. Next base: position 90,806,600 of record NC_053392.1, read on the forward strand.
CCTTATGACGATCCAGAAAACCTTTAAACTCTTCATTAGTGATGACAAACTTCTCAGCCTGTCTCAATGCTTCGTCTCCAGAATTCTCACCTCCAATAATGAGACACTGGAACACCTAAGAGATAATGAAAACTACATTAAAGGGGTTGTCCCATGAAAAATATTCTACAGTTTTCAAACCAGCACCTGGATCTGAATACTTTTGTAATTGCATGTAATTAAACATTTAGCATAGCCACTGAGTTATTCAATAACATGTATCTGTACAGCACCACCTGCTGTTTGTTCTTTTTCTTATTTCTTTGTCCTGCTCACTAGTGATGTCGCGAACATAAAATTTTCAGTTCGCGAACAGCGAACGCGAACTTCCGCAAATGTTCGCGAACTGGCGAACCGGGCGAACCGCCATAGACTTCAATAGACAGGCGAATTTTAAAACCCACAGGGACTCTTTCTGGCCACAATAGTGATGAGAAAGTTGTTTCAAGGGGTCTAACACCTGGACTGTGGCATGCCGGAGGGGGATCTATGGCAAAACTCCCATGGAAAATTACGTAGTGGACGCAGAGTCGGGTTTTAATCCATAAAGGGCATAAATCAACTAACATTCCTAAATTGTTTGGAATAACGTGCTTTAAAACATCCAGTGTGTGTATACGATCAGGTATGATGTTGTATCGATCAGGTAGTGTAAGGGTTACGCCCGCATCACAGACATTGACAGACCAAACTCCCCTTTTAATGCACCGCAAACAGTTCATTTGCACAACCGCAAACTCCCCATTTGCACAAGGTTGGATACCAAGCTAGCCACGTCCCGGTGATGTCATTGAAGGTTTCTTCCTCCACCCAGCCACGTACAACACCAAGGGTCCCCGAAAGGTCAATTGAATTGATTTTTCGAACGGGGAGATGGTTAAAAAAACGCTGGCTCCCTCCCCTTTGTTTTTATCCACGGTGACTGCGTCTGCGCCGTGCAATTTACTGTCACACCCGATATGAGTGGTATTTTCTGTAGTACTATTCTCATCAGTTTAATCCCTCTAACGTCCCCGACTCCCCAATCTGGGGGCCATTTATTAAACAGATTTTTCGGACGGGGAGATGGTTAAAAAAACGCTGGCTCCCTCCACTCTGTTTTAATCCACGGTGACTGCGTCTGCGCCGTGCAATTTACTGTCACACCCGATATGAGTGGTATTTTCTGTAGTACTATTCTCATCAGTTTAATCCCTCTAACGTCCCCAATCTGGGTGCCATTTATTGAATAGATTTTTCGAACGGGGAGATGGTTAAAAAAACGCTGGCTCCCTCCCCTTTGTTTTTATCCACGGTGACTGCGTCTGCGCCGTGCAATTTACTGTCACACCCGATATGAGTGGTATTTTCTGTAGTACTATTCTCATCAGTTTAATCCCTCTAACGTCCCCGACTCCCCAATCTGGGGGCCATTTATTAAACAGATTTTTCGGACGGGGAGATGGTTAAAAAAACGCTGGCTCCCTCCACTCTGTTTTAATCCACGGTGACTGCGTCTGCGCCGTGCAATTTACTGTCACACCCGATATGAGTGGTATTTTCTGTAGTACTATTCTCATCAGTTTAATCCCTCTAACGTCCCCAATCTGGGTGCCATTTATTGAATAGATTTTTCGAACGGGGAGATGGTTAAAAAAAACCTGGCTCCCTCCACTCTGTTTTAAACCACGGTGACTGCGTCTGCGCCGTGCAATTTACTGTCACACCCGATATGAGTGGTATTTTCTGTAGTACTATTCTCATCAGTTTAATCCCTCTAACGTCCCCAATCTGGGTGCCATTTATTGAATAGATTTTTCGAACGGGGAGATGGTTAAAAAAACGCTGGCTCCCTCCACTCTGTTTTAAACCACGGTGACTGCATCTGCGCCGTGCAATTTACTGTCACACCCGATATGAGTGGTATTTTCTGTAGTACTATTCTCATCAGTTTAATCCCTCTAACATCCCCAATCTGGGGGCCATTTATTAAATAGATTTTTTGAACGGGGAGATGGTTAAAAAAACGCTGGCTCCCTCCACCGATATGAGTGGTATTTTCTGTAGTATTATTCTCATCAGTTTAATCCCTGTTACGTCCCATATCAGGAATTGCCTTTTATGAAAAAAAATTTAGGCCGGGTACCTTCGACTGCCTTCACAGTGACAGACCAAACTCTCATACACTAAACTGAATTGATTTCAGGAACCGGGAGATGGAAAAAGCAGCTTGGTCGGTCCTCTTACTCCCAAATTGGGGCACTGCGCGTGCACAGAGCAATGTGCTGTGACACCCTATATGAGTGGTGTCTTAACTAGTACTATTGCTATCAGTTTAATCCCTGTTACGGACCCTATCCGGTCGAATTGATTAACCATTGTCGAATCCCCCATTGACATCCCCCTTATAAGCTGTGTAAAGCATATTTTTTAGTTTGGTTTTGAACTGCTGCATCCTTTCCGACTTTTGGTAATTTGGTAACATTTCTGCCACTTTCTGCTTATACCGGGGGTCTAGTAGCGTGGCCACCCGATCGCTTTTGGTCTGACCATAATGAAGCAACGGCCTTATCATCTGGGGTGTGGCAACATTGCCAACACACTTTTATAGAGGTGATGATGATTGCTTCATTGTGATACGCAAGCCCCTTCACCACAACAAGGTAACGATCACGAAGGGGAATTGACACTTGTATGTGCCTTTTTTTTTTGGTTTGTTTTTGCAGCCACAGTGCTGCACCATAGGACAGAAAAATTAGGCATGTACACATGCCTGAAAAATAATGGCACTGTTGCAGACGCTATTGTAGCAGCGGCCGGAAAAATTTATGTTTTCCAGGCAGAAAAGTGACTAAAACATTACGGCTTGAACCCTAGTTGGTGGTGGAGAATTCACGAAAGTCATCCGGTATGCAGACATTAAATACAGCAGCGTGGGGACCATTTTGAGGCCAAGGCATGTAATCAGGCCTTTTGTTAGTCAAACGTATCCCCCACTGTCAGTCCCTTCGGGATCCATGCCTCATTCATCTTTATGAAGGTGAGGTAATCAACACTTTTTTGACCGAGGCGACTTCTCTTGTCAGTGACAATGCCTCCTGCTGCACTGAAGCTCCTTTCTGACAGGACACTTGAAGCAGGGCAGGCCAGAAGTTCTATCGCAAACTGGGATAGCTCAGGCCACAGGTCAAGCCTGCACACCCAGTAGTGAAGGGGTTCATTGCTCCTCAGAGTGTCGATATCTGCTGTTAAGGCGAGGTAGTCTGCTACCTGTCGGTCGAGTCGTTCTCTAAGGCTGGATCCCGAAGGGCTGTGGCGATGAGTAGGACTGAAAAAGCTCCGCATGTCCTCCATCAACAACACATCTGTAAATCGTCCAGTCCTTGCCGCCGTGGTAGGAGGAGGATTACACTCACCTCTTCCCCTGTTAGATTCCCGTTGTGCTGTGACATCTCCCTTATAAGCTGTGTAAAGCATATTTTTTAGTTTGGTTTTGAACTGCTGCATCCTTTCCGACTTTCGGTAATTTGGTAACATTTCTGCCACTTTCTGCTTATACCGGGGGTCTAGTAGCGTGGTCACCCAGTACAGATCGTTCTCCTTTATCCTTTTTATACGTGGGTCCCTCAACAGACATGACAGCATGAAAGACCCCATTTGAACAAGGTTGGATGCAGAGCTTCTCATTTCCCGTTCCTCGTCCTCACTGATGTCATTGACGGTCTGTTCTTCCCCCCAGCCACGTACAACACCATGGGTCCCAGATAGGTGACAACAACGAGCACCCTGGGGTGCCTGCTGTGGTTGGTCTTCCTCCTCCTCAAAGCCGCCACATTCCTCCTCTGACTCCTCTTCCTCATACTCCTCTTCCAGCGTTGCTGCAGGTCCGGCAAGCGATGATGACAAGGCTGTTTCTGGTGGTGATGGTGACCACAACTCTTCCTCTTCCTCTTCACGCTCATCTACAGCCTGATCCAGAACTCTTCGCAGGGCACGCTCCAGGAAGAAAACAAATGGGATGAGGTCGCTGATGGTGCCTTCGGTGCGACTGACTAGGTTTGTCACCTCCTCAAAAGGACGCATAAGCCTACAGGCATTGCGCATGAGTGTCCAGTAACGTGGCAAAAAGATTCCCAGCTCCGCAGAGGCTGTCCTAGCACCCCGGTCATACAAATACTCGTTGACGGCTTTTTCTTGTTGGAGCAGGCGGTCGAACATTAGGAGTGTTGAATTCCAACGTGTCGGGCTGTCGCATATCAAGCGCCTCACTGGCATGTTGTTTCGCCGCTGAATATCGGAAAAGTGCGCCATGGCCGTGTAGGAACGCCTGAAATGGCCACACACCTTCCTGGCCTGCTTGAGGACGTCCTGTAAGCCTGGGTACTTAGACACAAAACGTTGTACGATGAGATTCAACACATGTGCCATGCACGGCACATGTGACAACTTGCCCAAATTTAATGCCGCCAACAGATTGCTTCCATTGTCACACACCACTTTGCCGATCTCCAGTTGGTGCGGGGTCAGCCACTGATCCACCTGTGCGTTCAGGGCGGACAGGAGTGCTGGTCCTGTGTGGCTCTCTGCTTTCAGGCAAGTCAACCCCAAGATAGCGTTACACTGTCGTATCCGGGATGTGGAATAGCCCCTGGGGAGCTGGGGGGAATCAGTTGATGTGCAGCCAGACGCCGCAGCAGAAGAGGACTCAGCCGAGGAGGAAATTAAAGAGGATGGAGTAGGAGTAGAGGAGGTGGCAGTAGGTCTGCCTGCAAGTCGTGGTGGTGTCACCAACTCCGCTGCAGAGCCACGCATTCCATGCTTGTCAGCCGTCAGCAGGTTGACCCAATGCGCAGTATACGTGATATACCTGCCCTGACCGTGCTTTGCAGACCAGGTATCAGTGGTCAGATGGACCCTTGCCCCAACACTGTATGCCAGAGATGCCATGACTTCCTTTTCAATGACATGGTAGAGGTTTGGGATTGCCTTTTTTGAAAAAAAATTTCGTCCGGGTACCTTCCACTGTGGTGTCCCAATAGCGACAAATTTTTTGAAGGCCTCAGACTCTACCAGCTGGTATGGTAAAAGCTGGCGGGCTAAGAGTTCCGTCAAGCCAGCTGTCAGTCGCCGGGCAAGGGGGTGACTTTGTGACATTGGCTTCTTATGCTCAAACATGTCCTTGACAGACACCTGACTGTGGGCAGATGAGCAGGAACTGCTGAAGGTGAGAGATGGAGTGGCGGGTGGTTGAGAGGGGGCAGGGAGGACAGCAGTGGTTGACGTGGCTGAAGATGCAGGACCAGGAGGAGCATGGTGGCTTTGAGTTTGTGTGCTGCTTGTACTCATGTGTTGATCCCATAGGCGTTTGTGATGTGAGATCATGTGCCTTCGCAAAGCAGTTGTACCAAGGTGGGTGTTGGACTTCCCACGACTCAGTTTCTTTTGGCACAGGTTGCAAATGGCATTGCTTTTATCAGAGGCAGACACACAAAAAAAATGCCACACTGCTGAGCTTTGCAATGACGGCATTCTAGTGGTGGCAACAGCATGCGTTGACTGGCGTGCTGTCTGGCTGACCCCAGGTGCCGATACATGCTGTCTGACTGTGCCACTAACTCCTTGCGACGACCTCCCCCTGCTTCCAACTCGTCTCCTCATTCTCTCTGTCTCCCCTTCAGAACTTTCCCCCTCTTCTTCTCTTCGAGCAGGCACCCACGTGGCATCCGTGGACACATCGTCATCATCAACCGCTTCACTTGTATCTGACACCTCAGCAAAGGAAGCAGCAGCGGGTACAACATCATCATCATCACACTGTACGTCCATGTGTGTAATCCTGCCTGACTGAGACATATCCCCGTAATCTACATCATCTGGCAATAATGGTTGCGCATCACTAATTGCATCCAACTGATGTGTAAATAACTCCTCTGACGGATCAAGTGAAGCGGCTGTGGTGGCTGTGGTGGTAGTGGCGACGGGCGGGTGCGTGGTAACTTGAGAGCAGGTGACCGAAGCTGAGTTGGAGGAGGATGGTGCGTCAAGGTTCTTAGCGGAAGCTGTTGAAGATTGGGTGTCCTGTCTAAGCCAGTCAACTACGTCCTCTGAATTTTTCGGGTTCAGGGTACGTGGCCTCTGAAAACTGGGCATTATTCCAGGGACAGTGGAAATCACAGCAGGGGTGGCCTGCCTCTGCCTGTCATTTTTTTTTTAGATAAGTGGTACTACGCGTGCTAGGTACTGTGCCACCCGGTATGAGTGGTTGGCACTGGCAGTGGGCACACTACAGTCTGTGGAAGTGGGCCTGACACACACTGGCAGCAGGCAAGCAACTGAATTTAGACTACTGTCTAAAAATTAAATGCCTTATTTATCGGCAAGCTACTGTGCCACCCGGTATCAGTGGTTGGCACTGGCAGTGGGCACACTACAGTCAGTGGAAGAGGGCCTGACACACACTGGCAGCAGGCAAGCAACTGAAATTACACTAAAGTGTAAAAATTAAATGCCTTATTTATCGGCAAGCTACTGTGCCACCCGGTATGAATGGTTGGCACTGGCAGTGGGCACACTACAGTCAGTGGAAGAGGGCCTGACACACACTGGCAGCAGGCAAGCAACTGAATTTAGACTACTGTCTAAAAATTAAATGCCTTATTTATCGGCAAGCTACTGTGCCACCCGGTATCAGTGGTTGGCACTGGCAGTGGGCACACTACAGTCAGTGGAAGCGGGCCTGACACACACTGGCAGCAGGCAAGCAACTGAAATTACACTAAAGTGTAAAAATTAAATGCCTTATTTATCGACAAGCTACTGTGCCACCCGGTATCAGTGGTTGGCACTGGAAGTGGGCACACTACAGTCAGTGGAAGCGGGCCTGACACACACTGGCAGCAGGCAAGCAACTGAATTTAGACTACTGTCTAAAAATTAAATGCCTTATTTATCGGCAAGCTACTGTGCCACCCGGTATCAGTGGTTGGCACTGGCAGTGGGCACACTACAGTCAGTAGAAGCGGGCCTGACACACACTGGCAGCAGGCAAGCAACTGAAATTACACTAAAGTGTAAAAATTAAATGCCTTATTTATCGGCAAGCTACTGTGCCACCCGGTATGAGTGGTTGGCACTGGCAGTGGGCACACTACAGTCAGTGGAAGAGGGCCTGACACACTGACTGGCAGCAGGCAAGCAACTGAATTTAGACTACTGTCTAAAAATTAAATGCCTTATTTATCGGCAAGCTACTGTGCCACCCGGTATCAGTGGTTGGCACTGGCAGTGGGCACACTACAGTCAGTGGAAGCGGGCCTGACACACACTGGCAGCAGGCAAGCAACTGAAATTACACTAAAGTGTAAAAATTAAATGCCTTATTTATCGGCAAGCTACTGTGCCACCCGGTATCAGTGGTTGGCACTGGCAGTGGGCACACTACAGTCAGTAGAAGCGGGCCTGACACACACTGGCAGCAGGCAAGCAACTGAAATTACACTAAAGTGTAAAAATTAAATGCCTTATTTATCGGCAAGCTACTGTGCCACCCGGTATGAGTGGTTGGCACTGGCAGTGGGCACACTACAGTCAGTGGAAGAGGGCCTGACACACACTGGCAGCAGGCAAGCAACTGAATTTAGACTACTGTCTAAAAATTAAATGCCTTATTTATCGGCAAGCTACTGTGCCACCCGGTATCAGTGGTTGGCACTGGCAGTGGGCACACTACAGTCAGTGGAAGCGGGCCTGACACACACTGGCAGCAGGCAAGCAACTGAATTTAGACTACTGTCTAAAAATTAAATGCCTTATTTATCGGCAAGCTACTGTGCCACCCGGTATCAGTGGTTGGCACTGGCAGTGGGCACACTACAGTCAGTTGAAGTCGGCCTGACACACACTAGCAGCAGGCAAGCAGCTGAAATTACATTAAAGTGTAAAAATTAAATGCCTTTTTTAAGCAAAGTCCTGTGCCAGCCGGTATGAGTGGTGGGCACTGGCAGTGGGCACACTACAGTCAGTGGAAGTCAGCCTGACACACACTGGCAGGCAACTAACCTTAGATTAAAGTGTAAAAATTAAGTGCCTATTTTTTAAGCAAAGTCCTGTGCCACTCGGTATGACAGGGGTGGGCACTGGCAGTGGGCACACTACAGTCAGTTGAAGTCGGCCTGACACACACTAGCAGCAGGCAAGCAGCTGAAATTACACTAAAGTGTAAAAATTAAATGCCTTTTTTATGCAAAGTCCTGTGCCAGCCGGTATGAGTGGTGGGCACTGGCAGTGGGCACACTACAGTCAGTGGAAGTCAGCCTGACACACACTGGCAGGCAACTAACCTTAGATTAAAGTGTAAAAATTAAGTGCCTATTTTTTAAGCAAAGTCCTGTGCCACTCGGTATGACAGGGGTGGGCACTGGCAGTGGGCACACTACAGTCAGTTGAAGTCGGCCTGACACACACTAGCAGCAGGCAAGCAGCTGAAATTACATTAAAGTGTAAAAATTAAATGCCTTTTTTAAGCAAAGTCCTGTGCCAGCCGGTATGAGTGGTGGGCACTGGCAGTGGGCACACTACAGTCAGTGGAAGTCAGCCTGACACACACTGGCAGGCAACTAACCTTAGATTAAAGTGTAAAAATTAAGTGCCTATTTTTTAAGCAAAGTCCTGTGCCACTCGGTATGACAGGGGTGGGCACTGGCAGTGGGCACACTACAGTCAGTTGAAGTCGGCCTGACACACACTAGCAGCAGGCAAGCAGCTGAAATTACACTAAAGTGTAAAAATTAAATGCCTTTTTTATGCAAAGTCCTGTGCCAGCCGGTATGAGTGGTGGGCACTGGCAGTGGGCACACTACAGTCAGTGGAAGTCAGCCTGACACACACTGGCAGGCAACTAACCTTAGATTAAAGTGTAAAAATTAAGTGCCTATTTTTTAAGCAAAGTCCTGTGCCACTCGGTATGACAGGGGTGGGCACTGGCAGTGGGCACACTACAGTCAGTTGAAGTCGGCCTGACACACACTAGCAGCAGGCAAGCAGCTGAAATTACATTAAAGTGTAAAAATTAAATGCCTTTTTTAAGCAAAGTCCTGTGCCAGCCGGTATGAGTGGTGGGCACTGGCAGTGGGCACACTACAGTCAGTGGAAGTCAGCCTGACACACACTGGCAGGCAACTAACCTTAGATTAAAGTGTAAAAATTAAGTGCCTATTTTTTAAGCAAAGTCCTGTGCCACTCGGTATGACAGGGGTGGGCACTGGCAGTGGGCACACTACAGTCAGTTGAAGTCGGCCTGACACACACTAGCAGCAGGCAAGCAGCTGAAATTACACTAAAGTGTAAAAATTAAATGCCTTTTTTATGCAAAGTCCTGTGCCAGCCGGTATGAGTGGTGGGCACTGGCAGTGGGCACACTACAGTCAGTGGAAGTCAGCCTGACACACACTGGCAGGCAACTAACCTTAGATTAAAGTGTAAAAATTAAGTGCCTATTTTTTAAGCAAAGTCCTGTGCCACTCGGTATGACAGGGGTGGGCACTGGCAGTGGGCACACTACAGTCAGTTGAAGTCGGCCTGACACACACTAGCAGCAGGCAAGCAGCTGAAATTACATTAAAGTGTAAAAATTAAATGCCTTTTTTAAGCAAAGTCCTGTGCCAGCCGGTATGAGTGGTGGGCACTGGCAGTGGGCACACTACAGTCAGTGGAAGTCAGCCTGACACACACTGGCAGGCAACTAACCTTAGATTAAAGTGTAAAAATTAAGTGCCTATTTTTTAAGCAAAGTCCTGTGCCACTCGGTATGACAGGGGTGGGCACTGGCAGTGGGCACACTACAGTCAGTTGAAGTCGGCCTGACACACACTAGCAGCAGGCAAGCAGCTGAAATTACATTAAAGTGTAAAAATTAAATGCCTTTTTTAAGCAAAGTCCTGTGCCAGCCGGTATGAGTGGTGGGCACTGGCAGTGGGCACACTACAGTCAGTGGAAGTCAGCCTGACACACACTGGCAGGCAACTAACCTTAGATTAAAGTGTAAAAATTAAGTGCCTATTTTTTAAGCAAAGTCCTGTGCCACTCGGGATGACAGGGGTGGGCACTGGCAGTGGGCACACTACAGTCAGTTGAAGTCGGCCTGACACACACTGGCAGGCAACTAACCTTAGATTAAAGTGTAAAAATGAAGTGCCTTTTTTTTAAGCAAAGTCCTGTGCCACACGGGATGACAGGGGTGGGCACTGGCAGTGGGCACACTACAGTCAGTTGAAGTCGGCCTGACACACACTAGCAGCAGGCAAGCAGCTGAAATTACACTAAAGTGTAAAAATTAAATGCCTTTTTTATGCAAAGTCCTGTGCCAGCCGGTATGAGTGGTGGGCACTGGCAGTGGGCACACTACAGTCAGTGGAAGTCAGCCTGACACACACTGGCAGGCAACTAACCTTAGATTAAAGTGTAAAAATTAAGTGCCTTTTTTTAAGCAAAGTCCTGTGCCACACGGAATGACAGGGGTGAGCACTGGCAGTGGGCACACTACAGTCTGTGGGCCTGCAGCTCCTCACACACAGGCAGGCCAGGCAACTGCAATATGTATATAAAGGAAAAAAAAAAAGCAGACTAATGTTGCAGCCCTAAAAAGGGCTTTTTGGGGTGCTGTCAGGACGCTGTCCTTACAGCAGAGATCAGATGAGTCTTTCAGGACTGGAGTGGACACTGAATTCACTAGCCTAGCTATCGATTTCCCAATTAAATCAGCAGCAGTTACAGTCTCCCTCCTCTCACTAAGACTGCAGCTTCAGAATGAATCTAAAATGGATGCTGTGCAGGAGGTGGGAGGGTCTGGGAGGGAGGGTATGCTGCTGATTGGCTGGAATGTGTCTGCTGACTGTGAGGTACAGGGTCAAAGTTTGCTCAATGATGATGTATAGGGGGCGGACCGAACATCGCATGTGTTCGCCCGGCAGAGGCGAACGCGAACAAGCTATGTTCGCCGGGAACTGTTCGCCGTCGGATAGTTCGGGCCATCTCTACTGCTCACTGAGAAGGCCGCACATGCTCAGTTTCATCCTTCAACTGCCTCCTGAGCTGTGATAGGGAGAGCTGAGACACGCCCCCTTAGCTGCAGCAGAAAAGACACGCCTCCTGAGCTGTGATAGGGTGAGCACAGACACGCCCCGTTCCAGCTTTCAGCTTGATATAAATCTAGCAGAGCAATGAATGAGGAGATCTCTGGATCCATGTGAGGTACAGGGCTGGTTCTAGCTTTGTTAGAAAGAGACTATCATGTACTATATGATTTCTGATTTTCATTTTTTACATTAGTCATGGGATTACCCCTTTAAGAGATCTCTGGTATTGACCAATGACTACATCTGTCTACTACATCTCAGTCCACTCTGTACAATATGTACACATCAGTGTCCAAAGGCTTGGATTCATACCAGCCAAACCCACATATGGCCAACATGTGCTTAAAGGGGTATTCCGGTTATGTGAAGTTATCTCCTATCCACAGCAAAACAGTAACTATTGGATTAATGGGGATCCTACTGCAGGGACCCCCACCGATCACAAGAATGGAGACCCAGTACCATCTAGAGAACCCCCTAAATGAACGGAGCGGCCAGTCAGGAATGCAAACTGCCGCTGTCACGAGGGTGTCACAACCTATCGCTAACCCTGTGGTGCCTGGGGTCAGAAGGTCGCAGCAGGTGGCTACTCGCCCGATTTCAAGGGATCGCTCCATGACCTAGTTGTTGGAATGGATTTCGGTCCAGGTTTTCCTGTTTTGGTTAACTATCCTTTATGTCCTATCTAGGTATCTGTAGTTTTTCTTTCAGCTGTTCTGGGTCTACCACTCCCAGACACTATTTAGTCTCTCTTCCTACTTCCCTTGATGCCAGATATAGACCTTCCTTTCAGGTTATCTATTCTGACCTCAGGTGGTGTTGCTGAGCAGTTGGAACCAGTGCGGTTGGATCTCCGGTCCTCTTCAGTTTGTTGTCTCCCTTCGGGGTTATATGTGGTGTTTGTGTTGTTTGTCCACTCCTTGTTGTTACCCTAGGTGTCAGTGGTGAGGACTAGTGCTCCCACCGCTCTACTCACTACCTAGGGCTTCTTCCAGGGTAAGTCAGGGACAAGGCACCCGATCGGTGAGCAACCCATCTAGGGTAGCCAGGTGCCAGTGCTAGGTGAGTTAGGGGTCACCAATCTCCCTTGTGTTAGGGCACTGGTTTCCTTTCCCTCTGCGCCGCACGTCTGGTACCTGCCATATCAGACGTGATAGCTGCTCCATTCATTTCTGTGGGAGTTCCTTAGATAAGAGATAACCTCACATAACTGTACTACCACTTTTAGGTCTCCTTCACACACAATTCATGTTTGAAGAAAACAAAAAAGAATATTTGTACTATATTTCATAATTCTCATAGACTTACTGCTAACATCTTTTGCCTTAAACAACACAGCAAAAACACCAGTAAAACCTACAGTAAAAATAGGAAAAAATGCTGCAAATAAAAAAGGGAAATGTGAAATCAGCCTAAAGAGAGAAGTGGAAGAGAGACCCAAATTCCTTCTGTATTGTCAGCAGAGATCTCTTTACCTGGGTGCGTACATAGCTCTTATAAGGCCCCACAGCAAAACTTAGTATGGGTTCCCCCCACAATGAGTTGTGTGACAAATATAGATTTTTTTTTAATTAAGTAGATTATATTTTTAATATACAAAGTGATTAGTAAATATGGCTCTCCTCTGGACACCAATGTATGAAATACATTTATAAATCTCTCCCACACGGCTCTAAATCCTCAGCTTCCCTTCATATAGTACATGATAAAATTGTCTGCCTGCAGCCACCACAAGAGGGAGCTCACTGTATAGAAAGTTATACAGTTACCATTGAACTCAATGGAAACCGTAACATTTCTATCCATCAAGCTCAATCTAGTGGCATGTGCCAGGAAATGCCATGGATTTATGTTGGGAACAAAAGAAGCTCATTGCCAGATCCCGCACAAGCCATATAGCAGTCATATAGTCTGCTTCCATTGTAGGTGTGCCACTGATCCTGCCTATCTAGTCTCCAGCAGTACAATGCATCTGTCATACTGATTATAACCCAGTAACTCTATAATGGGGTAACTCTTTTGGTAGTCTATATGCTGGTGCTCTAGTAATGTATATACTCAAAATAAATAGTTTTTCTATTTAAAAAAAAATCCTTAATCCTGTATTTAGTCTACATGGTGTAGATTGCATTGGGTCCATAGATCAGTGGGCAGAGGCTGTTAGAGACTGCTCTATTCACATCAGTGAATCATGGACTTGTACTGTCTGCGTTCTCTATAGACAGCCAAAGGATCCATTGAATTCAATGGGTACATTCAGACCCCTGTTTTTTATGTGGATCGATGGTTCTAGACATAACACGCCCATGAAATTATATATATACAGTACAGACCAAAAGTTTGGACACACCTTCTCATTCAAAGAGTTGGCATCAAAACTATGGCATCCACACATGTGGAATTATATACATAACAAACAAGTGTGAAACAACTGAAAATATGTCATATTCTAGGTTCTTCAAAGTAGCCACCTTCAAGAGAATGCCAAGAGTGTGCAAAGCAGTAATCAAAGCAAAAGGTGGCTACTTTGAAGAACCTAGAATATGACATATTTTCAGTTGTTTCACACTTGTTTGTTATGTATATAATTCCACATGTGTTAATTCATAGTTTTGATGCCTTCATAGTCATGAAAATAAAGAAAACTCTTTGAATGAGAAGGTGTGTCCAAACTTTTGGTCTGTACTGTATATATATATATATATATATATATATATATAAATATATAAAATTTCTCGATATAGATATTCACAGTTAAAGCGGACCTCTCACCACTCCTGACATGTCTGTTTTAGCAATTACTTACATTCCCCATGTAATAACAATTCTGGAGCATCTGTTCTTATGACTGTTGGATCATTCCTCTATTATTCCTGCTAGAAGTTATGAATGAATTTCGAGCAGTCTGCAGTAAGGGTACAGATGGGTGTTACCAGTCGGGGGAGTGTCCCTGCACAGCCTGACTCTATCCAATCAGTCCAAACTGGTAACACCCCTCTGCACCCTTACTAAAGACTGCTGGAAATTCATTCATAAACTTCTAGAATGAATAATAAAGGAGTGGCACAACATAGAGTCATAGGAATAGATGTTCCAGGATCGGTATTACACTGGGAATGCATGTAGTTACTAAAACAGACATGTCCGAAGAGGTGACAGCTCCTCTTTAATAGTGGGGGACTCTCATTAGGGAGCTGCTTCAAAGAGCATCTCTCTGGTAACATGTCTATGTCACACGTGAACATGCCATTGATTCCAATGTGCACCTTTTAATACTTCATCTCGCCTGTGGTGGTGCTGCTCGAGAATTGAACACTTCTCAGTCACCTTCCTTCTTAACAACAAGGAATGGTTCAACACAGACAACCCCTTTAAAGAATGTGACGCGTCTCGGATACTTTGCTTCTAATCTTTCTCAAAGCCATTTCTTAACCACCCGCCATCTTACCTTCCAGCGAATTGGACTGATCATGGTGATTTCGTTTCTCATGTCCTCGTCCACATTGTAACTGGTGATGACAGAATTTATCTTGAAGGCCACGTTGTAGTCGCAGCACCACTGCCTGATCTTCATCAGTTTTTCCACGTGGTTTTTCTTCCCTTGTCCTCGACCAATGAGCTTGTTGACGTCTTCGTTGAAGCTGTCGCAGGACACGGCAAGGATATCCAGATGTTCTCCTGGAAAACCACGTTACTTCATTACTCGTTGGTGTCCATGAATCAGCATTTTCAGCTTAGAGAATGCATTAACACAACGCCCGTCCCTTCCCATTCCTATCCTCTTTGGGCCTCATACACACTTTTGCTGATCGGATGCGGATCCCCATTCATTTCAATGGGGCCGCAAAAGATGCGGACAGCACACCGCGTGCATCCGTATGTCCCTGCAAAAAAAGATAGAACATGTCCTATTCTTGTCCGCGTTGTAGACAAGGACAAGACATTTCTACAGGATTCTGAAAAAAAATGGCAGCATGCACTCGGCTGGAATCCGTGTTTTACAGATCCTGCAAAACGCGTACGTGTACAAGGCCTAAATGTAGGGCCGTAGGGAGCTCTCCTGACATGTCTGTTTTAGTAAATACTTGCATTCCCCGTGAAATAGCAAGTCTGGAGAATTTCTTCATTGAATTCGGCCTCTGTTATCCCTCCTGGAAATGGATGACTAAATTGACAGTTGGGGGGGTTAACATTCCCTTGTGAAAGGCTTGTGTCTCTAAACAGTCGGTCGTTGTCTGCATGGGTTTGGACACTGCCAGGGAGTAGGGACATGTCCCGTTGACAAGTGCAACGCTAGCGCCCAGTTGTCAGTTTGTTCATACGTATACCAGGAGGAGTAACGTAGGAATGCTAAGAAAACCTGCTCCAGATTTGTAATATTATGGGGAATGCAAGTAATTCTGAAATCCGACCTGTTAGGCAAGTACTGTAGTAGGTGCCCTACTTAAATTGTGCCCAAGGGTGCTCCTGCACCCACCGAACAAACCTTACAGCAAAGACATATGCTGTACACTGATGAGGGTCACGGTAGCATACTGACACAAAGGAGTGTTAAAGGGGTTGTGGCATAAAACATATTCGACCTTTTTCAAACCAGCACCTGGATCTGAATACATTTGTAATTGCATGTAATAAATAAAAAGAATAACAGTTAGTATAGCCACTGAGTTATTCCATAAAATACAGTACATCTGTATAGCGCCACCTGCTGTTGGTGCTCAGTTTAAATCTTCAACTGCCACCAGCCTTGTGTTTCTGTGACAGTTACAGGGAGAGAGCTGCAGCAGAAAGGACACACCCCCTGAGCTGATAGGTTGAAGATTATAGCAGAACTATTGCAATGCATGGAGAGATCTCTAGACCCATGTGAGGTACAGGGCTGGCTCTAGTTTTGTTAGAAAGAGATTGTCATGGACTATACGATGTCTGATTTTCATTTTTTTTACATCAATCATGGGATAACCCCCTTAACCATGTGATTTTTCTTGACCAATGAGCTGAGAGGGATTGCGTGCACCGTTTAGAATCCTCCCTTACATATGAAAAAGTCTACTGCTACTATTGATGATAAAGGGATATTCCAGGATTTAACTAACCAAATCGATGAGGGTCCATCTCCTGGTACCCCAGCTGATCAGCTGTTTGAAGGGGGGACTTTCATAGTGTACTAAGCACAACACTGTACATTATATAGCGGCTGTGCGTGGTATTGCAGCTCAGTTCACTTGAATGGGGCTGAGCTGCGCATAGACCATGTGACAGAGTGATGTGACGTCACCGGCCTAGTGAGAGGCTGGGCGCTAAGGCCCCTTCAAATTGCTAACTGGCAGAGGTTGGACCAACACCGATCAGATATCTTTAGGGTCCATTCACATGCCTGCAAAATGGGTCCGCATCCCTTCCACAATTTTGCGGAACAGGTGCGAACCCATTAATTTTCAATGGGGCCGGAATGTGCTGTCCGCATCTGCATTTGCGGATCCGCACTTCCGTTCCGCAAAAAAATAGAACATGTCCTATTCTTGTCCGCAATTGCGGACAAGAAAAGACATTTTCTATGAGAGTGCCGGAGATGTGCGGTCCGCAAAACACATACGGACGTGTGAATGGACCCTAAGGATAGGTCATTCGTAACTACAGTAAGTTCTGAAAAACCCATTTCATATCCATTGTCACCAGAGTCACTCTATTAAAGGGGAAAGAACTACACGTCTTCATCATTGTTGCCAACCAGAATTTTTCTTTTCTTTCTGGACAACAACTTATCCCAAAATCACAGACAGCCAACATTTTTTATAAACATATTGGAAAACCATAATGAATGATACAGATTATAAGTAATACATGTCTACAGCTCAATATACTGATAAATAACTCACTACCAGCATTTACTGTGAGCTATAAATTGATGATAATTGCCACCAAAATAATGTAGTCAAGAACCACCAGCCTCAAAAGAAATCACGAACACATCTATTATTTTTCACGGACACGGGAAAAAAGTTGTCTATTTTTACAGTCACTTACCATAACTTTTAAACCATTTCTCGGTGATCAGGCTGCCATTGCTCACAATGCTGACACTGGGCAACTTCAGCTCCTTTTTGCAGTACTCAACCAGTTTCCCCACAAAATTTCCTCTATCTTGCAGAAATGGTTCACCTCCTGAAAAATTTATTTTCTCCATGCCTACAAAAGAAGAGTAAACAATGACTTAGAGACTAATTCATAAGTTGTAAATTACTCTAAATACCTTTCTAAGAAATCCATAGAGCAAGATTGGCACCGTTATGGACTCAATTTGTCTGACACTAGTCAAGATAATCCCATGACAGGGTAAAGCAAAGATGATCCCATGACAGGGTGTCAAGCAAAGATGAACCCATGACAGGGTGTCAACCAAAGATGAACCAATGGCGGAGTGTGTCAACCAAAATGATCCCATGACAGGGTGTCATCCAAAGATGAACCAATGACAGGGTGTCAACCAAAGATGAACCAATGACAGGGTGTCAACCAAAGATGATCCCATGACAGGGTGTCAACCAAAGACGAAGCCATGACAGGGTGTCAACCAAAGATGATCCCATGACAGGGTGTCAACCAAAGATGATCCCATGACAGGGTGTCATCCAAAGATGAACCCATGACAGGGTATCAACCAAAGATGATCCCATGACAGGGTGTCAAAGATGATGGCATGACAGGGCATCAACCTAAGATCATCCTATTACAGGGTGTCAACCAAAGATGATCCCATGACAGGGCCTCAGCTAAAGGAGAACACAAGACAAAAGTTACCTCATAATGGGTTGCTAGCCATCAGCCAAAGGTGCTCCCATAACAATGCTCTCTATGTTTTTTGCTATGATGTATGCCATTTTACCAAACAACTACAACCTGTTAGTTTCTGTAAGAGTACCACCTTATAAAACCCTCTAATAGTAAGAATATGTTTACCCTCACTACTAAACTGGATCTTTAAGAAAAAGGTTTGGGGGGGGGGGGGGCACTGGGGCCTTTAGACATAAGGGGCCCATGAGAATGTTGCCACATACTGAATTTATAGTATCTGATTAAATGGTTTGCTCCAATGCTTATATTGTTAGTACAATTCTATTTATGGAGTTTCATAAATGGGTTAACTGTGCCGGGCTGGCTCAAGCTTACCACAGACTATTCCAGAAGGATTATCCTTGCACTGGACCTTCATCCCTGATTCGTTGATGGAGTTGAATGGCGGGAAAATGCCTTACACCCTATAATATGCCAGCCATATGTCGACCTACTACAGTGAGTCAACCATAAGTCACCCCATAACAGTGTGCCAGCCATAAGTCACCCCATAACAGTGTGCCAGCCATAAGTCACCCCACAACAGTGTGCCAGCCATAAGTCACCCCACAACAGTGTGCCAATCATAGGTGACCCTATAACAGTATGCCAGCCATGGGTGACCCTTCAGGTGTCAGCTGCCAACTTTATCAGGACTATTCCAAGAGGTAGGGACCTGGTGGCTCCCCAAAGTCCAGATCCTTGTACATGGGCTACACGACCATGGCTACATAACATGCATCAGCGAAAACTAACTACGTAACACTGTGCTAACCATAAGCGCCCCATAACATTGCATGACAGCCAAAGATCAACCAACAATAGCCCAGTTGCAGAATTTGTTTTCATGTCAGAGACAACTGTGTTAGTCTAACATCTCCACATTATAAGATACTCAAAAGCTATCACTCTTGCCCATTCCCAAACATCAGGAGCTAAGGTTAAGTAAATAAAAAATAAAAAATTATATATATATATATATATATATATATATATACACACACACACACATCTGAATAAGCAGTACCTGCATCTTTTAACATGACCAGTCCTTTCTTGGCTTCTTCTATGGGTAACACAAAAGAGGTCTTTGCAGTGTGGAAGCAGAAGCCACATTTATAATTGCACTGCCTGGTGAAGTGATAGTTCACACTGATGGGCTTTACTCGGCCAGGATCTTGGGGTGCCTTTAGTTTTAGGGAAGAAACCTTCCTGGTCCCAAAAATCTCCAGCCAGCACCAGGATGAAAGCATCTTCATGCATTGCAGCAGGAATGTCATATTCCTCCAGACCGCTGTCAGCATCTCCATAACAGGCAAAAGACACAGGGACACCATCTTGGACAATTCTGAGTCTGTGAATGCAGATCTCCATCCCTGACTCCTTATATATGCTGCTCTGTATCATCCTACCAGCATAACATAAGCAGAAGTTTCAGTTTCCATTCTCTTAAAATAAAAATCTGAAACCTACTCACAAGCGCCTCTAGTGGCACACTTTATAATTTCACTTTAACGTCCCTTTTTTTTTTCATTTTCTTTTTTTCTTCTTTTTTTATTTCTTGTATAGTGACTATTTATTTATGCACACACAACGGAAATTGTGTAATTTTCCAGTGTGCTTTTGATCTGGTATTAAATGCACAGTGTGAGCGTTGTCAACAGTTTATTAGAGGACTGCAGACAGAGCCATAGCTAGGCTTTATTTCTCCTGGGTCAAAGGTTCAATTTGCTGCCCTAGCCTTGTAAATACCAAGTGGCTTCCAAGTGCCCCTCTGGCACTCAGCACCTGGGCATGTCTCCTGGTTGCCCTTCCCTCCCCAGACCACATCCCTGATTGCAGTTTATACAAGAGGAATCTTTTGTAAGACTGAAAATGGCAATCATTTTGGTTTTACCCCATACACTTGCATATTACACACTGCTTTACAGCGCTGAAAGGCAACAGTGCTAATCACTGAGCCACGGTGCTGCCCCACTTTTATTGTGAGGAGGATATAGACCAGGAATGCTCAACCTGCGGCCCTCCAGATGTTGCAAAACTACAACTCCCAGCATGCCCTTCTAGCTGTAGGCTATCCAGGTATGCTGGAAGTTGGAGTTTTGCAACAGCTGGAGGGCCGCAGGTTGGGCATGCCTGATCTACACCATACCACCATCTATCACCTATTTCCATCATACACCACAGTAACGATCAGTATCAGGCAAAATAAATAGCAAGGCCACATTCACGGGAGTATTCAGGTCAGAATTTTGTGTCAGCATTTGCAAGCCAGAATATGTAAGTGTGTGGAGTATGCCCCTTGTTCTGTTTGGCATGTTGACATGTTTCTTTATTAGTTTGACACTGTCTCTTTAAGAGAAAGATACTAGGTGATCACTGTGAGCACTGTGTTTTGTGTATTAAGCTTGTATTATATTAAAAAGGGGCTGTGTTTGCTTATAATTTCATGCGTAGGCAGTGTTCCCTGTTGCATATTATATAAGGGTTGGGAGAAGGAAAAGGCAGTAGTAGCTGAAGCCACATGGTGTGAGAGAGGAGGCTGTTGTAACACAATGGTGGTGGGTCTGAGTGGCAAATCAATTGCCTGGTTAGGGTACAAGTTGACATAGAGAGTCCAGACAACTACTGTGTGAAAGAGGTGCCCATAAACTGAGATCTGAGTGCTGTGTGGTTGCTGACGAATTAACCCAAACCACTAAGCCCTCTCTGCAAAATGAGTCCACAAGAAATCATTAATGGTGTTCTATCAGCGGCCTGTGTCAGCCACCGTCTTGCTCTTCCAGGCAAGCACAGCCGCCGCTCCACTCGCCCTGTTGTTGCTCTGGACTCACCTGGCCACCAGAGTCTTGTGTGGTTGTCCCTTGCAGGCTGCAACTTGCATCTTTCTCAAAGGCCTCTTACTACTGCCTATAGGGCACGCATGCTCCCTTAAAGGACCAGTGCACCTGCACCATAATTCACCCCAGCCAATGACTGGCTAGTGGCTACCTCTGGGTATTCAAGGCACCTTTCCCTATGTGAGGGTGCCTGGGCAAAAGGTTATCTAGCTTGCTATTTTGTGCGAAGGTGCAGAAGCTGGTTTCTCCTCTAAACTAAGTAATTGGATTTGGAGGGGGAGGGGGAGGCTAGAGGTAGAAGAGATGACAAAGGACACAAGTGTAACTCTGGCTAAACTCCGAACATCCTGTGCAGATGAGAGAAACTTCCAGAAAGTCAACCATCACTGCAGCATTCCATCAATCTGCGCTTTATGGGGAGTGACCAGAAATAATCCTCTCCTCAGTAAAAGACACATGAAAGCCTACCTGGAGTTTGCAAAAAAGCACCTTAAGGGCTCTCAGACTGTGAGAAACAAAATTCTATGGTCTGATGAAACCAAGATTGAAATTTTTGGCCTCAATTCTAAGCATCATTTCTGGAGGAAAACAGGCACTGCTCATCTCCTGCCCAATACCATCCCTACAGTGAAGCATGGTGGTGATAGCATCATGCTATGGGGATGTTTTTAAGCAGTTGGGACAGAGAGACCAGTCGGGTTGAGGGAAAGCTGGATGGAGCTATCCTGTGGATGGGTAATCAGTATCTGAGACCTGGGACCCCAGCCGATCAGCTGTTTGAGAAGGTAGCAGCAATCCTGTGAGTGTTGCTGCCTTCTCTCTGCTTTTCCTAGGCCGAGTGAAAACACGTTCATGTGTCACGTGGCCTAGGAACATGCAATGACAATCACAACCACTATATAATGTACCGTGCTGTGCTTGGTATGCTATGAGAAGGCCACGGCTCTCACAGGAGTGCAGCTGCCTTCTCAAAACATCTGATCGGCGGGGGTCATCGTAATTTTTTCCCCCCAGAAAACCCGTTTAATGAAAACATGATCCAGAGCGCTCGAGATCCTAGACTGGGCCAAAGGTTTACCGTCTAACAAAATAATAACCCTAAGCACACAGCCAAGACAACACAGAGTGGCTTAATGTCCTTGAGTGGTTCAGCCAAAGCCCTGACTTGAACCGAATTGAACATATCTGGAGAGTCCTGAAAATGGCTGTCCACTGATGGTCCCTATCCAGCCTGACAGAGACTAAGGCCTCTTTCACACGGGCGTTGCGGGAAAATGTGCGGGTGCGTTGCGGGAACACCCGCGATTTTTCCGCGCGAGTGCAAAACATTGTAATGCGTTTTGCACTCGCGTGAGAAAAATCGCGCATGTTTGGTACCCAAACCCGAACTTCTTTACAGAAGTTCGGGCTTGGGATCGGTGTTCTGTAGATTGTATTATTTTCCCTTATAAAATGGTTATATAGCAACTATAATAGCATTCTGAATACAGAATGCATAGTAAAACAGTGCTGGAGGGGTTAAAAAAAAACTAAAAAAATTTAACTCACCTTAGTCCACTTGATCGCGTAGCCTGGCATCTCCTTCTGTCTCCTTTGTTGAACAGGACCTGTGGTGAGCATTAATTACAGGAACAGGACCTTTGATGACGTCACTCCGGTCATCACATGCTCCATCACCATGGTAAAAGATCATGTGACGTACCATGTGATGACCGGAGTGACGTCATCAAAGGTCCTGTTCCTGTAATTAATGCTCACCACAGGTCCTGTTCAACAAAGGAGACAGAAGGAGATGCCAGGCTACACGATCAAGTGGACTAAGGTGAGTTAAATTTTTTTAGTTTTTTTTTAACCCCTCCAGCACTGTTTTACTATGCATTCTGTATTCAGAATGCTATTATAGTTGCTATATAACCATGTTATAAGGGAAAATAATAATGATCGGGTGCCCATCCCAATCGTCTCCTAGCAACCGTGCGTGAAAATCGCACCGCATCCGCACTTGCTTGCGATTTTCACACAACCCCATTCACTTCTATGGGGCCTGCGCTGCGTGAAAAACGCAGAATATAGAGCATGCTGCGATTTTCACGCAACGCACAAGTGATGCGTGAAAATCACCGCTCATGTGAACAGCCCCATAGAAATTAATGGGTCGGTATTCAGTGCGGGTGCAATGCGTTCACCTCACGCATCGCATCCGCGCGGAATACTCGCCCGTGTGAAAGGGGCTTAAGAGGATCTGCAGAGAACAATGGTAGAAAATTCACAAATCCAGGTGTGCAGACCTTGTGGCATCATATCCAAGAAGACTGGAGGCTGTAATCATTGCCAAAGGGGCTTCAACTAAGTACAGAGTAAAGGGTCTGAGTACTTATGTCAATAAAATATTTTATTTTTTCCTTTTTAATTAGCAACAATTTCGACCATTCTGTTTTCAGTTTCACATTATGAGGTATTGATGGGGACAATGTATTTTTTTTTGTATCTATCACAAAGCCGAAACATACCAAAATGGGAAAAAGTGAAAGGATCTGAAGATGTTCCGAATGCATGTATATAACAATAATACTTCATTTGAAATGCTATTCATTGCATAGTAATAGTTCCCTTGCGGGGGCCCAAGTTCGGCGGCAGTGGGGACCTATCAGACATCTATAGCATACAGTATACTGCGCCTATGTAATAAGTGCTTGAGATGGGGATTCTCCATTTCAATGTAGCTTCACCATCACCGACAGAAATCATCCTTATCAAGAAATGCTAGGAATGATTAGTGATCAGCGGCATAGACAATATTCAAATTCGCAATATTTTGCAAATTTATGACCGGATTTTCGCTATAAATTCGAGAATTCGTGATCTCCAGTCATTATTTACTTGATTGTGAAAATCGGCAATGTAATATTCGTAATATAAAAATTTGCGATCAACACTAAGGGGTAGGCAACTTTCCTATTGATTGCTAGGGATATTGCTAAGTGCCGATATTCGTGATAAATTCGTGATTAAATATTCGCGATCAACACTATTCGCGAATACGAATATATAGCACTATATTCTAAATATTCCCGAATTCTCGAAGTGGAGATATTCGCGATTAAAATTCGAATATTCGCGCTCAACACTAGGAATGATGTGTTGTTCTAGGCTCGTCATACTGTATTTAGTTTCCTCACATGTCATAATCTGCTGTTGTAGATAAGCAACTGCAAACAGAACCTGCCAGCTTGGAAAATGAAAGTCTGCTGCATGACGTCAAAGTCAGGAAACAGAAACTAGGAGTGGAGAAAACACTGACTGTCTGAACACATGAGTTTCTGTTCTCTTCGGTAATAGATTTTGCTTTCATTTCTCTTCCCTGTAGGAATAACACGAGGACATCAGTCACCAGTAGGTGGTATATATTGGACGTTCCTGATGCTAGGATGGAGAAGACACAGACTTGTTCTGCAACTCTACTTTCACATAAAATCTGGACTTACCAACAGCAGAAGGATGGCCAGTTCTTCCACAGACCTGAAGTCACAGATGTTTGCCGTGGAGCCAAATAGTTATTCCCTTAGCCCCTTCTACTTTAGAACATACAATGGTGGACCTCCGGCTCCATCTATGACCCCCAATGACTGGCCAATGCTTGCTCAAGGACGACTTGCCTTTTCTGTATGCATAACTAGAGGTCACAGGGTTAAAACTGCAAGACTACACAAGTCATTAGGACAAGAACTATCTGAACAGCTTCCAGGCAGTGAGATCTTAAGACTAATCTCCTATAGACCAAATGACCTACATGGGTCTCTAGAGAAGGGGTTTTTCATTGTGTCCCCTCTTTGCTGCCCTGATGCACAGAAGAGACTATGTGACATCCTCAGGGAGTACAGAAAGGACATTCAGCTCTGCAGCTACAGTGAAGGAGAAGAACCTGAGATCTGGCAATATCTATGGGAAATGGAAGGAGAAGCAAAGGAGGTGGCAAGAAGGTCTCCAGTACTAAGAGTGGATGAACCAATGTCATCCCCATTTGTCGATAGTATTAAAGGGTCTGCTGTGTTCTACTCACTGGAAGATGCATGCAGTATATTAAAGGAGGTAAGACATGCATTTATACCTTTGTATTTAGAATTATTTGGAACTTAATTGTACAGAGATGCTTACCTCTTCCTCCAGAAGCATTCTGCTGCAGACCCCTTTTACATGAAAATGAACCAATAAGTGACTGCCATGTAATCCCCTCTTTCTCCTTTGCATCTGCTGCAGTTCTGTGTTGCAGCTGCTGCAGAACATCATAATACATACCTCTGATGCTAGTGATTGGTGGACATCACAATACATACATAAACTTCTGCAGAACCTCATAGTGCACACCTCTGCTAATGCACAACCTTATGATGCACAACTCTGCTGTTGCAGAACCTCATAATGCACACCCCAGGTACTACAGAACCTCATAATACAGAACCTCATAATACAGAACATCATAATACAGAACATCATAATACACACCTCTGCTGCTGGTGAACATCACAACTAGGGATGAGCGAACTCGCTGTTTTCAAGTTTGGGTTTGGCGTTTGGGTTCTGTGGGAATTGTTATGGATTCAGTTATCACGGAATATAATAGAATTCTATGACGGCATGCACCACGGAAGCCTTTAGAGGGAATCCGTTATTCATTCCGTCATAATAGAAGTCTATGGGCGGCATAACGGATCTGTCTGGTTTCCATTATGCAGTCCTGTCCTGCAGGCTCCAGTGGTGCATTCCGTCATAGAATTCCGTTATATTCCGTGATAATGGAATCCATAACGGAATTCCTACAGAACGCAAACTTGAAAACAGCAAGTTCACTCATCCCTAATTATAACACATACCTCAGCTACTGCAGAACCTAATAATTAACACCTCAGCTGCTGCAGAACATAACAATACACACCTCAGCTGCTGCAGAACCTAATAATTAACACCTCAGCTGCTGCAGAACATAACAATACACACCTCAGCTGCTGCAGAACATAATACACACCTCAGCTGCTGCAGAACATAACAATACACACCTCAGCTGCTGCAGAACATAATACACACCTCAGCTGCTGCAGAACATAACAATACACACCTCAGCTGCTGCAGAACCTAATAATTAACACCTCAGCTGCTGCAGAACATAATACACACCTCAGCTGCTGCAGAACATAATACACACCTCAGCTGCTGCAGAACATAACAATACACACCTCAGCTGCTGCAGAACATAATACACACCTCAGCTGCTGCAGAACATAACAATACACACCTCAGCTGCTGCAGAACATAATACACACCTCAGCTGCTGCAGAACATAACAATACACACCTCAGCTGCTGCAGAACCTAATAATTAACACCTCAGCTGCTGCAGAACATAACAATACACACCTCAGCTGCTGCAGAACATAATACACACCTCAGCTGCTGCAGAACATAACAATACACACCTCAGCTGCTGCAGAACATAAAACACACCTCAGCTGCTGCAGAACATAACAATACACACCTCAGCTGCTGCAGAACATAATACACACCTCAGCTGCTGCAGAACATAACAATACACACCTCAGCTGCTGCAGAACCTAATACACACCTCAGCTGCTGCAGAACATAATACACACCTCAGCTGCTGCAGAACATAACAATACACACCTCAGCTGCTGCAGAACATAATACACACCTCAGCTGCTGCAGAACATAACAATACACACCTCAGCTGCTGCAGAACCTAATAATTAACACCTCAGCTGCTGCAGAACATAACAATACACACCTCAGCTGCTGCAGAACATAATACACACCTCAGCTGCTGCAGAACATAATACACACCTCAGCTGCTGCAGAACATAATACACACCTCAGCTGCTGCAGAACATAACAATACACACCTCAGCTGCTGCAGAACATAAAACACACCTCAGCTGCTGCAGAACATAACAATACACACCTCAGCTGCTGCAGAACATAATACACACCTCAGCTGCTGCAGAACATAACAATACACACCTCAGCTGCTGCAGAACATAATACACACCTCAGCTGTGGCAGAACATAATACACACCTCAGCTGCTGCAGAACATAACAATACACACCTCAGCTGCTGCAGAACCTAATAATTAACACCTCAGCTGCTGCAGAACCTAATATTTAACACCTTAGCTGCTGCAGACATCATCATACACACTACAGATGCTTGCAACATCTTAATATACACATTTCAGCTCCTGCAGAACCTCATAATACACATATTTCAGCTTCTGAAGAACATCATAATGCACACATTTGTTGCATAAGGGTATGGCCACACAGTCATTTTTCTGCATGCAGTTTTGGAAGCCAATATCAGGAGTGGATCATAAAAGGAGAGAACGTATAAAGGAGAGATAATACTTCTGCTCTGTTTTGAATTCACTCCTAGTTTTGGCCTTCAAAACTGCCCACAGAAATCAGCCTGCATGGCCGTACCCTAATAGATACAGTACCTAAGGTTACTTTCACACTAGCGTTAATATTTTCCGGTATTGAGATCCGTCATAGGGTCTCAATACCGGAAAAAAACGCTTCCGTTTTGTCCCCATTCATTGTTAATGTAGACAAAACGTAACTGAACAGAACGGAATACTCCAAAATACATTCCGTTCCGTTCTCATACCGGAGAGCAAACCGCAGCGTGCTGCGGTTCGCTTTCCATCCTGGGATGCAGAGCAAGATGGATCAGTCATGACCCACAATGCAAGTCAATGGGGACATTTTCTCTGACACAATTGAAAACGGATCTATCCCCCATTGACTTTCAGTGGAGTTCATGACGTATCCATCTTGGCTATGTTACAGTTAATACAAACGGAACCGTTCATGACAAATGCAGATGGTTGTATTATCAGTAATGGAATAGTTTTTGCTGAACCCTGCCGGATCCAGTAAAAACACTAGTGTGAAAGTAGTCTAAGCTACTGCAGAACCTCAATACACACCTCAGCTGCTAGAGAACCTCAGCCTTTTCCTTGCATAGCGCCATACATTGTATAGTGGCTGTGCTTGGCATCACAGCTCAACCTCATTCACTACTGTGGGACTGAGGTGTGCCAAGGTCGTGTGACCGAAGAATCATCATCACGTCGCCTAGGGAAATCTGCAAGAAGTCCATGGCACTACTGCGAGAGCAATTGCCTTCTCAAACAGCTGATCGGCGAGGGTCCTGGCTGATCACCGATCAGATACTCATGACCTATCCAAAGTATTTAAAGGGGTAATCCCATGACTAATGTAAAAAGTGAAAATCAGACATATCATACATGACAATTTCTAACAAAGCTAGAACCAGCCCTGTACCTCACATGGATCCAGAGATCTCCGCATTCATTGCTCTGCTAGATTCATATCAAGCTGACAGCTCAAGGGGAGTGTCCTTTCTGCTGCAGCTCAGGGGGCGTGTCCATGCTCTACCTATCACAGTTCAGGAGGCAGTTCAAGGATGATACTGAGCATGTGCGGCCATCTCAGTGAGCAGGACAAAGAAATAAGAAAAAGTACAAACAGCAGATGGCGCTTAACAGACACATTTTATTGAATAACTCAGCTTCTATACTAAATCGTTAATTACAAAAGTATTCTGATGCAGGTGCTGGTTTGAAAACTGTAGAATATTTTTCATGGGACAACCCCTTTAAGTCTCTGAAAACCCCTTTAACCTTTGAACCCTGTAACATTTTTTCTGCCGTAGTCTTCTGCATTTATCCCTGAAGCTCAGAAGGTTTTGGCCTCAGTGGAGCAGAGCAGAGTTCTGGAGAGAGGACACTTTCCCATCATTGTTATTGAGGGCCTTGATGCCACAGGTAAGCTGGCTCCACAGCGTCCGTTAGCTGCACACCAGCTATTGTAAAATGTATTTTTTCATATGAATAAACTTGTGATGGTCGCTAGCTAATTTTTCACTCATAGTAATGCAGCTATCCAGAGAGTCACATGCTACCAAATGTAGAACCCAAACCTAAACCACCAGAACAGGGTCAGCTCATTTTTTGCCATTATTGTACTATAGCTTCCTGGATTACTTTCTGCATAATGAAGTAACCACTGTAATTTCAGTACCCCAGACCTGGAGGGATCTGCAATTGCATTGTAAATAGTGTGGGGTGGATGGCAAAAAGGTGGCAGGAACAGGGCTTGTAGGGGTGGGATGGTCCTGCCAGGAGGAGGATTTCCTGTCTAGGTGCGGAGAGGAGAGGAGGAACACTCCTGAGCTCCTGAAAAGGATTCTTATGAGAGAACAACAAGAACTTGCCATCGAGTAAACCCTTGAGAAGTTAGACAGTGGAGTGACCAGCTAACACCTGCATAAAAGACACTGCTGTGAGGTGAGGGACTACAGCTAAGACACCAATCACCCAGAGTACCACTAGGCCAGTTACAAGTCAAGTCTAAACTTGATAATGGATATCTACACTTACAAGTGCCAAATTGCAGCCATCCAACCTGCCGCCGTATTCTTTACCGATGCCAGAAAATTGTACTTGCTATTGAATGCATCACAAGGTATATGCTGCACTTAGTTCTTCTGGCCTCATTCTTCACTGCACCCATCCCGAGGGAGCAACAGCCTGAGGGAGTACACTGGGACACAACACCTCATCAGGGCCACTACCACTCCCATCCTCTGCACCAGCTACTCACTGCATAATGACCACGGTTACAGTGGGTGACATTACTAACACTTTCTACTGGACTTGCTAACCAACCCCAGCATGCCTTGCTCTCTAATGTTTTACAGGGCCAGCTCTTCTTGTTGCACTCTTCTCTCTGCATTAGTCACGTCCCCTACGCCTCCTCTCTCTATATAACTAGGAAGAGCAAGTCCTGGGAAACATTATAGAGCAAAGCATGCTGGGATTAGTTAGCAAACATGAAGTTCTGCATGTAAACACCCTGCCAGGATGCAGTGAAGCTAAGAACAGGGAAAGGAAAGTGCTGACATGATAAACAGGTATATGGGGCAAAAATATGCAGCATTGGGGAACTCTAGGCAGGTAAAAAGTCATTATACACTAAACAAAAATATAAACACAACGCTTTCGGTTTTGCTCCCATTTTGCATGAGCTGAACTCAAAGATCTGAAACATTTTCTACATACACAAAAGACCCATTACTCGCAAATATTGTTCACAAATCTGTCTAAATCTGTTTAGACAGCATGAATATTACACAGGTGTGCCTTAGACTGCCCACAATAAAAGGCCACTCTGAAATGTGCAGTTTGATCACACAGCACAATGCCACAGAAGTTGCAACGTTTGAGCGAGCGTGCAATTGGCATGCTGACTGCAGGAATGTCTACCAGAGCTGTTGCCCGTGCAATGAATGTTCATTTCTCTACCATAAGACGTCTCCAAAGGCGGTTCAGAGAATTTGGCAGTACATCCAAACGACCTCATAACCGCAGACCACGTGTAACCACACCACAGGTGTGTCGTAAACTGCCCACAATAAAATGCCACTCTGAAATGTCCACAGTTTTGCCTTACTTGGGGGGGTCTGAAAAGCATTCATTATCTGGTGTGGCCACCATTTGCCTCACGCAGTGCAACACATCTTTGTTGCATAGAGTTGATCAGGTTGTTGATTGTGGCCTGTGGAATGTTGGTCCACTCCTCTTCAATAGCTGTGCGAAGTTTCTGAATATTTTTGTTCAGTGTAGAACCAGAAAACCCCTTTGAATGAAGAATAAAGTCTTTCTGTCACCACTGGAGAGAGCTCATGACCAGTGGTGTGAGTAGAAATGACTAAGCCCCACAGCAAATTTTTGAACGGGACCCCCCCAGCAACTTCTTTGCAACTCTGACTTCTGTGCAACCCCCACTCCTATGGCTGGTCAAGATTGTTCTCACAGACGAAGCCCGGCAGACGTTACGTCCATTTCCTAAAATGTCTCTGTATATAATGTCATTGTACAATGCTGTTGAGGGGGCCGTGACAGTAAAATCTTTTAGTCCCCCTCCTGGGTGGGCCCCTTCTGAGTTCAGGCCCCCTATACGCCCCTGCTCATGACATGTGTACCCCATTGATTTCAATGTGAATTCTGTAGTGCTTCATTTCCCCTGTGGTGACGCTGTAGGAAAATTAAGCCCTTGCTGCCTGGGTGTCCCAAAGATTGTTGGGGTTCCAGCAACAGAAATCCATGCATTTAGCTTATTCTTAGAGGACTCTTCTAATCTAAAGGAATATCAAAAGTGGACAGCCCCTTTTAAGGACCACTTTCAGTTGATCTAGCTTCAAAAACAAATGTATTATATACAGTAGATAATTACACCAAGGAATTGAATTGTAGGTTCTAAAGTGCTTCTAATCTAGAGCTTTTCTTTGATTTCCACATAGACCTTACTGACTGATTATTATTAGGTTCCGATGTAGAAACTGCTTGTCATTTCTGTCTTGAAGGAAAATCCACTCTGACGGAGTCTCTTAAGACTCACCTGAAAGCAGAATTGCTTAAATCACCTCCCGAGTCCATTAGCCATTGGAGGACAACCTTTGATTCAGAGCCATCACTAATCAAAAGAGCTTACTACGCAGTAGGCAATTATATAGGAGCTACGGAAATAGCAAAAACATCAAAAACATCTCCAGTTATTGTGGACAGGTGAGTGCAAAACAGCATTCAGATATAAAGAGGTAATTCCCAAAGGTAAAGGCTTCAATCAATGTCTGTATGGTCCACGTAGGTTCTGGCACAGTACAGCTGCCTATGCTATCGCTACAGAGATGGGAGGGGGCATCCATAACCTACCAGACCACCACCATGATGTCTACCATTGGCCAGAAGACCTTCTTAGGCCTGACCTTGTCATTCTGCTGACTGTTTGTGATGAGGAGAGAATCCGTCGTATCCGCAAACGAGGACTTCAAGAGACAAAAGAAGAGAAGGAGTTAGAAGCCAACAGTATGTTCAGACAGAAGTAGGTGCAACCATTGCCCATTATAGCAAGGCTGAGTGCAATTCGCCATCAGTTCTTATAGCAATGAAACTCAGAAGCCAAAAAGCTGCCATTAACCAAACCTCATTCATACACAAAACTGTCTTTAAAGAGCACTCAACGGTGGGATCAACCCTATTAAATCAGGTATACTTCCTGCTAGGGTCGATCCTGCTGATTAAAATGATACCTGTCTTGAAAAAATCGGCTGTGGCATTTCTGAGAAGAAAGACTTTTATGCGGTATGAAGCTGAGGGCTTCATTGCACCAAGGGGTGGGACCTGGTCACTCGGTGCACCTCAGCTTTCCAGTGCTGGCCACGCCCCTCAGTGCACTGAAGCCCTCATTTGTATAAAGACGAAAGTATTTTTTCTCTGGAACCCTGCAGCCAATTTTTACAAGACATGTATCATTTTTATCAGCAGAATCAACCCTACCAAACAGTATGCCTTGTTTTATAAGGTGGATCCTATTGATAGGTGTTTTTTAATGAGCTTTTATAATTGAACCAATATAGATGATAATAACCACTGTAACCATCTCACAACTACCTCCCTGCTATCTGGTGCCAAACATGGCAGGAGAAAGGGCAAACTTTACTGAGATCCAAAGAGTCCCTGACCACAAATTATAGGACATTATAACTACTGGGCTAAGGCCATCAGACCATTGCAGCTGGCTCACTCACAAATACTTACCCTTTTCATTCTTTTTGCTCTAGAGTGGAAGAAGTGTACAAGAGGATGGAGGACCCCAGCTGTGTTATCATTGATGCCAGCCCCTCAATGGAGATGGTTTTACAGGAAGCGCTATCTGTTATAAAGAAAAAGTGTGACATCTAACTGAGATCATCCAAAATTGTATATAGGGAGGTACTATATCTCCCAGGAACAGCCCAAGCTGCTGCTGCTCACTCACCTGTTCTGTAGGAGCAGCGAGAAACCTGCACCCTCCACTCATTTGTGGATTCTAATTTTAAATGTGTACTCTGCTGCCCTCCAGTGGACATTTGTTATTACTGCTGCTTCTCATTGTGGATTGTAACTCTTTACCTACACACTATTCTATTACAGATCATAATAATAATGGAAAATTGTATCTTTTTGTGTGTCCAAACTGGGAAAAAAATGTCAATTTCATTGTATTTTAATTTCATTCACTTGATATGTTTGTTTTCATCATTAAGGGAGGGTTTACATCAACATTATGAATTCCGTTGTTGCTTTCCGTTATAACATGGTTATAACGGAAAATAACGGAATTCATAAGACGGAATTCAAAACGGAAACCTTGGCAGGCATTCCGTTTTGATCCGTCATCATAGAGGTCTATGGGCAAGCATAACAGAACCATCTGGTTTCCATTATGCAGGACAGAAAAAAAAGTCCTGTTGACAGAACTTTCTGTTCCATCCTGCATAACAGAAGCCAGACAGTTCCGTTATTCATGTTGTCATTTATCCTCGGATGCAGCTGAGGTAGGGTATTGGCTATCCTTAAAGAGACAAGCCCTGTATGGAGACTTATTGGCAATACAATACTCCATGGGAATAATATACAAGGAAAAAAATATCATCTCACTAGCGCCACCTTGTTGAAGTGGCTTCCTATAAGTCAAAATTCCAACTTTTTAACAAGCCTTCGGGCATGACATGATGCCAAAATAGACAAAGCTAAATATCCATCTGTAGACAACTATTTTAGGTGCTTGTGCAGTACGCAGCCCTGCAGGGTGAGCGAATGTGAGGTTACAGGGGTAGTTAACAAACCGAGGGTTGCTCTTGGTACTCACAGTTTTTATATACTCTGGGCAGGCATACAGCAGTGATGGAGGGGCTGGCACATGGATCCTCTGGGGAACTCTCTGTGTATAGGGACCAGGCCAGGTGGTTTGTGAGATGCCCTGGGTGTTGTAGGTGTAGTGTGCCTGTGGCAAGATCCCTTAAAGTTTGTGACGCCAGTGCCGGTAACGGTGGCACACTGATTTGTTGTAGGAATAATTGAGGTACACAAAGTTGCAGTGAACCAGAACTTCTTTTTACTGAACA
Source organism: Bufo bufo (assembly GCF_905171765.1). Taxonomy (NCBI): domain Eukaryota; kingdom Metazoa; phylum Chordata; class Amphibia; order Anura; family Bufonidae; genus Bufo; species Bufo bufo. The sequence continues at coordinate 90,840,466 of NC_053392.1, forward strand.
GTCCAACTATATACAGTCTTCAGTTAGTTCCATATGTATTATGTTGAATACAGGCAGGCTTCATACAAATGGCAGGCAAAGTCTTTGCAAGATACTCAGAGGGAATAACACTTACAGATCAGGCTGTACTTTCCTCAGATCCTGTCTGGCTTTCACCAAGGCCCGTACACCCTATTGCTGGCTTTATCCTTGGGTAGGGAAACCTTCCTCTGGTATATATCATCTTGCTGTAAATATCCTTCTGCCCTTCAGCTTTCTACTTGGCTGAATAGAAGTGGCTCTGCACTGTACTTTTAAAGGGGCTATATACAGTTGCAAGAAAAAGTATGTGAACCCTTTGGAATGATATGGATTTCTGCACAAATTGGTCATAAAATGTGATCTGATCTTCATCTAAGTCACAACAATAGACAATCACAGTCTGCTTAAACTAATAACACACAAAGAATTTAATGTCACCATGTTTTATTGAACACACCATGTAAACATTCACAGTGCAGGTTGAAAAAGTATGTGAACCCCTAGACTAATGACATCTCTAAGAGCTAATTGGAGTGAGGTGTCAGCCGACTGGAGTCCAATCAATAAGATGAGATTGGAGGTGTTGGTTACAGCTGCCCTGCCCTTTAAAAAACACACACCAGTTCTGGGTTTGCTTTTCACAAGAAGCATTGCCTGATATGAATGATGCCTCACACAAAAGAGCTCTCAGAAGACCTACGATTAAGAATTGTTGACTTGCATAAAGCTGGAAAGGGTTATAAAAGTATCTCCAAAAGCCTTGCTGTTCATCAGTCCACAGTAAGACAAATTGTCTATAACTGGAGAAAGTTCAGCACTGCTGCTACTCTCCCTAGGAGTGGCCGTCCTGTAAAGATGACTGCAAGATCACAGCGTAGACTGCTCAGTGAGGTGAAGAAGAATCCTAGAGTGTCAGCTAAAGACTTACAAAAGTCTCTGGCATATGCTAACATCCCTTTTAACAAATCTATGATACGTAAAACACTAAACAAGAATGGATTTCATTGGAGGATACCACAAAGGAAGCCACTGCTGTCCAAAAAAAACATTGCTGCACGTTTACAGTTTGCACAAGAGCACCTGGATGTTCCACAGCAGAACTGGCAAAATATTCTGTGAACAGATGAAACCAAAGTTGAGTTGTTTGGAAGAAACACACAACACTATGTGTGGAGAAAAAGAGGCACAGCATACCAACATCAAAACCTCATCCCAACTGTAAAGTATGGCGGTGGGGGCATCATGGTTTGGGGCTGATTTGCTGCGTCATGGCCTGGACGGATTGCTATCATCGAAGGAAAAATTCATTTCCAAGTTTATCAAGACATTTTGCAGGAGAACTTAAGGCCATCTGTCCACCAGCTGAAGCTCAACAGAAGATCGGCGTTGCTACAGGACAACGACTCAAAGCATAGAAGCAAATCAACAACAGAATGGCTTAAACAGAAGAAAATCCGCCTTCTGGAGTGGCCCAGTCAGAGTCCTGACCTCAACCCAATTGAGATGCTGTGGCATGACCTCAAGAAAGCGATTCACACCAGATATCCCAAGAATATTGCTAAAGTGGAACAGTTCTGTAAAGAGGAATAGTCAAGAATGACTCCTGACCGTTGTGCACGTCTGATCTGCAACTACAGGAAACGTTTGGTTGAAGTTACCGTATTTTTCGCCCTATAAGACGCACCGGCTCATAAGACGCACCTAGGTTTTTGGGGAGGAAAATAAGGAAAAAAATATTTTTAACCAAAAGGTGTGCTTTTGGTGGGTTTGGAACTAATGGTGGTCTGTGGATGGCACTATTACTGGGGATCTGTGAAGGACACTGTTATGGGGGGATCTGTGGATGACGGACACTGTTATGGGGGATCTGTGGATGATGGACACTGTTATGGAGGGATCTGTGGATGACGGACACTGTTATGGGGGGATCTGTGGATGACGGACACTGTTATGGGGGGATCTGTGGATGACGGACACTGTTATGGGGGGATCTGTGGATGACGGACACTGTTATGGGGGATCTGTGGATGACGGACACTGTTATTGGGGGATCTGTGGATGACGGACACTGTTATGGGGGGATCTGTGGATGACGGACACTGTTATGGGGGATCTGTGGATGATGGACACTGTTATGGGGGGATCTGTGGATGACGGACACTGTTATGGGGGGATCTGTGGATGACGGACACTGTTATGGGGGGGATCTGTGGCTGGCACTGTTACAGGGGGAATCTGTGGCTGGCACTGTTACAGGGGGGATCTGTGGCTGGCACTGTTACAGGGGGGATCTGTGGATGGTACTGTTACAGGGGGATCTGTGGATGGCACTGTTACAGGGGAGATCTGTGGATGGCACTGTTACAGGGGGGATCTGTGGATGGCACTGTTACAGGGGGGATCTGTGGATGGCACTGTTACAGGGGGGATCTGTGTCTGGCACTGTTATATATGTGCCATCCACAGACCCCCCCACCCCATAACAGTGCCATCCACAGACCCCCCAGCCCATAACAGTGCCATCCACAGAACCCCCACCCCCACCCCTTAACTGTGCCATCCACGGATCAGCCCCCGCCCCAGTATACAAATATAAGATGTCTTATTCAATTAAAATTTATTACATATGCCCCCTCACTCCTAAATTCCTAATAGTACCTTACATCCTATTCCTAATAGGTTCTGTACAATGCCGGCAGGCAGGCCGGGCGGCCGGCGCGTCACTCACTGATGTCACTTGCCTGCGCCGCCTGCTTCATTCATGAAGTAGGCGGAGCAGGCACGTGACATCAGGGAGTTACGCTGCGCCCGCCCGGCCGCCTGTCGGCATTGTACAGAACCTATTAGGAATAGGATGTAAGGTACTATTAGGAATTTAGGAGTGAGGGGGCATATGTAATACATTTTAATTGAATAAGACATTTAATATTACTATACCGGAGCGGCGGGGCGGGGCTATAGTACACTGACGCACCGCCCCGCCGCTATTCCGGCCCCCAGTCCCTCCCCCGGCACCCGCTCGCTCGTACATCGCATCCAGTGATGTTAAACTGTCAGCATTAGCCCCATAAGACGCAGGGGCATTTCCCCCCCATTTTGGGGGGGGGGGAAAGTGCGTCTTGTGGGGCGAAAAATACGGTATTGCTGCCAAAGGAGGTTCAACCAGTTATTAAATCCAAGGGTTCACATACTTTTTCCACCTGCACTGTGAATGTTTACATGGTGTGTTCAATAAAAACATGGTAACATTTAATTCTGTGTGTGTTATTAGTTTAAGCAGACTGTGATTGTCTATTGTTGTGACTTAGATGAAGATCAGATCACATTTTATGACCAATTTGTGTGGAAATCCATATCATTCCAAAGGGTTTACATATTTTGTCTTGCAACTGTATCTTCAGGAGGTAACTTCTTCTTCTGGATGCAAGCTAGGAACCTGGGCTATCTAGCTGCATGTCAGAAGCTGCTCTTCAGCTGCTCTCTAGCTAAAGTGCACACTTGGCTTCTGACCACACACTCTCCTCTCCCCTGAACTGGACCTGACTATATATTCTAGGGGGTTCCCTAGCTCCCTCTACTGCCTAGAAGGAGGAACTACACCCCTAACAGGCCTGGTACACAGGAGACAATATGACAATATACATTAAAATGCAATATAAAATACAATGACCTTGTTCCAAAGGAGGTGGAGAACAACGTGACCCAATTGACCCTTGAGTAGTGCCCACATTTACATAGTGGGACACTACACTTGCATCACATCAGCAGTGTGTCAGAGAAAGATGTAATGCCTTGGATGCAGGCAGGCAGGATGCTGGATCTCCTTAAAGAGAGCAGCCCTGTATGGAGACTTATTGGCAATGCTCCATGGAAAAACAATATGCAAAACTTTGTTTTGCTGACGAAGGTTGGACGGGCCGAAACGCTTCCTTTTATGTATGGATTTATGAAATAGAGAAAAAGTATATGAATTGAAGAAGTTGTGGTGCAGACGGAAATAGCCGAGCCAGCGCTTGGCTATTTTCGGCGGCCCCATGAAAAAGAATGGAGGGCGGCTGCGCATGTGCAGTGCGCCCTCCGTTCATTTCCCCGCTCCGTTCTGATTGTAGGTGCGGGTCCCAGCGGTGGGACCCGCACCTATCAGACAATGGGGGCATATCCTAGCGATATGCCCCCATTGTCTGAGATGGGAAAACCCCTTTAACCACCTCAGCCCCCAGTGCTTAAACACCCTTAATGACCAGGCCACTTTTTACACTTCGGACCTACACTACTTTCACCGTTTATTGCTCGGTCATGCAACTTACCACCCAAATGAATTTTACCTCCTTTTCTTCTCACTAATAGAGCTTTCATTTGGTGGTATTTCATTGCTGCTGACATTTTTACTTTTTTTGTTATTAATCGAAATTTAACGATTTTTTTGCAAAAAAATGACATTTTTCACTTTCAGTTGTAAAATTTTGCAAAAAAAAACGACATCCATATATAAATTTTGCTCTAAATTTATTGTTCTACATGTCTTTGATAAAAAAAAAATGTTTGGGTAAAAAAAAAATGGTTTGGGTAAAATTATAGCGTTTACAAACTATGGTACAAAAATGTGAATTTCCGCTTTTTGAAGCAGCTCTGACTTTCTGAGCACCTGTCATGTTTCCTGAGCTTCTACAATGGCCAGACAGTACAAACGCCCCACAAATGACCCCATTTCGGAAAGTACACACCCTAAGGTATTCGCTGATGGGCATAGTGAGTTCATAGAACTTTTTATTTTTTGTCACAAGTTAGCGGAAAATGATGATTTTTTTTTTTTTCTTACAAAGTCTCATATTCCACTAACTTGTGACAAAAAATAAAAACTTCTATGAACTCACTATGCCCATCACGAAATACCTTGGGGTCTCTTCTTTCCAAAATGGGGTCACTTGTGGGGTGGTTATACTGCCCTGGCATTCTAGAGGCCCAAATGTGTGGTAAGGAGTTTGAAATCAAATTCTGTAAAAAATGACCTGTGAAATCCGAAAGGTGCTCTTTGGAATATGGGCCCCTTTGCCCACCTAGGCTGCAAAAAAGTGTCACACATCTGGTATCTCTGTATTCAGGAGAAGTTGAGGAATGTGTTTTGGGGTGTCTTTTTACATATACCCATGCTGGGTGAGATAAATATCTTGGTCAAATGCCAACTTTGTATAAAAAAATGGTAAAAGTTGTCTTTTGCCAAGATATTTCTCTCACCCAGCATGGGTATATGTAAAATGACACCCCAAAACACATTCCCCAACTTCTCCTGAGTACGGAGATACCAGATGTGTGACACTTTTTTGCAGCCTAGGTGGGCAAAGGGGCCCATATTCCAAAGAGCACCTTTCGGATTTCACAGGTCATTTTTTACAGAATTTGATTTCAAACTCCTTACCACACATTTGGGCCCCTAGAATGCCAGGGCAGTATAACTACCCCACAAGTGACCCCATTTTGTAAAGAAGACACCCCAAGGTATTCCGTGAGGGAATTGGCAAGTTCCTAGAATTTTTTATTTTTTGTCACAAGTTAGTGGAAAATGATGATTTTTTTTTTTTTTTTTTTTATACAAAGTCTCATATTCCACTAACTTGTGACAAAAAATAAAAACTTCCATGAACTCACTATGCCCATCAGCGAATACCTTGGGGTCTCTTCTTTCCAAAATGGGGTCACTTGTGGGGTAGTTATACTGCCCTGGCATTCTAGGGGCCCAAATGTGTGGTAAGGATTTTGAAATCAAATTCTGTAAAAAATGACCTGTGAAATCCGAAAGGTGCTCTTTGGAATATGGGCCCCTTTGCCCACTTAGGCTGCAAAAAAGTGTCACACATCTGGTATCTCTGTATTCAGGAGAAGTTGAGGAATGTGTTTTGGGGTGTCTTTTTACATATACCCATGCTGGGTGAGATAAATATCTTGGTCAAATGCCAACTTTGTATAAAAAAATGGGAAAAGTTGTCATTTGCCAAGATATTTCTCTCACCCAGCATGGGTATATGTAAAATGACACCCCAAAACACATTCCCCAACTTCTCCTGAGTACGGAGATACCAGATGTGTGACACTTTTTTGCAGCCTAGGTGGGCAAAGGGGCCCATATTCCAAAGAGCACCTTTCGGATTTCACAGGTCATTTTTTACAGAATTTGATTTCAAACTCCTTACCACACATTTGGCACCCTAAAATGCCAGGGCAGTATAACTACCCCACAAGTGACCCCATTTTGGAAAGAAGAGACCCCAAGGTATTCGCTGATGGGCATAGTGAGTTCATGGAAGTTTTTATTTTTTGTCACAAGTTAGTGGAATATGAGACTTTGTAGGAAAAAAAAAAAAAAAAAAAATCAGCATTTTCCACTAACTTGTGACAAAAAATAAAAAATTCTAGGAACTCGCCATGCCCCTCACGGAATACCTTGGGGTGTCTTCTTTCCAAAATGGGGTCACTTGTGGGGTAGTTATACTGCCCTGGCATTTTCCAGGGGCCCTAATGTGTGGTAAGTAGGTAAATGACCTGTGAAATCCTAAAGGTGCTCTTTGGAATATGGGCCCCTTTGCCCACCTAGGCTGCAAAAAAGTGTCACACATGTGGTATCGCCGTATTCAGGAGAAGTTGGGGAATGTGTTTTGGGGTGTCATTTTACATATACCCTTGCTGGGTGAGAGAAATATCTTGACAAAAGACAACTTTTCCCATTTTTTTATACAAAGTTGGCATTTGACCAAGATATTTCTCTCACCCAGCATGGGTATATGTAAAATGACACCCCAAAACACATTCCCCAACTTCTCCTGAGTACGGCGATACCAGATGTGTGACACTTTTTTGCAGCCTAGATGCGCAAAGGTGCCCAAATTCCTTTTAGGAGGGCATTTTTAGACATTTGGATACCAGACTTCTTCTCACGCTTTGGGGCCCCTAGAATGCCAGGGCAGTATAAATACCCCACATGTGACCCCATTTTGGAAAGAAGACACCCCAAGGTATTCAATGAGGGGCATGGCGAGTTCATAGAAATTTTTTTTTTTTGGCACAAGTTAGCGGAAATTGATATTTTTTATTTTTTTCTCACAAAGTCTCCCGTTCCGCTAACTTGGGACAAAAATTTCAATCTTTCATGGACTCAATATGCCCCTCACGGAATACCTGGGGGTGTCTTCTTTCCGAAATGGGGTCACATGTGGGGTATTTATACTGCCCTGGCATTCTAGGGGCCCTAAAGCGTGAGAAGAAGTCTGGAATATAAATGTCTAAAAAATTTTACGCATTTGGATTCCGTGAGGGGTATGGTGAGTTCATGTGAGATTTTATTTTTTGACACAAGTTAGTGGAATATGAGACTTTGTAAGAAAAAAAAAAATAATTCCGCTAACTTGGGCCAAAAAAATGTCTGAATGGAGCCTTACAGAGGGGTGATCAATGACAGGGGGGTGATCAATGACAGGGGGGGGTGATCAATGACAGGGGGGGTGATCAATGACAGGGGGGTGATCAATGACAGGGGGGTGATCAGGGAGTCTATATGGGGTGATAACCACAGTCATTGATCATGCCCCTGTAAGGCTTCATTCAGACGTCCGGATGCGTTTTGCGGATCCGATCCATCTATCAGTGCATCCGTAAAAATCATGCGGACATCTGAATGGAGCTTTACAGGGGTGTAATCAATGACAGGTGGGTGATCAGGGAGTCTATATGGGGTGATAACCACAGTCATTGATCACGCCCCTGTAAGGCTTCATTCAGACGTCCGGATGGGTTTTGCGGATCCGATCCATCTATCAGTGCATCCGTAAAAATCATGCGGACATCTGAATGGAGCTTTACAGGGGGGTAATCAATGACAGGGGGGTGATCAGGGAGTCTATATGGGGTGATCACCACAGTCATTGATCATGCCCCTGTAAGGCTTCATTCAGACGTCCGGATGCGTTTTGCGGATCCGATCCATCTATCAGTGGATCCGTAAAAATCATGCGGACGTCTGAATGGAGCTTTACAGGGGGGTAATCAATGACAGGGGGGTAATCAATGACAGGGGGGTGATCAGGGAGTCTATATGGGGTGTTCACCACAGTCATTGATCATGCCCCTGTAAGGCTTCATTCAGACGTCCGGATGCGTTTTGCGGATCCGATCCATCTATCAGTGCATCCGTAAAAATCATGCGGACATCTGAATGGAGCTTTACAGGGGGTTGATCAATGACAGGGGTGTAATCAATGACAGGGGGGTGATCAGGGAGTCTATATGGGGTGATAACCACAGTCATTGATCACGCCCCTGTAAGGCTTCATTCAGACGTCCGTATGCGTTTTGCGGATCCGATCCATCTATCAGTGCATCCGTAAAAATCATGCGGACATCTGAATGCAGCTTTACAGGGGGGTGATCAATGACAGGGGTGTAATCAATGACAGGGGGGTGATCAGGGAGTCTATATGGGGTGATCACCACAGTCATTGATCATGCCCCTGTAAGGCTTCATTCAGACGTCCGGATGCGTTTTGCGGATCCGATCCATCTATCAGTGCATCCGTAAAAATCATGCGGACATCTGAAGGGAGCTTTACAGGGGGGTAATCAATGACAGGGGGGTGATCAGGGAGTCTATATGGGGTGATCACCACAGTCATTGATCACGCTCCTGTAAGGCTTCATTCAGACGTCCGGATGCGTTTTGCGGATCCGATCCATCTATCAGTGGATCCGTAAAAATCATGCGGACGTCTGAATGGAGCTTTACAGGGGGGTGATCAATGACAGGGGGGTGATCAATGACAGGGGGGTGATCAATGACAGGGGGGTGATCAATGACAGGGGGGTGATCAGGGAGTCTATATGGGGTGATCAGGGGCTAATAAGGGGTTAATAAGTGACGGGGGGGGGGGGGGGGTGTAGTGTAGTGTAGTGGTGCTTGGTGCTACTTTACTGAGCTACCTGTGTCCTCTGGTGGTCGATCCAAACAAAGGGGACCACCAGAGGACCAGGTAGCAGGTATATTAGACGCTGTTATCAAAACAGCGTCTAATATACCTGTTAGGGGTTAAAAAAAACACATCTCCAGCCTGCCAGCGAACGATCGCCGCTGGCAGGCTGGAGATCAACTCTCTTACCGTCCGTTCCTGTGAGCGCGCGCGCCTGTGTGCGCGCGTTCACAGGAAATCTCGGCCATCGCGAGAGGACGCGCCGGCGCGTCCACTCGGAATGAATCAACCACCTCCAGGACGCGTCTGTGCGTACAGCGGTCCGGAGGTGGTTAATAGAAGAGAAGTAGGAGATTTATCAATGTACTTTTGCCAGTTTTCTGGTGTAAATAAATTGAGAAATACAGTGTTCAGAATGCGCGCCATATATTACTCACCATCACCACCTCCTCAGGCAGAGAGTTCCATAGTCTCACTGTTCTTACCGTAAAGAATCCTTTTCTATGTTTGTGTAGAAACCTTCTTTCCTCCAGACGCAGAGGATGTCCCCTCGTCACAGTCACAGTCCTGGGGATAAATAGATGATGGGATAGATCTCTGTACTGACCCCTGATATATTTATACATAGTAATTAGATCTCCCCTCAGTCGTCTTTTTTCTAAAGTGAATAACCCTAATTTTGATAATCTTTCAGGGTACTGTAGTTGCCCCATTCCTGTTATTACTTTAGTTGCCCTCCTCTTCTCCTTCTCCAGCTCTGCTATGTCTGCCTTGTTCACAGGAGCCCAGAACTGTACTCAGTACTTCATGTGTGGTCTGACTAATGATTTGTAAAGTTGTAGGACTATGTTCTCATCATGGGCATCTATGCCCCTTCTGATGCAACCCATTATCTTATTGGCCTTGGCAGCAGCTGCCTGACACTAGTTTTTGCAGCTTAGTTTGCTGTTTATTAAAATTCCTAGATCCTTTTCCATGTCAGTGTTACCGAGTGTTTTACCATTTAGTATGTACGGGTGACTTGCATTATTCCTTCCCATGTGCATAACTTTACATTTGTCAGTGTTAAATCTCATCTGCCACTTATCTGCCCAAGCCTCCAATCTATCCAGATCCCTCTGTAGTAGTATACTGTCCTCTTCAGTGTAAATTACGTTACACAGTTTAGTGTAATCTGCGAAAATTGATACTTTACTATGCAAGCCTTCTACAAGATCATTAATAAATATATTGAAGAGAATAGGGCCCAATACTGACCCCTGAGGTACTCCACTAGTGACAGTGACCCAATCTGAGTGTGTACCATTAATAACAACCCTCTGTTTTCTATCACTCAGCCAGTTACTTACCCACTTACAGACGTTTTCTCCCAGTCCGAGCATTCTCATTTTATATACTAACCTTTTATGCGGTACAGTGTCAAATGCTTTGGAGAAGTCCAGATACACGACATCCATTGATTCGCCGCTGTCAAGTCTAGAACTTACCTCCTCATAGAAACTGATTAAATTAGTTTGGCATGACCGATCCCTCACGAAGCCATGCTGATATGGCGTTATTTGCTTATTTCCGTTGAGATGCTCTAATATAGCATCTCTCAGAAAACCTTCAAACAGTTTACCAACAACAGATGTTAAACTTACCGGCCTATAGTTTCCAGGCTCTGTTTTTAGACCCTTTTTGAATATTGGGACCACATTTGCCATGCGCCAATCCTGTGGGACATTCCCTGTCAGTATAGAGTCCGCAAATATCAGAAATAAGGGTCTGGCTATGACATTACTTAATTCCCTTAGGATACGGGGGTGTATGCCATCCAGTCCTGGCGATTTGTCTATTTTAATCTTTTTAAGTCGCTGTTGTACTTCTTCCTGGGTCAGACAGGACACTTTTAATGGGGAATTTATTTTTACATTCTGCATGTCATCTGACAGTTTATTTTCCTCAGTGAATACATTGGAGAAAAAAATATTTAACAGCTTTGCTTTCTCCTCGTCGCTCTCTGCGACTCCCCCCTCATTACTCTTTAAAGGGGCGACACCTTCAGATTTATACTTTTTAACATTTATATAATTGAAGAACATTTTAGGGTTAGTTTTACTCTCTTTGGCAATTAATCTCTCGGTCTCTAGTTTGGCCGCTTTTATTTCCTGAGGACAGCGAGACAGATGACTATGGAGATGAGCGCTTCCACAATGGAAGCGCTCATCTCCCTGTGTGACTGTCCTGCCACCGCTGCCCCCACTTGCCGCCACGAAAATATAGTTAGTTGCTGGCCGGCGCCGGTGTCGGGTGGTGGGCTTGGGGGCCCCTAAGAACTTGGGGGCCCGGCGGCAATTGCCCCCCTTGACTATATGGAAGCACCGGCCCTGCCTACACACTTTCACTTCTATCTGATTACACTGAAGGATCTTTAGGGAATCTTATTATTTCAGCTTATACACAGGTGTCCTTTATTCCAGTTTGTCTTGGCTCAACATATCCTGAGATGTCAGGCATCAGATGACCATTTATTTATTTTTTTAAACCGTGATTTCACAATATTATGTCACGAGATGTCTATCTCTATGTGTGTCCATCCGGTGGTTGTAATGTGAGTTGCATATTGTTAAGGCCTCTTGCACACTAACGTTTTTTTTTTCTGTTTACGTTCCAGATTTTGTGTTCCGTATACGGACCGTATATGGAACCATTCATTTCAATGGATCCGCAAAAAAAAACTAAAGTACTCTGTATGCCTTCCGTTTCCGTATTTAAAAGCCATACGGTCGTGTGCAAGAGGCCTAAGGCTTTCGCCTGAATAGAATATTGCAATATTGTATAGAAATGGATGAAATGGAGTCCTTAAAGATGTTTTCTGGTTTGCACTGACATCCTTTAAAGACTCACCATACTTTCATATAATTAATGGTGTAAATAGCAAATTTCTAAAAATCTGCCTGCATCCACCTGAAAAATATCTGTAGTCATGGCCACTAAGGGTGCCACCTCCACCTACCGTATATTTCGCCCTATAAGATGCAGTGGCCCATAAGATGCACCTAGGTTTTAGAGGAGGACAATAAGAAAAAAAATATTTTTCATTAGACCTCTGATCAGACCACCAATCAGACCCCAAATGTTAATCAGACCTCAGCTGACAGCCCTAACAAGACCTCCAATGTTAATAAGACCTCAGATCAGACCCCCAATCAGACCTCAGATCAGACCCCAATGTGAATGACCCCCAATCAGACCTCAGATAAGAGCCCCATGCCTCTCATCAGCCCCCATATGCCTCATATCAGCCCCCATGCCTCTCATCAGCCCCCCCAAATGCCTCTCACCAGCCACCATTTCCTCTCACCAGCCCCCAGCAGCCTCTCTTCAGCCCCCAGCAGCGTTATATCAGCCCCATTTCCTCTCATTAGCCCCCAGCTATGTGATATCAGCCACCAGAAGCCTTACATTAGCCCCATCAACCTCATATGAAATAAAATAAAAAAGCACTTACCTTTCCCGCCCTGGATGCCGCCGCTCCTCTTCTCCAGCGCGATCCTCTTCATCCTGCCGCCGGCTGTGCTGTGACCCGATGCGCAAAACGTGAGGTCATAGAGCACCCTCACGCTGTGCGCACCCGCTGCACAGCCGACAGCTGAGGACCAGGAAGCGGTGAGTACAGAGCCTTTACCGCTTCCTGTCCTCTGGCACTAATGAGCACTTCCATAATGGGAGCACTTATTAGTATTCGCCCCATAAGACGCAGGGGCATTTAGGGGGAAAAATGCGCCTTATGGGGCGAAAAATATGGTAATTTGCAGTACACTTCCTGTTAGGCAAAGTCTGTCTCCAGCAACAGAGAGCTAAAGATCAGAGTTAGCAAAGTTTGTGACTCCTGATAGAAGCACTCTTCACAGCTGTCCAAGGAGTGTCCTTTTTTCCTGTGTGTTCTCCCTCTTCTCCTCTGCTATGTGTGCTCCCTAGATGAAAACAAGTATGGTGGGAAGTAAGGGACCGAAGTCACTGCCACTATAGTACTGGCAGACTTCCATAGAAGGAAGACGCGTCTTTAACTGTGCAGGTGAAGCAGGGAATAAGGCTACTTTCACATCTGCGTTTTCCTATCAGGTTTTGAGATTTTGTAGAGGATCTCAAAAGAGGAGGAAAACGCTTCAGTTCGATTTATTACAATCGGCAGCATCGGTTCTGTTCGGATGTGGTTATATTAAATCAAAAATGAACAAACCTGTCAGAAAAAAATGGAATTGACTCCATTGACTAACATGGTTACAGACCCAACTTGTTGAGTTTTGCAAACTGGACACAAAACTGCAGTTTGCAATGGTTTTGTGTCCCGTCACAGAACGCAACAAGCCGGATGCATTCTGTTCCGGATTGTTCAGTTTTGTCCCCATTTACAATGAATAAGGACAAAACTGAAGCGTTTTCCTCCAGTTTTGAGATCCTCTGCTGGATCTCAAAACCTGGATGGAAAACACGCATGTGAAAGAGGAAGACATTAGGGAAGCCAAAAAAGACCTGTTCCTTCACAGTTATAATTGTAGTATGAATCACAGCCAGAGGTGTAGCTACCAGTGAGGCGGGGAAGGTTGCCACCCTAGGACCACTAAGGAGGAGGAGCATACCAAGGGCACAGATGTGCATTTATTTCAGTAAAAAAAAAAAAAGAACTTTAAAGCTCCAGGGAGTGGCAAGTGTAGCTGTGCTAGTCTTGGCTTTACTCACCACTCCTGGTCCTGGTCCTTTTCTCTGAGGGCCTTCACTTCACTAAGTCCTGACAGTGTACAGCTTCAGGACATAGTTTGTGTAGGCATAGATGCAGTGCAGTGCGGGTGTCTGGACGAAGAGAACAGTGGACCAGGAGCAGCAGTGGTCTGAACTCTGATCTGGGGTCTGAATTAGTTAAGTGTTCTGATCTATGATCTGTATCGCCTTAGTGACCACACGCATTTTTTAAAAATTGCATTCCAAGAGCTATAATTTTTTTGTTTTTTCATCAATGTACTTGTATGAGGTCTTACTTTTTTCAGGACAAGTTATAGTTTTTAATGCATCATTTTAAGTACATGTAATGATTGATTAAAGAAAGCTGTTTAGCTAAAAACCCCTTTATTTACATCAGTAAAAAGGTGTATTAGTGGTCACTAAGGGGGTATAAATTTGGGGATTCATCTGCGGACTCTATGATTTTTGGGGCTGATCTGGAGTCTGTATGAATTTAGGGTCTGACCTGGGATCTGTATGAATTTGTGGAGTGATTTGGGGTCTAATCTGAGATCTGTATGAATTTTTGGACTGATTTGGTGTTTGATCCGGGGTCTCTGTGAATTTGGGATCTGAATTGAGGGTTTATTTGAGGTTTTAATGAATTTAGGGCTGATTTGGGGTCTATTCTGGCTCTGTATAAATCTATGGGCTGATCTGTATTCATTTTTGGTGTGATCTGGAGTTTTTTTAACCACCTCCGGACCGCCTAACGCAGATTCGCGTTCCGGAGGTGGCAGCGCTGCGCACAGTCACGCATATACGCGTCATCTCGCGAGACGCGAGATTTCGCTCCAAGCCGGCCCGCGCATGCGCATCGCGGGCCGGCAAAAGTTAAAGAACAAGTTAGTCACCAGCCTGCCAGCAACGATCATTGGCTGGCAGGCTGGCGATTTTTAAAAAATCCAATCACAAGCCATATAACAGATCATATTAGTAAATATGATCTGTTATATGGCTTCTCTGCTCCTGTGCTGGTCCTTTTCGTCGGTTGGATCCAGCACAGGAGCAGACTGAACTGTGAGTAGCACCAACACTTCACTGTAGCCCCTGATCACCCCCCTGCACCCCAATTAACCCTTTGATCACCCCTTTGATCGCCCCTGTCAATCACCAGTGAAAGGAAAAAAAGTGATCAGTGTAAACTGTCACTTTTTTTTTTTCACTAGTATTGGCTGTTAGGTTTTAGGGATAGTTTAGGCCCCTTGGTTAGGTAGTTAGCGTCAGTTAGCGCCCACCCCACCGCACCGCAGTCACTTTTATTCGCTGAATAGCGTATCGCTAATCAGCATTTGTACTTTTATAGTATCTGTAAGTGATCAAAACTGATCACGGTCAGATCTATAATAGTATTAGTGTCACTTTAGTTCGCCCTCCACCCAAAACGCAGTGTTTGCCCGATCAGGCCTGATCGGTCGCCCACACGTGCGTTCACCCACGCCCGCCCCACCGCAGTGACAAAAAATATATATTTTTTGATCACTGCACATTCATTTTACACGCACTGCGGCGATAAAAAAATCAGTTTTGATATTTTTTATCAACCGCAGCGGCCTCCGGTACTTCGCTAGCCTCCCCTTTGTAAGACAGGTTTGCTTTTTTTCTTGGGTAGTCTCAGGGAATACCCCTAAATTTAGTAGTCCAAAATGTCAAACAGGGGGTATTCTTCTGAAGAGGCCTACAGGATTCTGACCCAGTCGGATGAGGAGTGGGAACCCTCATCTGATGAATCTAGCGGGTCAGAATATGAACCTGTGGAAAGCAGTGGCTCTCTGACCCAAAGTTCGGACGAGGAGGTGGAGGTCCCTGGCAGCACCAGGCGTACCCGGCCCCATGTCGCTAGACCACAGGTTATGCAGGATCCGCTTCAAGAGCAGCAGAGTGGGGCTGTCGCTGCCGGATCACGTGGTGAGGCATACACCAGCAGCGCAGCCCTCCCTGGACCTAGTACCAGCACTGCCGTACAACATGGTGACGTGGCGAGCACCAGAAGGGCAGTTGAAGCTGGTACGGTGGCACGTGCACTAGTTACCCCGTCGCAGCCACCGCAAAGACAGGCCCGTAGAGCCCCTAGAATCCCTGAGGTGCTGGCAAACCCTGATTGGCAGTCACCAACTTCAGCCGCACCTGTAGTTCCCCCTTTCACCGCCCAGTCTGGAGTTCGGGTTGAGACGGCTCAAATCGGTTCGGCCCTGGGATTTTTTGAGCTGTTCTTGACTGCGGAGCTCTTGGACTTAGTCGTGGCAGAGACCAACCAGTATGCCACACAATTTATATCCGCCAACCCGGGAAGCTTTTATGCCCAGCCTTTCCGGTGGAAACCAGTCCAAGTTTCCGAAATTAAAATTTTTTTGGGCCTTCTCCTCAACATGGGCCTGACAAAAAAGCATGAATTGCGGTCATATTGGTCAACGCACCCGATTCATCACATGCCCATGTACTCTGCTGCTATGTCCAGGGCACGATTTGAGGCCATCCTCCGTTTCCTGCATTTTAGCGACAACACCACCTCCCGTCCCAGAGGCCACCCAGCTTTTGACCGGCTCCACAAAATTCGGCCCCTCATAGACCATTTCAACCAGAAATTTGCAGATTTGTATACCCCCGAGCAAAACATCTGCGTAGACGAGTCCCTAATACATTTTACCGGGCGCCTTGGCTTCAAACAGTACATCCCAAGCAAGCGTGCCCGGTATGGGGTCAAATTGTATAAGCTCTGTGAAAGGGCCACAGGCTATACCCACAAATTTCGTGTCTATGAGGGAAAAGATCAGACCCTGGAGCCGGTCGGTTGCCCTGACTACCTGGGGAGCAGTGGGAAGACAGTCTGGGACTTGGTGTCACCCTTATTCGGCAAGGGGTACCATCTTTATGTGGACAATTTCTACACAAGTGTGGCCCTCTTTAGGCATTTGTTTCTAGAACGGATTTGCGCCTGTGGCACCGCGCGAACTAGTCGCGTGGGCTTCCCCCAACGGCTTGTAACCACCCGTCTTGCAAGGGGGCAGAGGGCTGCCTTGTGTAACGAAGAACTGCTCGCGGTGAAATGGAGAGACAAGCGTGACGTTTACATGCTCTCCTCCATTCACGCAGACACGACAATCCAAATTGAGCGAGCAACCCGTGTCATTGAAAAGCCCCTCTGTGTCCACGACTATAATGCGCTCATGGGAGGGGTGGACTTCAATGACCAGATGTTGTCTCCGTATTTAGTTTCCCGCAGAACCAGACGCTGGTATAAGAAGGTGTCTGTATATTTAATTCAATTGGCGCTGTACAATAGTTTTGTTCTCTACAGTAAGGCTGGGAGAACACGATCTTTCCTCAAATTCCAGGAAGAGATCATCGAGAACCTCCTTTACCCAGGAGGTTCCGTGGCCCCATCCCCCAGTGTAGTTAGCCGTCTACACGAGCGACATTTCCCCAGTGTCGTTCCTGGTACCTCAACCCAACCGTCACCCCGAAAAAGATGTCGTGTCTGTAGCAGGAGTGGAATAAGGCGTGACACCCGCTATTTCTGTCCTGACTGTGCTGACCACCCTGCCCTATGCTATGGAGAGTGTTTCCGGAAGTACCACACACAGGTACACCTAGCATAGGGATTGCATCTCACAGGACAGGCACACAGGGCTATTAGGGCCCTTTTACTCTCAGCTGCTGCAAACCTCTCCTTTCACCTGGGATAAAGTGCATAACGTACTTCGCCACATCTTTGGGCGATTTGCGCTTTGCACATTGTCCCATGGGGAAGGAGAGGTTTGTTCTATAAAGGTAAAAAAAACTAAACAAAAAAAAAATTACCGGTAAGTAAAAAAGTTAAAAAAGTTTAAAAAAGTTAATATGTTCTGTTCTAAAGTTAATAAAGTTATTGCTTTGCGGCCTGGTTTTTTCTTTTTTGTTTTGTTTTTTTTACCTTCCAGGTGGACCAACCGATCGACCAGCTGCAGCACTGATGTGCATTCGGACAGAAGCATTGTGCTGCTGTCAGATTACACGCAAGTCGGTGTATGCGGCGCTGCAAGACGAGATTTCTCCTCTGCAGTAAAAGATATGTTTGCCGAGGCATATGAGCTGAGGAGGTGGCGGTGTTCATATACTTTGGCAAACACTTTGTATATATAAAAAAAAAAATCCCGGCAATGATTTATTCATCCACATCGATTGATGTGAATGGAGAAATCTGGTTTGCCAGGGCATACGAGCTGAAGTGGGTATGGATGTTGGGCGGAGCTCCTATGTCCTGGCAGACGCCTTTCCCCTCCTTTTTCTTTTTTTGGCAGAGATTTTTTCATCCACATTGATCGATGCGAATGAAGAAATCTGTGCCGTTCATTTTTTTCTTTCAGCCCAGAGGCTGAACGGAAAAAAAAAATCTCATTACCCGTATGCTCAATATAAGGAGAATAGCAGAAACTCCTAATGCTGGGCATACATGTAATGATTGCGGAGACCCTCAAATGCCAGGGCAGTACAAACACCCCACAAATAACACCATTTTGGAAAGAAGACACCCCAAGGTATTTGCTGAGGGGCATATTGAGTCCATGAAAGATTGAAATTTTTGTCCCAAGTTAGCGGAAAGGGAGACTTTGTGAGAACAAAATCCAAAAAATCAATTTCCGCTAACTTGTGCCAAAATTTTTTTTTTTCAATGAACTCGCCATGCCCCTCATTGAATACCTTGGGGTGTCTTCTTTCCAAAATGGGGTCACATGTGGGGTATTTATACTGCCCTGGCATTTTAGGGGCCCCAAAGCGTGAGAAGAAGTCTGGTATCCAAATGTCTAAAAATGCCCTCCTAAAAGGAATTTGGGCCCCTTTGCCCACCTAGGCTGCAAAAAAGTGTCACACATGTGGTATCTCCGTATTCAGCAGAAGTTGGGGAATATGTTTTGGGGTGTCATTTTACATATACCCATGCTGGGTGAGATAAATATCTTGGTCAAATGCCAACTTTGTATAAAAAAAATGGGAAAAGTTGTCTTTTGCCAAGATATTTCTCTCACCCAGCATGGGTATATGTAAAATGACACCCCAAAACACATTCCTTACCTTCTCCTGAGTACGGAGATACCAGATGTGTGACACTTTTTTGCAGCCTAGCTGGGCAAAGGGGCCCACATTCCAAAGAGCACCTTTCAGATTTCACAGGTCATTTACCTACTTACCAGACATTAGGGCCCCTGGAAAATGCCAGGGCAGTATAACTGCCCCACAAGTGACCCCATTTTGGAAAGAAGACACCCCAAGGTATTCCGTGAGGGGCATGGCAAGTTCCTAGAATTTTTTATTTTTTGTCACAAGTTAGTGGAAAATGATGATTTTTTTTTTTTTTTTTTTCATACAAAGTCTCCTATTCCACTAACTTGTGACAAAAAAAAAAAATTTCCATGAACTCACTATGCCCATCAGCGAATACCTTGGGGTCTCTTCTTTCCAAAATGGGGTCACTTGTGGGGTAGTTATACTGCCCTGGCATTCTAGGGGCCCAAATGTGTGGTAAGGAGTTTGAAATCAAATTCAGTAAAAAATGACCTGTGAAATCCAAAAGGTGCTCTTTGGAATATGGGCCCCTTTGCCCACCTAGGCTGCAAAAAAGTGTCACACATCTGGTATCTCCGTACTCAGGAGAAGGTGGGGAATGTGTTTTGGGGTGTCATTTTATATATACCCATGCTGGGTGAGAGAAATATCTTGGCAAAAGACAACTTTTCCCATTTTTTTATACAAAGTTGTCATTTGACCAAGATATTTATCTCACCCAGCATGGGTATATGTAAAAAGACACCCCAAAACACATTCCTCAACTTCTCCTGAGTACGGCAATACCACATGTGTGACACTTTTTTGCAGCCTAGGTGGGCAAAGGGGCCCATATTCCAAAGAGCACCTTTCGGATTTCACTCGTCATTTTTTACTGAATTTGATTTCAAACTCCTTACCACACATTTGGGCCCCTAGAATGCCAGGGCAGTATAACTACCCCACAAGTGACCCCATTTTGGAAAGAAGAGACCCCAAGGTATTCGCTGATGGGCATAGTGAGTTCATGGAAGTTTTTATTTTTTGTCACAAGTTAGTGGAATATGAGACTTTGTATGAAAAAAAAAAAAAAAAAAAAAATCATCATTTTCCACTAACTTGTGACAAAAAATAAAAAATTCTAGGAACTCGCCATGCCCCTCACGGAATAGCTTGGGGTGTCTTCTTTCCAAAATGGGGTCACTTGTGGGGTAGTTATACTGCCCTGGCATTCTAGGGGCCCAAATGTGTGGTAAGGAGTTTGAAATCAAATTCTGTTAAAAATGACGAGTGAAATCCGAAAGGTGCTCTTTGGAATATGGGCCCCTTTGCCCACCTAGGCTGCAAAAAAGTGTCACACATCTGGTATCTCCGTACTCAGGAGAAGGTGGGGAATGTGTTTTGGGGTGTCATTTTACATATACCCATGCTGGGTGAGAGAAATATCTTGGCAAAAGACAACTTTTCCCATTTTTTTATACAAAGTTGTCATTTGACCAAGATATTTATCTCACCCAGCATGGGTATATGTAAAAAGACACCCCAAAACACATTCCTCAACTTCTCCTGAGTACGGGGATACCAGATGTGTGACACTTTTTTGCAGCCTAGGTGGGCAAAGGGGCCCATATTCCAAAGAGCACCTTTCGGATTTCACTCGTCATTTTTTACAGAATTTGATTTCAAACTCCTTACCACACATTTGGGCCCCTAGAATGCCAGGGCAGTATAACTACCCCACAAGTGACCCCATTTTGGAAAGAAGAGACCCCAAGGTATTCGCTGATGGGCATAGTGAGTTCATGGAAGTTTTTATTTTTTGTCACAAGTTAGTGGAATATGAGACTTTGTATGAAAAAAAAAAAAAAAAAAAAAAATCATCATTTTCCACTAACTTGTGACAAAAAATAAAAAATTCTAGGAACTCGCCATGCCCCTCACGGAATAGCTTGGGGTGTCTTCTTTCCAAAATGGGGTCACTTGTGGGGTAGTTATACTGCCCTGGCATTCTAGGGGCCCAAATGTGTGGTAAGGAGTTAGAAATCAAATTCTGTAAAAAATGATGAGTGAAATCCGAAAGGTGCTCTTTGGAATATGGGCCCCTTTGCCCACCTAGGCTGCAAAAAAGTGTCACACATCTGGTATCTCCGTACTCAGGAGAAGGTGGGGAATGTGTTTTGGGGTGTCATTTTATATATACCCATGCTGGGTGAGAGAAATATCTTGGCAAAAGACAACTTTTCCCATTTTTTTATACAAAGTTGTCATTTGACCAAGATATTTATCTCACCCAGCATGGGTATATGTAAAAAGACACCCCAAAACACATTCCTCAACTTCTCCTGAGTACGGGGATACCAGATGTGTGACACTTTTTTGCAGCCTAGGTGGGCAAAGGGGCCCATATTCCAAAGAGCACCTTTCGGATTTCACTCGTCATTTTTTACTGAATTTGATTTCAAACTCTTTACCACACATTTGGGCCCCTAGAATGCCAGGGCAGTATAACTACCCCACAAGTGACCCCATTTTGGAAAGAAGAGACCCCAAGGTATTCGCTGATGGGCATAGTGAGTTCATAGAACTTTTTATTTTTTGTCACAAGTTAGTGGAATATGAGACTTTGTAAGAAAAAAAAAAAAAAAAAAAAAAATCATCATTTTCCGCTAACTTGTGACAAAAAATAAAAAGTTCTATGAACTCACTATGCCCATCAGCGAATACCTTAGGGTGTGTACTTTCAGAAATGGGGTCATTTGTGGGGTGTTTGTACTGTCTGGGCATTGTAGAACCTCAGGAAACATGACAGGTGCTCAGAAAGTCAGAGCTGCTTCAAAAAGCGGAAATTCACATTTTTGTACCATAGTTTGTAAACGCTATAACTTTTACCCAAACCATTTTTTTTTTACCCAAACATTTTTTTTTTATCAAAGACATGTAGAACTATAAATTTAGAGCAAAATTTCTATATGGATGTCGTTTTTTTTGCAAAATTTTACAACTGAAAGTGAAAAATGTCATTTTTTTGCAAAAAAATCGTTAAATTTCGATTAATAACAAAAAAAGTAAAAATGTCAGCAGCAATGAAATACCACCAAATGAAAGCTCTATCAGTGAGAAGAAAAGGAGGTAAAATTCATTTGGGTGGTAAGTTGCATGACCGAGCAATAAATGGTGAAAGTAGTGTAGGTCAGAAGTGTAAAAAGTGGCCTGGTCTTTCAGGGTGTTTAAGCACTGGGGGCTGAGGTGGTTAAAATCTTGGCATCCAATAATTTAGGTCTGTCTGGAGGTCTATATGGCTGTTGAGCCATGTATTCATGTATGCATTTATTTTAGCAAAATTATTATCATGTCATAAAATTATAGAAGTAGTGATATCTTTCTGATCTTCTGGCGTTCACCTCTCACTGCTTCCCATATCCTCACTGGTCTATGCACTTCCAAGTCTCTAATATAAATTGGTATACACCTGCGCTACCGCTTTCTACGTGTCTTATTTCCCTGCTGTCAGTAAGGGGAATCGCTGCTGGTTCTCCAAGATAATCTCCTGCCCAGACTCACAAAAGTATATGCATACAGAGAATAAAGAGTTAACTAGGTTAACTGGGTCCCCCGCAAAAAAAAAAGACACTTCCTTCTATTGGTATATGGTATTACCATTCATGTATCATAAATAAAGATACTTTCTCCTATGGATATATTTAGTCCAAGTTAGGATATATTTAGTCCAAGTTAGGATATATTTAGTCCAAGTTAGTGTATTATAAGTTCTCACCTGTCACTGGGGTTCCTAAGATCGTTGGTGATATATAGAGATGTCCCGAACTATTCGCCGGCAAACAGTTCCCGGCGAACATCGCTTGTTCGCATTCGCCGCGGCGGGCGAACATATGCGATGTTCAGTCCGCCCCCTATACCTCATCATTGAGCAAACTTTGACCCTGTACCTCACAGTCAGCAGACACATTCCAGCCAATCAGCAGCATACCCTCCCTCCCAGACCCTCCCACCTCCTATCAAAAAGCAAGGACAGCATCCATCTTAGATTCATTCGGAAGCTGCAGTGTTAGTGAGAGGAGGGACAGTGCAGCTACTGCTGAATTAATAGGGAAATCGATAGCTAGGCCAGTGTTCTGTGTCCACTCCAGTCCTCAAAGACTCATCTGATCTGCTGTAAGGACAGCGTCCTGACAGCACCCCAAAAAGCCCTTTTTAGGGCTAGTACATCAGTCTTCTTTTTTTTTTTTCTCTCTGTAATCTAAATGCAGTTTCCTGCCAGCGTGTGTGTCAGGCCCACAGCGTGTACTGTGCCCACTACTGCCAGTGCCACCACTCATATCTGGTGTCACAGTAGCTTGCATTAAAAAAAATAAAAAAAAAATTTCACTGTAATCTAATTGCAGTTGCCTGCAAGCGTGTGTGTCAGGCCTAGAGCGTGTACTGTGCCCACTACTGCCAGTGCCCAGTGCCACCACTCATATTTGGTGTCACAGTAGCTTGCACGCATAGTACAACTAATAAAAAAAAAATGACAGGCAGAGGCAGGCCACCCCGCAGGGGCCGTCGTGGGGCTGTGATTTCCTTTGGCCCTAGAATAATGCCCAGTGTTTAGAGGCCACGTACCCTGAACTCTAAAAATTCTGAGGACATAGTTGACTGGCTTACACAGGACACCCAATCTTCTACAGCTTCCGCTCGGAACCTTGACGCACCATCCTCCTCCAGCTCTGCTTCGGGCACCTCTCAAGTTACCACTCGCCCGCCCGCTACCACCACCAACACTAGCACCACAGCCGCTTCACTTGATCTGTTAGAGGAGTTATTTACACATCAGTTGGAAGAAATGAGTGATGTGCAACCATTATTGCCAGAGGATGTAGATAACAGGGATATGTCTCAGTCAGGCAGCATTACACACATGGACGTACGGTGTGATGATGATGATGTACCCGCTGCTGCTTCCTTTGCTGAGTTGTAAGATACAAGTGAAGCGGTTGATGATGACGATATGTCCCTGGATGTCACGTGGGTGCCTGCTCGAAGAGAAGAAGAACAGGGGGAAAGTTCAGATGGGGAGACAGAGAGGAGGAGGAGACGAGTTGGAAGCAGGGGGAGGTCGTCGCAAGGAGCTAGTGGCACAGTCAGACAGCATGTATCGGCACCCGGGGTCAGCCAGACAGCACGCCAATAAACGCATGCTGTTGCCACCACCAGAATGCCGTCATTGCAAAGCTCAGCAGTGTGGCATTTTTTTTGTGTCTGCCTCTGATAACAGCGATGCCATTTGCAACCTGTGCCAAAAGAAACTGAGTCGTGGGAAGTCCAACACCCACCTAGGTACAACTGCTTTGCGAAGGCACATGATCTCAAATCACAAACGCCTATGGGATAAACACATGATGAGTACAAGCAGCACACAAACTCAAAGCCACCATCCTCCTCCTGGTCCAGCATCTTCAGCCACGTCAACCACTGCTGTCCTCCTTGCCCCCTCTCAACCATCCGCCACTCCGCCTCTCACCTTCAGCAGTTCCTGCTCATCTGCCCACAGTCAGGTGTCTGTCAAGAAAATGTTTTAGCGTAAGAAGCCAATGTCACAGAGTCACCCCCTTGCCCGGCGTATGACAGCTGGCTTGTCGGAACTCTTAGCCCGCCTGCTTTTACCATACAAGCTGGTGGAGTCTGAGGCCTTCAAAAAATTTGTAGCTATTGGGACACCGCAGTGGAAGGTACCCGGCCGAAATTTCTTTTCACAAAAGGCAATCCCCAACCTGTACTCTATTGTGGAAAAGGAAGTCATGGCATGTCTGGCACACAGTGTTGGGGCAAGGGTCCATCTGACCACTGATACCTGGTCTGCAAACCACGGTCAGGGCAGGTATATCACGTACACAGCGCATTGGGTAAACCTGCTGACGGCTGCCAAGCATGGAATGTGTGGCTCTGCAGAGGAGTTGGTGACACCGCCATGACTTGCAGGCAGGCCTGCTGTCACCTCCTCTACTCCTCCTACTCCATCCTCTTCGCTAACCTCCTCGGCTGAGTCCTCTTCTGCTGCTGCGTCTTGCTCCACATCAACTGCACCCCCCCAGCTCCCCAGGGGCTATTCCACATCCCGGATACGACAGTGTCACGCCGTCTTGGGGTTGACTTGCCAGAAAGCAGAGAGTCACACCGGACCAGCACTCCTGTCCGCCCTGAACGCACAGGTGGATCGGTGGCTGACTCCGCACCAACTGGAGATCGGCAAAGTGGTGTGTGACAACGGAAGCAATTTGTTGGCGGCATTGAATTTGGGCAAGTTGACACATGTGCTGTCCATGGCACATGTGTTGAATCTGATCGTACAACGCTTTGTGAATAAGTACCCAAGCTTACAGGACGTCCTCAAGCAGGCCAGGAAGGTGTGTGGTCATTTCAGGCGTTCCTACACGGCCATGGCACACTTTTAGATATTCAGCGGCGAAACAACATGCCAGTGAGGCGCTTGATTTGCGACAGCCCGACACATTGGAATTCAACACTCCTAATGTTCGACCGCCTGCTCCAACAAGAAAAAGCCGTCAACGAGTATTTGTATGACCGGGGTGCTAGGACAGCCTCTGCGGAGCTGGGTATTTTTTTGCCACTTGCCACTTTACTGGACGCTCATGCGCAATGCCTGTAGGCTCTTGCGTCCTTTTGAGGAGGTGACAAACCTAGTCAGTCGCACCGAAGGCACCATCAGCGACATCATCCTATTTGTTTTCTTCCTGGAGCGTGCCCTGCGAAGAGTGCTGGATCAGGCCGTAGATGAGCGTGAAGAGGAAGAGGAAGAGTTGTGGTCACCATCATTACCAGAAACAGCCTTATCAGCATCGCTTGCTGGACCTGCGGCAACGCTGGAAGAGGAGTCTGAGGAAGAGGAGTCAGAGGAGAAATGTGGCTTTGAGGAGGAGGAAGACCAACCACAGCAGGCATCCCAGGGTGCTCGTTGTCACCTATCTGGTACCCGTGGTGTTGTACGTGGCTGGGGGGAAGAACAGACCTTCAATGACATCAGTGAGGACGAGGAACGGGACATGAGTAGCTCAGCATCCAACCTTGTGCAAATGGGGTCTTTCATGCTGTCATGCCTGTTGAGGGACCCTCGTATAAAAAGGCTGAAGGAGAATAACCTGTACTGGGTGGCTACGCTACTAGACCCCCGGTATAAGCAGAAAGTGGCTGAAATGTTACCAAATTACCGGAAGTCGGAAAGGATGCAGCAGTTCCAAAACAAGTTAAAAAGTATGCTTTACACAGCGTATAAGGGTGATGTCACAGCACAACGGGAATCTAACAGGGGAAGAGGTGAAAGTAATCCTCCTCCTACCACGACCACGCCGGCAAAGACGTGTTGTTGATGGAGGACATGCAGAGCTTTTTAAGTCCTACGCATCGCCACAGCCCTTCGGGGTCCACCCTTAGAGAACGACTCGACCGAAAGGTAGCAGACTACCTCGCCTTAACTGCAGATACCGACACTCTGAGGAGCGATGAACCCCTTGACTACTGGGTGTGCAGGCTTGACCTGTGGCCTGAGCTATCCCAATTTGCGATAGAACTTCTGGCCTGCCCCGCTTCAAGTGTCCTGTCAGAAAGGACCTTCAGCGCAGCAGGAGGTATTGTCACTGAGAAGAGAAGTCGCCTAGGTCAAAAAAGTCTAGATTACCTCACCTTTATTAAGATGAATGAGGCATGGATCCCGAAGGGACTGACAGTGGGGGATGCATTTGACTAAAAAAGGCCTGATGAGATGCCTTGGGCTATAAAATGGTCCACACGCTGCTTTATTTAATCTCTGCATGCCGGATGACTTGCGTGACTTCTCCGCCACCAACTAGGGTTCAAGCCGCAATGTTTTAGTGCACTTTCTGCCTGGAAAACATCAATTTTTCCGGCCGCTGCTACAACAATACCTAATTTTTCAGGCATGTGTACATGCCTAATTTTTCTGGCCTCTGGTGCTGCACTGTGGTGCAAAAAAAAAAAAAAAGGCACATACATGTGTCAATTCCCCTTCGTGATCGTTACCTTGTTGTGGTGAAGGGGCTTGTGTATCACAATGAAGCGATCACCTCTATGAGTGTGTTGGCAATGGCAATGTTGGCACACCCCAGATGAGATAAGGTCGTTGCTTCATTGTGAACAGACCAAAAGCGATCGGCTGGATAATTTTGAATAGAAAAAACATGAATTTTCTTTGTGATCATCTAAGGTGATCATTAAAGCCTACTAGGCCAAAAATAAGCCCACACTGCAGAATCATTGTTTTCTGGGTCACTTAACTGTCACTGAACTACCTCAGCACGACCATAGGCTTTGAAAAACCGTCATTGCCTGCAATCTCCCAAATGTGTGCACGAGCACAGTCATCACTACACCAAGATTGACGCATAGAGGATAAAATTTATGTCATGAGTGTGTCAACTATTGACAACTCTTTGCGGTTGTCTAAACTCTATTCCATACACGTCCCCTGATAGGGGACGTAACAGGGATTAAACTGATAGGAATAGTACTACTTAGCATACCACTCATATCTGGTAGCACAGTACATTGCACGGCGCACGCGCAGTGCCCCAAATTGGAAGAGGACCAACCAAGCATCTTTTTCCATCTCCCGGTTCCTAAAATCTATTCCATACACCGGCCCCTGATAGGGGACGTAACAGGGATTAAACTGATAGGAATAGTACTACTTAACATACCACTCATATTTGGATTGCATAGTACATTGCACAGCACGCGCGCAGTGCCCCAAATTGGAAGTAAGAGGACCGACCAAGCATCTTTTTCCATCTCCCAGTTCCTAAAATCTATTCCATACACCACACCAGAGATTAAACTGGTAAGAACAGATTTTTTTAATAAAAAAAAAAAAGTGGACAGCCTCTGCGGAGCTGGGTATTTTTTGGCCGCGTTACTGAACGCTCATGCACAATGGCTGTAGGCTCATGCGTCCTTTTGCGGAGGTGACAAACCTGGTCAGTCAAACCCAAGGCAACATCATCGACCTCATCCCATATGCGTTTTTTCTGGAGCGTGCCCTGCGAAGGGTGCTGGATCAGGCCGTAGATGAGCATGAAGAGGAAGAGTTGTGGTCACCATCACCACCAGAAGCAGCCTTGTCGTCGTCGAATGCTGGACCTGCGGCAACGCAGAGAGAGGAGTCTGAAGAAGAGGAGTCAGAGGAGGAAGGTGGCTTTGAGGAGGTGGAAGACCAACCACAGCAGGCGTCCTAGGGGACTTGTTGTCACCTTTCGGGGACCCTTGGTGTTGTACGTGGCTGGGTGGAGGAAGAGAACTTCAATGACGTCAGTGAGGACAAGGAACGGGACATGGCTAGCTTGGTATCCAACCTTGTGCAAATGGGGAGTTTGCGGTTGTGCAAATGGACTGTTTGCGGTTGTTTGCGGTGCGTTAAACGGGGAGTTTGGTCTGTCACTGTGAAGCAGGCGTAACCCTTACACTACCTGATCGATACAACATCATACCTGATGTTTTAAAGCACGTTATTCCAAACAATTTAGGAATGTTAGGTGATTTATGCCCTTTTTGGATTAAAACCCGACTCTGCGTCAACTACGTAATTTTCCATGGGAGTTTTGCCATGGATCCCCCTCCGGCATGCCACAGTCCAGGTGTTAGTCCCCTTGAAACAACTTTTCCATCACTATTGTGGCCAGAAAGAGTCCCTGTGGGTTTTAAAATTCGCCTGCCTATTAAAGTCTATGGCGGTTCGCCCGTTCGCGAACATTTGCGGGCATTCGCCGTTCGCGAACGAAAATTTTTATGTTCGCGACATCTCTATTCTTAATGACACGGGCTGTATGTTTGGGGTTGTTGTCCTGCTGCAGAATAAATTTAACATTAACACTTCTATCTTTGAAAGTATTCTTAGGCCTAGTTCACACAAACGTTTTTTTTGCGAGTGTACGGGCCATTTTTTTGGGTTCCGTATACGGTCCGTATACGGAACCATTCATTTCAATGGTTCCGCAATAAAAACGGAATGTACTCCGTATGCATTCCGTTTCCGTATTTAAGTTTTTCCGTTCCGTTGAAAGATAGAACATGTCCTATTATTGCCCGCAAATCACGTTCCGTGGCTCCATTCAAGTCAATGGGTTCGCAAAAAAAACAGAACACATACGGAAATGCATCCGTATGTCTTCTGTATCTGTTCCGTTTTTTGTGGAACCATCTATTGAAAATGTTATGCCCAGCCCAATTTTTTCTATGTAATTACTGTATACTGTATATGCCATACGGAAAAACGGAACAGAAACGGAAACACAACGGAAACTAAAAATGGAACAACGGATCCGTGAAAAACGGCCCGCAAAACACTGAAAAAGTGATACGTTCGTGTGAACTAGGCCTTACTGTGTAGCATTTTTCCCACACCTGCCTAAATCTGTGTATTAAAGATGAGCAAACTTTTTGAAATTCATTTCATGTCTTAAAATTTGATTTGTATCTGAATCAATACTACAGTACATGAATCAAATGTGCACCTACTGGCAGAAAAATTGGTATATGACACTCTGAGGTATTCTAGGACTCTGGGATTTTGTATGTCGTTTAGTTTTTGCTCTTTCTGTTCCCCCCTTTTAGAGTCTTTAATGCTATGACAGTAAAAGCAAATAATGTCAGTGACAGTGACAGTGGCCCAGTCATGAAGTGGGAAGGGTTGGAACAGCATGAGAAGTCCACAGAGTGGCCCTATGACATAGTAGTGAGGTGGAAGCAGCACGAGGAGACCACAGAGTAGCCCAATGACAGAGTCTGGAGGTGGCGGCAGCATCAGGAGGCCACAGAGCGGCACAATAACAGAGCGTGGAGGTGGCGGCAGCCATCAGGAGGCCACAGAGTAGCACAATGACATATTATGGAGGTGGCGGCAGCATCGGGAGCCCACAGAGTGGCACAATGACAGAGTGTGGAGGTGGCGGCGGCATCAAGAGACCACAGAGTGGCACAATGGCAGAGTGTGGAGGTGGCGGTAGCAGCAGCATCAGGAGACCACAGAGTGGTAAGGTGACATAGTGTGGAGGTGTTAGCAGCATCAGGAGACCACAGAGTGGCAAGGTGACATAGTGTGGAGGTGTCAGCATCATCAGGACATCACAGAGTGACCCAGTGACAGAGTGGGGAGGTGGGTGGCAATTAGTGTTGATTGCGATTTTTTATCGTGAATATTGGCACTTCGAGAATTCGCGAACATCTAGAATATAGTGCTATATCTTCGTAATCGCGAATATTCTAGATTTTTTTTCATCAGTACGCATGATCCCTCACTGCTTCTTGCTTGTGGGTCAATGAGAAGGCTGCAATATCTTTGACTTTAGGAGTAGTTCTGATCGCGAATTTTCGTATGCCAAATTTTCATTGCAAATTTTTTTTATCGCAAATTTTCCCATTGCCGATTTTCCGAATCCAGAAAATAATGACTGGAGATCAAGAATTCGCAAATATCTGACGAATATTCACCCAAATATTAGCGAAATATCGCAAATACGAATATTGCCCCTGCCGCTCATCAC